>NC_041392.1:216029461-216049741 GCF_002162155.2 Triticum dicoccoides | reverse complement strand
AGTGTTCTTGTGCCTTTTCTTGATCCACAGATCCCTTTCTTTGTTTCAAAGGCTGCATTAGAACTTACATACTCTTCTGCGCTAAACTTTTTTAGGTCTAGAATTTTTTTTGAATAGCCATTTGATCTGGAATAATACCAAACAATTTAAGAAACTTGTTTGTCTCAACACTTAGCTGAAATTGCCTTCTTCAAATATCTGTAGTCATGGCGGCTTATCATGCCAGCTTAATTTTCCTTATATGTCATTAGCCCTTAACTAAGCCGCCATTACTTGTTTGCATCTTCATCACTTAACTGTCAATCTCACCATTAAACTGAACTGGCATATTGCTTTTCTTTTTAGTTCTTCTTTGCCCATCATGCCATCCAAAGCACCAACCATCTGTAACTAGGTTCCCTCAACCGTAACTGAGGAACGTTTGAAAGAGTTCTTCACCATAGGATTTCTGCCAGCGAAATATATCATGTCTTACCGTGCCCCTGACTCGGAAGAAGAACGGCCCAACCCAAGAGACGGCGAAGTGATCGTTTTCACTGACCATATGAACCGTGACTTCTCACCGCCCGGCTCAAAGTTCTTCAAAGAGGTCCTCCACTTTTTCAAGCTCGATCCTCAAGATATAAGGCCTAATTCCATATCTAACATCTATAACTTCCAAGTACTCTGTGAAGTATATCTTCAACAAGAGCCGACCGTGGAGTTGTTTAGAGAATACTTTTATCTGAACGGGCAGAACGAGTACACCAACGGCCTTAGCTTAGAGCTTGGAGGCATATCAATTCAGCGCCGGCAGGGTGCCGTCTTCCCCCTCATTGTCTTACCAAGTCACCCAAAGGACTGGAACTAGACTTGGTTCTACTGCCAGGACACTTCACCAGCAAATGAGAAGCCACTGCCGGGTTATCGCCCCGATCGCCTTGACTCCAAGTTCGCGCTTCTTGATAAGCTTACTATCGCTAAACGCAAGAGGCTGATACCATCCATCAAAAGGATCAATGCTCTGTTGGGGAACGGGTTGACTGGACTTGATCTGACCTGCTGCTGGATCTCATGGCGGGTCATCCCTTTGAGCCGCCGGTCAAAGTTGATGTATGAGTATGGTGGAGGCCCGGATGACTCTCTTCGTCACAGCCCAGTTCAATTGACAGAAGAAGATATTGTCTTAATGTCAACTCTTCTGGTGAACGGGAAATACAAAGATTGCAGTGTCGTCGGGTTAAACCCCTTCTGCCACCTTAACCCGGTGCTAGAAAAGGATATTGTTATTTCTCTCCTTTGTATTTTTCCCAGCCGTATTGTTTTAATATTTGCCTGACTCTTTATCTTGTTTTTACCTGTCTGCAGGCCAACTCTGACTTCTAGAAAGTTAAGTATGACCACAAGGCTGCCAAGAAAGCGAAATCCGCCACCATAAACGCCAAGAAAACGACCGGAGGTCGAAACAGAAGAAAAAGAGCAATGCTGAAGATTTGATGAAGCTTGATGATACATCTGATTCAGAGGTAGCCCTTGATTCCCTTGGCCAATTTTTTAACAATCATATTGACACTGATCATTACCAGAATGACACTGGGGCCAGTCAGGCTGTGGAAGCAGATGTAACTATCATTTCCTCCGACTCAGAGCCCTTTCCAAGACAAAAAATTCGACGAGTGATCTGTAAAGTAAGGTTTTCTAACCCTTTAGCTCACTTGGATCCCACCTTTCGTTTGAAAAAGAAGCAACATGAAAGCCGCCGTCAGGCTCGGAGTGAAGATGAGCCGGCTGTCATTCTTCAACAAACTCCTCAGAAGTGCCCGAATGAGGTTCACTTCTTTCTGTCTTTAACTCTGTTTAATGGATTCTTTCCCCTACCTTACTTTTAACTTTGTTTTATCTTTTCAGGACGTGTCTCGCTCTTCTGGCGACTCATCGCAGACGCAATTTCCGGCCTTCAAGACTGCCCCTAGGTAAAAAAAATCCTCCTTTTTTCCGGTTTGTTCAAATTGTATCTTTATACTGACAATCTTGCAACATTTCTCTTAGTGGCCAAGCTAACTCCAAGAAGGCAAAGGCAGCTAAACTGGCAGAAGACCCGCCGATGCTTGCATCTGACCCGGCCAGGCCATCTTCTCCATTAACCGACGCTCCAGAAGACCCGCCTGTTGATGCAGAAGCAAATCCTCCTGAGCCGTCGTTTGATGAGACCACTGTAAACCCTTCCACAACTGGACCATCAAGCTCAGCCAACCCGCCATCACCATCTGCCCAAGACGTTCAGATCACCAGGAGCCGTTTTATTGAGCCGGGGAATCCAGCCGTGCTGGCTTGGTGTACTGCGAAACAAGAGGCATTGGAGAGGCAAAAAGTGCGCTTTGACGTTGCCAATTACGACCATTTAAATGCCAACGATATTTTATTCGGATATCTCAGCCACGTGCACTCCAGTCGCGACTCTGAGATCGAAATGGTCAAACAGTTGCACCTGAAATATGAGGTATGTTCTTCCAGCTTATCTATATTCCTTCAGCCCCCAAGTCTTCAGATTATGAGACAACCAGAATGATCTGTAGACTTTAGCATATAGGCCAAGACCTTTACCTTTGATTTTCTTGAATTCAATAAAATAGAACAAAACTTCGCCTATAGTCCCCAAGGGTCGGTTCTTTTTGATCATAAATGAGCCGGTACCTTAAATTGTTTTGTACCGTATTCAAAGAACTTAATATTCTGGCTTAACCTTGAGAAACTTGCTGAACTACATACATTAGCCCCCAAGTGCCAAGTGTTGTTACTTTGTAAGGTACTTGGGACTTAAAGTATGTCTTTAAAGTCATAAAAATTTGATTTGGCATACATTAGCCCCCAAGTGTCAAGTGGTTTTTTGTAAAGTACTTGAGACTTGAATCTTGATTTTTGAACTTGAAGCAAAATCTTGACTCATCTGAATGTTTTGCAGAATGTGTTATCTGAATTGAACTCGCAATTGACTGATGGGAAGACCCAGCTAGCAAGTCAGGAGGCAGAAATCAAATCTGCTAACTCCAAACTGCAAATAAGTCTCTCTGAGACGAAAAATTTAAAGACCAGCTTCGCTGCCAAGAAGAAAACCTAGGAAGAGGAAAAAACGCTTCTGACCCAACGCGCTGAGAAGGCCGAAACAGCCCTTGAAGAGATTTCAACAGAGCTGAACGGTTTAAAGGGCCGGGTGTCTCAAATGGTGGCTGCCATCTTTGGTAAGCCGTCCGACTTTAATTTTGTGTGCTTTTTGCTGATCCGGAGTATAAGCCGCCAGCTGACTTTGTGTATAAAATATGTGCAGGCCCATGAAGCAAAAATCTGAGCCAAGATCCTTTGATTAAACTGAAGGCAGTGTATACTTTGGTAGAACAACTGTATAGTGGCACACAGCGGGCACTTGCCGCCATCTCTCCTACCAATCAAGGACCCAACCGGCTCAGCGATGTCCTGAAGAAACTGTCAATCCTGCCTGCCAGATTTCAAGTGAAACGCTCCTGTGCGCGATCCAGGGCTTTGACTGCCCTGAGCCGCTCCAAGGCTTGGGTGCCAGACCTAGACCCGGCGGACGTGGCCAGAGGCTGTCCCACCATGAAGGAAGACGGATCTCCCTTTGAGCAGGATGACTTCATGGCTTGCGTGCGCGGAGTCCGGCCTCAGGCAACTACCCTTGGAGATGATACCAATATTGACAAATATCAGCCGGGTTTTGATGCTGAAAATAAGAAGATGGCGACTCCCTCGTACAAGGTGACTGACTTGATCCCGCCTGTAAGAGAAAATACATTTGCCCCGGAAGTTGACCCGGCAGGCCTGATCGACGATGAAGCAGAATTCGTCGCTGTGAATGGTTTTGACAGGTCAAAACCCAACTTCCAGCCAACAGAGGGCAGTGACCCGACGAGGGAGGAATAATAACCATCTTCATTGGCTTATAAAAAGCCGTCTAATAGGTTAGCTGTGAAAACACTGAATGCCTTGCTTATGCCATCGTGCATAAAACACTGTATGTGACTCCGTGTTTCCTGATGGCAATATATGCATTATATTTGATGATTGTTTCTGCAACACTTTAAATCTGTTCCCTGTAGAGACAAGAAAAGACTGGCTTGGCGGTTTAGAACCGAACGGGTTAAAACACCCGGCTTATATCCACTATGTTTATCATAATAGAAAACAGAAAGCATATATGAATAAAGGACAAGGGCTGAAACTAACTCTTTACTTAATGCAGCTGGCAATTATATATAAATAATAGCCACACTTCTACCTTTGATCCTTAGACCACCGGCTTGAGTAACCCGGGTAATGAAGCCGATAACTCAATCTTTCTGAGAAATCAATACCTTTGAACACTTCAATGATCGTATAACCTTGGTAGCCATGTTGTCAAATAGACAAACCGGCGAAGAAGATCATGCTAATTATTTGCAACAAGAAACTCAAAGGCAAATAAAAGTTAACAAGTATGATTTAACCTTATATTTAAAGGTTGGTGGCTTCTGATTCGAATACGATCAGTAAACCGGACCAAAGGGGTTAAGCTAAGGTTCGAATATGATCAAGAGGGTACCGGCAACTATGTTCTCTTTGGTTCGAATATGACCTATGTTTGAATAGAAAGCCCCCAAATGACCTTGAGAGGTTTTTAACGACCCTGATTCGAATACGATCCAAGTCGGACCCAAAAGGGGTTAAGCTATGATTCGGATACGATCAAGAAGCCCCCTAGTGAGTTTGGCCTTGAGCCGATCAAGAGGGTTACGGCAGCTATGTTCTCTTTGGTTCGAATACGGCCTATGTTTGAATAGGAAGCCCCCAAGTGACCATGATAATTGCAGCTAGATTCGAATACGATCATAAGCCGGACCAAAAAAGGATAGACTTGATTCAAATATGATCAGCTCCTTAATAGTCATTTGAGAATAAGAAATAACAAAGATGCATAATCTTTGAAAAGAAAAGAGACCGATGGTCTTACTTTATTACTTATCATGGTATATACAATGTTAAAGTATGTACATGATGAGAGCCGGTAGCTCAGGTGTAGTATGGCCGAAGTTGAGCAATGTTCCATGGCCGGCGGGTCTCCTCCTTCGACTTACGTGAATCTTTGTGTTCTCGAACGTCAATGAGGTAATACGACCCGTTGTTTAAGTTCTTTCTGACCACAAAGGGTCCTTCCCAAGGTGGGGATAGCTTGTGTGCATCTGACAGATCCTGGATGAGCCGGAGCACCAGGTCGCCTTCTTGAAAAGTCCTGGATTTGACTCGGTGGCTGTGATAACGGCGCAGGTCCTGTTGATAAATTGCTGACCGAGCCGCTGCTAAGTCTCTTTCTTCATCCAACAAGTCAAGTGCATCATGTCTGGCTTGTTCATTATTAGCTTCAACATAAGCCGCCACACGGGGCGAGTCATGACGGATGTCACTAGGCAACACTGCTTCTGCTCCATAAACCATGAAGAAAGGTGTGTAACATGTAGACCTGTTAGGTGTGGTGTTGATACTCCACAACACCGAGGGTAATTCCTCTACCCAACAACCCAGCGTTCACTGTAAGGGAACCATAAGCCGGAGTTTGAGACCTTTCAAAATTTCCTGATTGGCTCTCTCAGCTTGACCATTGGATTGAGGATGAGCTACATAAGAAACATCAAGCCAGATGTGCTCACGTTGAGAAAACTCGTCCATAGCCCCTTGGGACAGATTAGTGCCATTGTCAGTGATAATGTTGTGTGGAAAACCAAAACGGAAGATCACCTTTTTCATGAATTGAACCGTCGTGGCCGCGTCACACTTACTCACTGGCTCCGCCTCAACCCACTTAGTGAATTTATCAACTACCACCAAGAGATGTGTCTTTTTATCCTTAGACCTTTTGAAAGGTCCCACCATGTCAAGCCCCCAGACCGCAAACGGACAAGTGATTGGAATCATCCGGAGCTCTTGAGCCGGCACATGCGCTCATCGTGCAAACTTTTGACATCCATCACATCTGCTGACCAGATCCTCTGCATTAGCGTGAGCCGTCAACCAGTAAAAACCGTGACGAAAAGCCTTGACCACCAGAGATTTTGACCCGGCGTGATGACCACAATCACCTTCATGGATCTCACGAAGTATTTCTTGACCTTCTTCATGGGAAACACACCGCTGAAACGCTCCGGAGACACTTAGACGGTATAATTCTCCATCCAAAATTGTCATTGACTTAGACCGCCGGGTTATCTATCGAGCCAGGGTCTCATCCGCTGGCAACTCTCCCCGGGTCATGTAAGCCAAGAATGGCACTGTCCAATCTGGGATGACATGAAGAGCCGCCACCAACTGTGCCTCCGGGTCAGGAACAGCTAAATCTTCTTATGTGGGAAACTTGACAGACGGGTTATGCAAAACATTCAAAAAGGTGTTAGGTGGTACCGTCTTACGCTGAGACCCCAACCGCTTAAAGCATCAGCCGCTTCGTTCTTTCGACGGTCCATGTGCTCCACCTGATAACCTTTAAAATGCCTTGCAACAGCATCAACCTCCCGGTGATAAGCCGCCATGAGAGGGTCCTTGGAATCCCACTTGCCTGATACTTGTTGAGCCACTAGATCTGAGTCGCCAAGACATCTGACCCGGCTCAAACTCATCTCTTTTGTCACTCGAAGACCATGGAGCAAGGCTTCATCATCTGCTGCGTTGTTAGTGCAAGGAAACATCGACCGTAACACATAACAAAATTTGTCACCTCGCGGAGAGGTTAACACAACTCCATCTCCCAAGCCTTACAACTGTCTGGACCCATCAAAATGAATAGTCCAATACGTGTTGTCTGGTTTCTCTTCTGGCATCTGCATCTCTATCCAGTCATTAATGAAGTCAGACAGTGCTTGAGATTTGATCGCGGTACGTGGCACATACTTCAACCCATGAGACCCAAGCTCAATTTCCCACTTGGCGACTCGCCCAATGGCTTCTCTGTTTTGAATGATGTCTCCCAAAGGAGCAGAGCTAACCACGGTGATTGGATGTCCCTGAAAATAATGCGTAAGCTTCCGGCTTGCCATGAACACCCCATATACGAGCTTCTGCCAATGTGGATATCGTTGCTTGGATTCAATTAGCACCTCACTGACGTAGTAAACCGGCCGTTGAACCGGATGCTCCTTGCCAGCCTCCTTACGCTCCACCACAATAGCCACACTAACAGCTCGTGAGTTGGCGGCCACGTATAACAGCAGCGGCTCTTTCTCAACTGGAGCAGCCAGGACCGGCAACAAGCTGTGTCTTCAGATCTTCCAAAGCAGAGTTTGTAGCATCGCTCCAAACAAAATCATCTGTTTTCTTCATCATCTGATACAGAGGCATTGCCTTCTCCCCTAACCGGCTTGTGAACCGGCTCAAAGCAGCAACACGACCCGCCAGTCATTGAACGTCATTGATGCATGTTGGTTTGGCCAGGGATGTAATTGCCTTGATTTTCTCTGGGTTAGCCTCAATACCTCGGTTAGACACCAAAAAACCCAAGAGCTTGCCGGCTGGGACTCCAAAAACACACTTGGCCGGGTTAAGCATCATTTTGTAGACCCGGAGATTATCGAAAGTCTCTTTCAGATCTGTGACCAAGGTTTCCTCTTTCCTGGATTTTACCACTATATCATCCACATAAGCATGAACATTACGCCCAATTTGATCGTGAAGACAATTCTGCACACACCGTTGGTAAGTCGCCTGGGCACTCTTAAGCCCAAAAGGCATAGACACATAGCAGAAAGCTCCAAAATGAGTAATAAAAGCCGTCTTCTTCTGATCCTTGACTGCCATCTTGATCTGATGATAACAGGTATAAGCATCCAAGAAACTCAAACGTGCGCAACCCACCGTAGCATCAATGATCTGATTGATACGGGGGAGGGAAAAAGGATCATCCAGACAAGCCTTGTTTAGATCGGTGTAATCCACACACATACGCCAGGTGCCATTATTTTTTAGTACAAGCACCGGGTTGGCTAACCACTCTGGGTGAAAGACTTCTACAATGAACCCAGCTGCCAAAAGTCGGGCCACCTCTTCCCCAATGGCCTTGCGCCTTTCTTCATTGAACCATCGGAGAAATTGTCTGACAGGTTTAAACTTTGGATCAATATTGAGAGTGTGCTCAGCGAGTTCCCTCGGGACACCTGACATGTCTGAAGGTTTCCATGCGAAGATGTCCCGATTCTCACGGATGAACTTGATGAGCGCGCTTTCCTATTTCAGATCCAAGTTTGCGCTGATGATGAACTGTTTGGATGAATCGTGTCAGGACCCCGACTCAATGTCACATCGATCTAGCCTGTAACACCTCATATCACTTTGCGGCCTCACGCACGGTATTCCCACGGGTGTCGCCTTACCTTTGCCCGGGACCGTTTGCGTCTTTTGGCTCACGTATATGATGATGTCTCTAGCATCCATATGATAAGGAGCCCGGGCTGACATGACTAGTCGTAAACCCAAAGTGGCAGAGACTTACAGGGACAGGCATCCATGACCCAGCATCGAACGTGTCGGTCATCAGCAAGTGGGTCCGGGCTGTAGCACTGGGCTAGCAGGACTCCGGTAAACCGGGCTGTAGCGGGCTAACAGGGCTCCGGTACTCAATGCATGACATTTCCCCGAAGGGACAGACACAGGAACGAAGAAGGGCACATGCCGGCCAGCCTAAGTGTTCCGGAGCAGTAGCAAGCTACCATGGCTCAATGGAAACACTAGGAGACATTTCCCGGTAAGAGAGGCTACTAAAGATAAACAACTAGATAGTCAGATCCCACACATACCAAGCATTTCAATCATACACACAATATGCTCGATATGTGCAAATACAACAAGGCATCACAACATGACTCTACGACACAAGTACTTTATTTAAAGGCTCAGAGAGCCATACATAACATACATACAAGTACGGGTCACACGACCCACATTCAAGTCATACAGTCATACAAACCAGCATCGGAAGTAACTTGTCTGAGTACAGACAACTAGTAAAATAAAAGAGGCTTGGAAAGCCTAGCTATACTACGTGGACCTTCACAAGCTCAGGATTACCACCTGGGCCTTAGTATACTCGTCGATGTCAACGTCTACGAAGAACCCATCAGAAGGGGTTGCAGCGTCTTCTGTAAAATGTAAATTATAGCAACATGAGTACAAAGGTACCCAGCAAGACTTACGTCAGGTCCTACATACATGCACATTATCAAGAAGGGTTGGTGGAGTTATTGCAGCAAGCCAGCTTTGACTCTTGGCTAAGCTATCCTATGAGACTCCAACTTGAAATGGTTTTGCGCACACGAGTCCACTACTCACCACTTCAATACACCACCGAGGATCCACCTCCGTCATCCTACGGAAGAGCCATCCTCGGCACTCACGCTTATCTTGAGATTTTTAGTAGTATCTATTCACTTGTCTATGAACTGTATAAGCAACCAAGTAGTCCTTTACCGCGGACGCGGCTATTCGAATAGATCATGTTAACCCTGCAGGGGTGTACTTCTTCATACATGTTTCCACCACTTAGCGTCTGCACACGACATGTGCTCGGCAGACTTCAAGCGAAAGCCGACGTGGGTGTAGACCATGACCTACCTAAACACCTAAGTCTCTAGTCCAGGTTTATCGCCTATCCAGGTTCCATCCGTAGGGAGTCCAGCCGAGGGTTCCCATACGGCCCCGAACGATGTGTACAGGGTTCCCGAGATACCTAACGGGTATTCGGTACACCGTGCCACGTACCTACCGCATCACAGCCCACCCTGCGGGTCAGCGCTGTCCACGGCCTCCAGTAAGCTACAAACACCAGAAACTACTTGCAACTCCTGGACAGAGGACTAGGGTGAATAAGAAGTCGAGCGGGGTCATATTTCAGGGCCCAATGCATGGTAGTAGCTGAATCTTAAATCACGCATACAGATCTCAGTTCTTTAGGTCGGCTTCAATGAAACAACCCACCATGTACTCCTACATGGCCTCTCATCGATACCTTTACCAAATCGTGTTCACCACATCACTCTCATTACCGACATGATCATTTCACTCTAGCCCATCACCCAGATGAACCAGACCTGACACGACTCTAAGCATAGCAGGCATAGCAAGGTAGGAACAACACATACATATGGCTCAATCAATTCCTACACATGCTAGTGGGTTTCATCTAATTACTGTGGCAATGACAGGTCATGCAGAGGAAATGGGTTCAACTACCGTAGCACACAGCAGTTTGAAACGCGTTGTCTTAATGCAGTAAAAGAGAGCAAGAGCGAGAACATGGGATTGTATCGATATGATCAAATGGTTGGTTGCTTGCCTGATGGATCGATGCACGGATACGGTTCTTCGCTAGGGTAATCACGGTACTCCTCGGAGGCAGAACCTGCCGCAAAGAACACCGATACACAACCATCACCAAACAATGTGCGACAATATGATGCATGCATGAAACATGGCAATATGAGTGTGTTGGGCTAATGCAACTAAAACCAGATGGGTTTGAATCAATTTGAACCAAAGATTCAAATTTCAAACTCATAAATGGCCCTTTAAAGTGTTTTATCTTGTTCTGCACTAAACCTCAAGTTAGCTTGTTTAAACATGCATGAAACTAGTATAGATGGATAGATTGGATTTTTCTGATCATTTTTCATATATAATTTGTTTGATTTGGAGCTACGGTTGAATTTATATGAATTTTTGAAGTTTGCAACAATTTCTGGAATTTATAAATCATTTTAGATTTATTTTAATTTCAGAAAAGGTTTACTGCGTCAACATGAGGTCATGCTGACCTCAGCAAGTCAACAGACCCGGTCCAGGTCAAACCTGACGCGTGGGTCCAGGGTGTCAGTGGATAATTAACTAATTTAATTTAGTTTAAACTAATCTGGATAATTAGCAGAAGGGGGCCCCACCTGTCATTGACTCAACAGAGTCAACCAGGGCCCACCCGTGGTCAAAGTCAAAATGGCTGCACCGGCGTTTAGCCGCCGGCGAGCCCGACGCGGCGGCGGAAGTGGTTTTGGCCGTTCCGGCCACCAAATGGGTCGCGGAGGGCATCGGGGTGGAGCTGAGGACGAGCCGCGGCTCTTGGTGGAGTCAGTTGGGGTCGGGGTGGCCGGAGTTGGCGCCGGCGACAACCTAGGTGGTCACCGGAGTTCGGGTGAAGGCGAACTCGGGGCTAGGGTGTGCGGTGAGGTGCGGGGAGTGCATGGTTGGACTCAACGCAACGTGGTGAGTGCGTTGGACACCGTGAGGTGGCCGGAGGATGGCCGGGAGCAAGTCGGCGACGAGATCGGCGGCGGTGCGTGCGGGTGATCTTCGTGTAGTGGCTACACGGCTCGGGGGCGAGAGAGGAAGGGTAGGAGGGGTAGCTAGGCTCACAGAGCACCCGTAGAGGCCACCGGCGGGGTCGGGGACGAGCTGATGCGGCGACGGCGTTGAAGGGGATCTCCGGCGACGACGAACTCGGGCGAGGTCGGTGCGGTGGACTCGGGCCTCACGAGCACGCGGGGCTCGGTTAGCTCGACGAAGTGGACGGCGGCGGAGCTCCTGGACACCACGAGACAGAGCACGGGCGGCGGGGAGCGCGGCTACGACGATGGAGCGGCGGCGGTGGCGTCGGCCATGGCTGGGGAGCGCGAGGGGGAGGAGCTGGAGAGGAGAGGGGGCGTCTGGGGGGTTCGGGGGAGAGAGAGGGGTCGATCCACGTCGTTAGCCGGGTGAGTGGAGCGGCGAGGCGGCGAGCAGGTGCGTGGCACCCATGCGGTGCTCGCCGTCGAGCACCTTGCCTGCCTTCCTGGCCGGGCAAGCAGCTTGCTGGCGCGGCGCTAGGCTGGGCCGGCAGGTGGGCCGGGTTGCAGGCGCCAGGTAAGTCCTTCCTTTCTATTTTTTTTCTTTTTCTATTTTTCTGCAACTTTGTTGAATTATTAAAAATACCTAGGCAACTCCTAAAATCACCAAACTGCTCCTGGTCCAAAGTTGGAATATTTCCAACATGAAACATTTCAGTTTAGGAATATTTGAGCATTTGAAATATTTTATATAATTTTAAATGCCCAAATTCAAATACTTATCATTTAATTCAAAGACCCTAAGATGACCTAGAAAATTGTGCAACACTTTTGGCAGAGGTTCTGAACCAAGACAAAAATGATGGACATTTTAGAAGGGCATTTCAGGTTCATTGAAAAAGTTTTTAGTAAACCCTAGTTGGTTTCAGAGGGGGCTGGGGGTTCTGACATCCCCATTTCAAGTTTCTGATGAAAGGATAGACATGATGCAACACTCTAATGCATGAACTAGCTAGGGTGTGACAACTCACCCCCACTCAAAAGAATCTCGACCCGAGATTTGGGTTCCTCCGGGAAGGAGGGATACTCGAGTCAAAGACGATCCTCCCTTTCCCAAGTTGCTTCATTCTCAGAATGGTGCGACCATTGAACCTTGAGAAACTTGATATTATGACGTCGAGTGGTACGCTCAGCTTGATCGAGGATACGAACGGGGTACTCTCGATACGTGAGATTATCTTGGAGATCAAGCGTTTCGTGGTCTACTCCACGGATAGGATCCGAGAAGCAACGCCTGAGTTGAGAAACGTGGAAGACGTCGTGGACTCTGGAGAGATGCGGAGGTAGTTCCAATTGGTAGGCAACTTCTCCTCGTTTTGCGAGAATGCGAAAGGGTCCAATGTAACGAGGAGCCAATTTGCCCTTGATACCGAAGCGATGGGTTCCCTTCAGAGGAGTAACCCGAAGGTAAGCCTTCTCGTCAACCTCAAAAGTCATAGCCTTATTTTTCGGTCATATTGAATCTTTTGACGAGATTGGGCTGTTTTCAACTTTTCACGAACGATGCGAACTTGCTCTTCTGCTTCCTGAATCATATCCGGGCCAAAGAATTGTCTTTCCCCGGTTTCTGACCAGTTAAGAGACGTTCGACACCTTCGTCCATAGAGAACTTCAAAAGGGGCTTTGCCCAAGCTGGATTGATAGCTGTTGTTATAAGCAAATTCGGCAAATGGAAGGCATTTCTCCCACTCCATTCCGAATGAGATAACAGAAGCTCGAAGCATGTCTTCTAGAATCTGGTTGACGCGTTCCACTTGACCACTTGATTGAGGGTGGAAAGCGGTACTAAAAGAAAGGCGGGTTCCCATAGCATTTTGGAAACTTTCCCAAAATCGAGAGGTGAAAAGACTTCCTCGATCCGAGTTAATTTCCAAAGGAACACCATGGAGAGACACTATTCGGGAGATGTACAAGTCTGCTAACTGACTAGCAGTTATACTCTCACGAACAGGTAAGAAATGGGCCACTTTGGAAAGACGGTCGATAACGACGAAGATAGCGCTATTCCCTCTCTTGGTCCTGGGAAAACCGGTAATGAAGTCCATACCAATTTTCTCCCATTTCCATTCAGGAATAGCTAGGGGTTGAAGGGTGCCAGCAGGCCGTTGATGCTCTGCTTTTACACGACGGCAGACGTCGCAATTAGCAATATACTGAGCAATTTCTCTCTTCATTCTAGTCCACCAGAACCTCCGGCGTAGGTCCTGATACATCTTGGTACTACCGGGATGAATGGTGAGAGGAGATTCATGAGCCTCCTTAAGGATCAACTGCCGTAGATGCTGGTTCTTGGGAACCACTAAACGGTTCTCAAAGTACACAACACCATGATCATTTGTGGAGAAACATCTAGCACCTCCGCTAGCAATGTTCTCCTTGATCTTAGATATTCCCTTATCTCGCTTTTGGGCAGCGATGATTTGATCCGTAAGAGTAGGTTTCGCCACCAAGGTGGAAAGAAATCCTTGAGGAACAATGTGAAGGTTAAGCTTCCAAAATTCCTCATGGAGAAGTGGTTGACTTCGTTGTAACATCAGGTTGTTACAATAAGATTTACGACTTAGCGCATCAGCCATGACGTTGGCTTTCCCTGGGGTGTAAGTTATTCCTAAGTCGAAATCTGTGATCAACTCGACCCAACGTCTTTGCCTGAGATTTAAATCCGGTTGGGTGAATATATACTTCAGACTTTGGTGATTAGTGTAGATTTCGCAACGATTACCGAGAAGGTAATGTCGCCATGTTTTGAGTGTGTGGACTACAGCTGCAAGCTCTAGTTCATGAGTGGGGTAGTTTTCCTCATGTGGGTGTAATTGCCGTGAAGCATAAGCAATTACGTGTCGATCTTGCATGAGAATACAGCCTAGTCCTTATCGCGAGGCGTCGCAGTAGATAACAAAATCCTTGGAAAAATCCGGTGGTACCAGTACGGGAGCAGAGGTTAAACGTATTTTCAGTTCCTGGAAACTGTGCTCACATTGTGGAGTCCACTCGAACTTTTTATCTTTCTTGAGGAGTTCAGTTAGAGGTATGGCAACTTTGGAGAAATTCTCGACAAAGCGACGGCAATAGCTCGCTAGGCCAAGGAAACTCCGAACTTGCTTGACCGATTCACGTGGAGTCCAATTAAGGACGGCTTGAACTCGCTTAGGGTTAAGAGCAATGCCTTTACCAGAAATTACATGTCCAAGATAGGTCACTTCTGACAACCAGAATTCACATTTAGAAAATTTGGCATAAAGGCGATGCTCTTGAAGTTTCTTCAACACTAGCCTTAGGTGTTCGGCATGTTCTTCCTCGTTCTTGGAGTAGATGAGTATATCATCGAGGTAAACCACGAGGAATTTATCCAAATACTCCATGAAGATTGAGTTCATCAACCGAGAGAAGGTGGCTGGAGCGTTGGTTAAACCGAAGGACATGACGGTGTACTCGTATTGGCCATAACGAGTAAGAAAGGCCGTTTTCGGAATGTCCCCATTTCTAATTCTGATTTGATGGTAGCCCAACCTCAAATCCATTTTAGAGAAGACTGAGGATCCAGCGAGCTGATCATACAGTCGTTGATCCTGGGGAGCGGATACTTGTTCTTAATTGTGACCAAGTTGATAGGTCGATAATCTACAACCATCCGGTCCGTACCATCCTTCTTCTTGACGAAGAGGACGGGGCAAGCCCAAGGAGATGAACTAGGTCGGATGAAACCCTTTTTCAAGGACTCATCGAGTTGTTTCTTAAGCTCGGCTAGTTCAAAAGGTGCCATCTTGTAGGGTCTTCTGGAAATCGGGACAGTTCCTGGAATGAGATCTATCACGAATTCGACATCTCTGTCAGGTGGAACACCTGGCAATTCCTCTGGGAAGACATCCGGAAAGTCACGGACTACCTGAACGTCCTCAAGGTCTAGCAAAGGGCTGGCGTTAAGAGAATATAACTGTTGCTTGGCTATTCGGGTCAAGACATTGACTATCTTCCCCAAAGGATGGGTGAGTTGAACAGTCCTAGAGAAGCAATCAATTTTGGCATGATGGGCTGACATCCAGTCCATACCCAAGATGATATTAATATCCGAAGATTTGAGGGCTATCAAAGATGCAAGAAAAACAAGTTTGTCGACTTGAATTTCATTTCCATGGCTTACTCTAGAAGTTTGCCATTTGGATCTCGGAGTTTGAATTACCATAGAGGTGGGCATCTCACAGAATGTGGTGTTATGCAGACGAGCATAGCTCTCGGATATAAATGAATGAGATGCTCCTGTATCGAAAAGAACAGATGCC
Organism: Triticum dicoccoides; assembly: GCF_002162155.2. Taxonomy (NCBI): domain Eukaryota; kingdom Viridiplantae; phylum Streptophyta; class Magnoliopsida; order Poales; family Poaceae; genus Triticum; species Triticum dicoccoides. The sequence continues at coordinate 216,034,080 of NC_041392.1, read as the reverse complement.
GGGTGGCAATTAACAAGGAGCGTACCGAGAACGACGTTGGGATCTTCTTGAGCCTCTTCCGCAGAAACACAATTAACATGGCCACGGGCAGTGGTGGCCGGCTTGGCGTAGAACACTTTCCCTGTCGGCTTGCCGCGGCCAACAGTTTTTGCTGTCTGGTTGGGGTTGGTTTGGGGACACTCGCGCAGATAGTGGCCTGATTCCCCACACTTGAAACAAGTCACGGAACTGGTACGTGGAGGAGCATTGTTGGTTGGACCACCATAGGGCTTGGCTGGTGCATATGGCTGAGCTGGGCGAGGCGCCTGGAAGGATGGCCTCGGTGTGAACCTGGGTGGCAGGGCAGTGTTAGGCACCCACACGCGGCGCTTCTGAGGACCAGCATCGGATGAGGAACCCAAGTCACGGCCATGCTTGCGTGTTGCTTCATAATCAGTCTGACCAGTCTCAGCACTGATGGCCTTGTTAACAAGCTTCTGAAAAGATGTGCACTCATGCAGACGGAGGTCACGGCAAAGCTCAGGACTAAGTCCCTTACGGAACCTTGCCTGCTTCTTGGCATCAGTAGAAACTTCCTCCGTTGCATAACGGGCAAGGTTACCAAACTCCTTGCTGTAAGCGTCAACAGAGAGTCGACCTTGAGTGAAACTACAGAACTCCTCACGTTTACGGTCCATGAGACCCTCCGGAATGTGATGTTCACGGAAAGCCTCGCTGAATTCAGCCCAAGTAGTGACATGGTCCGCTGGGCGCATAGCTCCATAATTCTCTCACCATAGACTGGCGGGGCCTTCAAGATGATATGCAGCAAAGGTGACCTTGTTAGCCTCAGCTACTAGCGCAGAACGCAGTTTGTGAGAAATACTGCGAAGCCAGTCATCAGCGTCGAGAGGCTCGACGGAGTGGTGGAACGTGGGTGGATGTAACTTGATGAAATCACTGAGTGACACCAAGTTAGTCCTCTGATGGTGTGCTGTGTTCTGTTCAATACGCTCGAACAAACGGTTGGTCTCCCGCTTATTTCTCTCAGCCTCTAGCATAACTTCTGCCATAGAGGGAGGGTGAGGCAGATTTGTATCCCCAACTCTGCTGCCTTCGGCCTGCTCTGGGGGAGCAGGGTTGTTGCGGGTGTTGACCATCCTAGGAAAAACAAGACAATGGTTTAGTCCAAAATGACAAGATTCCGACATAGAATGTAGAATGTAATGGACAACTCAGAATGCAAGATGATCATCCGTATGACATGGTAGATACAGGAACTACTTCTTTTATTCCATCGTCATAAACACCATACGAGGTTTAGTACAAGACCAACAAGTACTACTACGGTGAGAGGAGGATTACATATCATCGGAGGCATCCCAAGCTCCTATACATTATTTTTTCTACACCCCCGGAATTACTACATGCTAAGTCATATTCCACAAGTCACGTAGGACGGTGGAAATACAACTATTACAATACCTAGTGGATCTACTACTATCTCAGTCATCTCCGTAGTAGTTCTCATAGAAGTCTCCTCCATAGCCTAGAAGTTCAACGTGAGCATCCGGAAACAAACGGTCCTGAGGAGCCTGTGGACCAAAAGGGCTAGGGTGAGGTCTTGGACCAACAAACGGTTGCCTGCGAGGACCACGAGGTGTGGTGATGCCTCCCACATCACGCCAATCCATCATGTCCGGCAGAGCAGACCTAACAGGATACAGATCTCTCATATCCATGCATCCAGCTTGCACAGCCGGTGCAAACCGAGTCAAGGTGGCCCAATGATCGGCGCGGGTGTTGAAAAGCTCCATTCTCAAGGCCCGATTCTCTCGGTCCTTATCCTCGAGCAACTCAGCAGTGGTGCGAGTTAGTGAGTCCTCCTGACTGGAGTCAGCATAGATAGCCCGGAGATAACCGTGCGCTCCAAGAAGTGAAGCCGGCATATACCGGAAGTCGGTGTTGCGAAGCAGGCCAGTCCTGACTCGCATGATGGTCATCATAGAATAAGCCGCATCTTGCACAGCCATCTCAATAGTAACACCGAGCCCATAGGAACAGTGAAGAGCCTTGGTAGAACCAGGATAAGAGGGAAATATCCGGACGGTGCAAAGATACTGGCTTTGGTTAAAATCTCGAAACTGCTCTTCGACCGTGTATTCGGGATACCAACGGTAACCCGTCTCGATCATCACTCGGACTAACATGGCCGTATGACCGGTCACACCAATGCATCGGGTCAGGCGAACCTCTTGATTTTGGTCGCGAGTGGCCATCTGAAAGCACAACCATAATGCAAAGGCATTAGAATTTCTAGCAAAATTTCGACAGCATAACGGCTGTAAATGCTCAAGAAGGGTTTGAGACATTTATCAAAAAATTGCGTAGACACTCAACAATATCATATCAAGGTTCTGGGTCCAACTTATCAGCATAACAAGGTAGTAGAACTGAACTAGGCTTGTAGTCATCAAACCTATAAGGTACTACTGATTCATAACACGTGAACCTGATAGAGAGAGAAGATCCTAATCCTTAATCCCCGGTAGAAGAATGGACTGACTCAGATCATAATGCCATGAGGTAAAGAAGTAAAAAGAGCCTTACGTACCATCCCACAATCAATTCCCCTACATATAACTAAAGCATTTCTAGACTCAACATCGACCAGTTTGGCTTGGAGAACCTACAGGCAGTCCGGCTCTGATACCAATGCTGTCAGGACCCTGACTCAATGTCACATCGATCTAGCCTGTAACACCTCATATCACTTTGCGGCCTCACGCACGGTATTCCCACGGGTGTCACCTTACCTTTGCCCGGGACCGTTTGCGTCTTTTGGCTCACGTATATGATGATGTCGCTAGCATCCATATGATAAGGAGCCCGGGCTGACATGACTAGTCGTAAACCCAAAGTGGCACAGACTTACAGTGACAGGCATCCATGACCCAGCATCGAACGTGTCGGTCATCAGCAAGTGGGTCCGGGCTGTAGCACTGGGCTAGCAGGACTCCGGTAAACCGGGCTGTAGCAGGCTAACAGGGCTCCGGTACTCAATGCGTGACATTTCCCCGAAGGGACAGACACAGGAACGAAGAAGGGCACATGCCGGCCAGCCTAAGTGTTCCGGAGCAGTAGCAAGCTACCATGGCTCAATGGAAACACTAGGAGACATTTCCCGGTAAGAGAGGCTACTAAAGATAAACAACTAGATAGTCAGATCCCACACATACCAAGCATTTCAATCATACACACAATATGCTCGATATGTGCAAATACAACAAGGCATCACAACATGACTCTACGACACAAGTACTTTATTTAAAGGCTCAGAGAGCCATACATAACATACATACAAGTACGGGTCACACGACCCACATTCAAGTCATACAGTCATACAAACCAGCAGCGGAAGTAACTTGTCTGAGTACAGACAACTAGTAAAATAAAAGAGGCTTGGAAAGCCTAGCTATACTACGTGGACCTTCACAAGCTCAGGATTACAACCTGGGCCTTAGTATACTCGTCGATGTCAACGTCTACGAAGAACCCATCAGAAGGGGTTGCAGCGTCTTCTGTAAAATGTAAATTATAGCAACATGAGTACAAAGGTACCCAGCAAGACTTACGTCAGATCCTACATACATGCACATTATCAAGAAGGGTTGGTGGAGTTATTGCAGCAAGCCAGCTTTGACTCTTGGCTAAGCTATCCTACGAGACTCCAACTTGGAAATGGTTTTGCGCACACGAGTCCACTACTCACCACTTCAATACACCACCGAGGATCCACCTCCGTCATCCTACGGAAGAGCCATCCTCGGCACTCACGCTTATCTTGAGATTTTTAGTAGTATCCATTCGCTTGTCTATGAACTGTATAAGCAACCAAGTAGTCCTTTACCGTGGACGCGGCTATTCGAATAGATCATGTTAACCCTGGAGGGGTGTACTTCTTCATACATGTTTCCACCACTTAGCATCTGCACACGACATGTGCTCGGCAGACTTCAAGCGAAAGCCGACGTGGGTGTAGACCACGACCTACCTAAACACCTAAGTCTCTAGTCCAGGTTTATCGCCTATCCAGGTTCCATCCGTAGGGAGTCCGGCCGAGGTTTCCCATACGGCCCCGAACGATGTGTACAGGGTTCCCGAGATACCTAACGGGTATTCAGTACACCGTGCCACGTACCTACCGCATCACAGCCCACCCCGCGGGTCAGCGCTGTCCACGGCCTCCAGTAAGCTACAAACACCAGAAACTACTTGCAACTCCTGGACAGAGGACTAGGGTGAATAAGAAGTCGAGCGGGGTCATATTTCAGGGCCCAATGCATGGTAGTAGCTGAATCTTAAATCACGCATACAGATCTCAGTTCTTAAGGTCGGCTTCAATGAAACAACCCACCATGTACTCCTACATGGCCTCTCATCGATACCTTTACCAAATCGTGTTCACCACATCACTCTCATTACCGACATGATCATTTCACTCTAGCCCATCACCCAGATGAACCAGACCTGACACGACTCTAAGCATAGCAGGCATAGCAAGGTAGGAACAACACATACATATGGCTCAATCAATTCCTACACATGCTAGTGGGTTTCATCTAATTACTGTGGCAATG
>NC_041392.1:215974766-216028343 GCF_002162155.2 Triticum dicoccoides | reverse complement strand
CGGCGGAGCTCCTGGACACCACGAGACGGAGCACGGGCGGCGGGGAGCGCGGCTACGATGATGGAGCGGCGGCGGTGGCGTCGGCCATGGCTGGGGAGCGCGAGGGGGAGGAGCTGGAGAGGAGAGGGGGCGTCTGGGGGGTTCGGGGGAGAGAGAGGGGTCGATCCACGTCGTTAGCCGGGTGAGTGGAGCGGCGAGGCGGCGAGCAGGTGCGTGGCACCCATGCGGTGCTCGCCGTCGAGCAGCTTGCCTGCCTGCCTGGCCGTGCAAGCAGCTCGCTGGCGCGGCGCTGGGCTGGGCCGGCAGGTGGGCCGGGTTGCAGGCGCCAGGTAAGTCCTTCCTTTCTGTTTTTTTTTCTTTTTCTATTTTTCTGCAACTTTGTTGAATTATTAAAAATACCTAGGCAACTCCTAAAATCACCAAACTGCTCCTGGTCCAAAGTTGGAATATTTCCAACATGAAACATTTCAGTTTAGGAATATTTGAGCATTTGAAATATTTTATATAATTTTAAATGCCCAAATTCAAATACTTATCATTTAATTCAAAGACCCTAAGATGACCTAGAAAATTGTGCAACACTTTTGGCAGAGGTTCTGAACCAAGACAAAAATGATGGACATTTTAGAAGGGCATTTCAGGTTCATTGAAAAAGTTTTTAGTAAACCCTAGTTGGTTTCAGAGGGGGCTGGGGGTTCTGACATCCCCATTTCAAGTTTCTGATGAAAGGATAGACATGATGCAACACTCTAATGCATGAACTAGCTAGGGTGTGACAAATCGCCAGGCACAAAGTCAACCATCTTAGTGTCATCAGCCGATTTGAACTTCAACACCGGCTCATGCTCTGTTTTTGGTTTCATTAATGACGTCATGTCTGCTGGGTCAACATGATCTTTGTAAAATTTTAACTCCTCTGTTGCACAGACAGATTCAGCATAGGCAGCATCACCTTCTTCACATTCCAAAGCTATTTTTCGGCTCCCGTGTACTGTAATGGTGCCCTTATAACCCGGCATCTTAAGCTGCAAATACACATAACATGGCCTAGCCATGAATTTGGCATAAGCCGGCCGTCCAAACAGAGCATGATACGAGCTTTTGATCTTAACCACCTCAAAGGTTAATTTTTCTGCTCTGGAGTCATACTCATCCCTAAAGGCTACTTCCAGTTCAATCTTACCCACTGGGTATGCCGACTTGCCAGGAACCACACCGTGAAAAATAGTGTTGGATTGTTTAAGACTCTTATCAGTCAATCCCATCCGGGGGAACGTCTCATAGTAGAGGATGTTGATGCTGCTGCCTCCATCCATGAGTACTTTAGTGAATTTGTATCCACCAACCTGAGGTGCCACCACCAAAGCCAGGTGACCCGGATTATCGACCCGGGGTGGGTGATCCTCTCTGCTCCACACAATAGGCTGCTCTGACCAACGTAAGTAACATGGAAGCCGGCTCAACGGCATTGACGACCCTCTTGTGAAGTTTCTGGTCTCTCTTACATAAGCTAGTGGTGAATACATGGTATTGCCCACTATTCAGCTGCCTCGGGTTGCTCTGATATCCGGACTGCTGCTGCTGATTACCATGGCCGGGTTGCGGATTATACCCTCCTTGGTTACCAGGATGGCCCTGACCATGGAATCCTCCTCCACCTAAGCCGGCGCCCGGGCCTTGGAAACCGCCTCCACCTGAGCCGCCACCTGGGCCGTGACCTCCATCAAACGCGTTTGAATTTTTAAATGCCTTCATGATCGTACAATCTTTCCATAGGTGGGTGGCTGGCTTCTCCTGGGTGTCATGTTTTGGACAAGGCTCATTCAATAATTGCTACAGGGTGGGACTTGACCCGCCTGACCGAGGGGGCTATCTGCCCTTGCGCCGTTGATTTCCGCCCTGTGTATTGGTGTTAGCAACAAACTCATCAGCCTTACGTTTATTACCTCCTTGATTCGCCGGGTTATGATGGTGACCCTTGCCGTTGCCGTTCTTCTTTCCCTTCGTTGCCTTTTCTTCGTATGACACCGGGTCCTTGGTAGTATCAGAATCAGCATACTTGACGAGAGCCGCCATCAACATTCCCATGTCATTACAGTCAGGCTTGAGCCGCCCCAGCTTCTGCTTCAGAGGTTCAAAACGGCAACTTTTCTCCAACATCAAGACTGCTGAGCCGGCATCCATCTTATCAGATGAATGTATTATCTCCTTGACCCGGCGTAACCAATGGGTTGTGGATTCACCATCCTCTTGCTTGCAATTGGTCAGGTCCACAATCGACATGGGCTGCTTACACGTATCTTTAAAGTTCTGGATGAACCGGGCCTTCAACTCCACCCATGAGCCGATAGAATTGGGTGGCAATCCCTTCAACCAAGTACGAGCTATTCCATCTAACATCATAGTGAAATACTTGGCCATTGCTGCATCGCTGACATCCAATAACTCCATAGCCATCTCATAACTCTCAATCCAAGCCCCGGGCTATAAGTCAGTTGTGTAATTAGGAACCTTACAAGGCCCCTTAAAGTCCGTTGGCAAACACTCATTACGTATGGCCGGCACCAAGCAAGGAACGCCCGCGGTTCTTGTGGCCACTCCTGCCTCGACCGAGGTTGCTAGATAAGCCGGAAAAGTTTGATGAGCCGCCCGATCTGCTGCCATTTGAACTGCTCGTTCCACCTCTTGATGAATCCTCTCCTGATCCGCCAAGTTAAGGGCTCTAGCACGCACCGACTCATGCCTGTATGGCCGGTTGTGGCGTTGAGCATTGCTTGACATATCCGCGGATTCCATATGCCTACTGTAACTCGGGCTCCGGCTTGGGAGAGGAGTTAAATGGGCCCTGTCTCGACTGTAGGAGTATGCATCTTGCTGCGCCAGAGCTGTTTGAAGAAGTTCTCTTACCCTCCGTGTTTCAATTGCCGCCGGTGAGTCACCTTCCATCGGAAGAGCCGCCAGACGAGTCGATGCTGCGATGAGGTTTTACAAAGGGTTGGAGAAGTGACCCGGCGGTGTTGGGACATAATGAGGCGGAGCGGTAATTATACGAGGTGGATCCACGGGGCGCGGCTGGACCGGTGCGCCGGGTGTTGTAATCCGAGGTGCCTCCAGCGGGTTACTTCCCCCGGCTCCGGGTGTGTGAAAAAGATTCCTAGGATCGAGCGTCAGAGGCAGACACGATTGGGTTTTCTGATGCCTCCTCCTCATGACCTTGTTCGACGCGTTCAGATCTACTGAGAGCCGGAAGGTCTCCGCTTGAAGCTGTTGAGCACGAACGTCCAAAGCCGCCCGCTCTGCTGCCATCATGACTTCCTCTGCGGCTAGATTTTCCTTAGCTTTCACCATCTCTTCACGTATGCATGCCACCTCTGCGTCATGCTGGGCTTTATCCGCCGGCTCTACCATGGCAGTCAATAGAGTTGTCAGTTTATCCATGAGGTCCATCAAGATCTGACCTGGGGGCGCGCGGGGTATCCTGACCCGGCCGCAGCCGACCTGGTAGCAGTTGCCGCCGCTGCTGTAGAGTTCTGCCCGGGCTGTGTCTCTGCCATGAAGACTCCGACCCAATTCGACGGCTCAAGAGGGTCCGGAATACTACTGCCATCGGAACAGGCCCCGAGCATGTCGTCCTGCAGCTGGTACAAAGAGTCTATCTCGCCCGTTGATGAAGTAGTGTTAGAATAGACAGCTGTCTCACCGCCATCCACCGATCCTTCATAGTATTCACCACCGTGGACGCAGCCTACGAAGGCATGCTTCACGGCAGATTGAACACGGGTGGTCCTCGCGCGCCGAGCCGTTTCAATGAGGTTGGTGTGGACGTCTGGCTCAGGACCTGACTCGCCGATCCGGCCTATGAAGGCATGAATTACACCGAAGGGGACCCGGTATTCGTACTCAATTGAGCCGGACTCGGGGCCCCAACCTTCGTCGTCGATGTAGAGCTTGCCGCGACGACTCTTGGTCATCCGGCCCACAGCATATCCCTTGAGCCCTTCAAAGTTGCCCCTCAAGAATTCAAATCCACCGTGCGCTGGCCCCACGGTGGGCGCCAACTGTCGTGGAATTGTCACGGCAGATGTCCTAGAGCAAGGACTTAGTCGTAGGGCCATGGCACTAGGAAGCTTAAAGGGGTTAATCGGGACAAAGGACACAAGAGGGTTTTATACTAGTTCGGCCCCTTTCGATGAAGGTAAAAGCCTACGTCTAGTTGGGATTGGTATTGCTGGGGTTTCGATCACCAAGAGGCTCAACTCGCCGGCTTGGTTATCGACTTGTTGTTTCTTGCCTTAAGCTACCACTGGGTCGTCCCGTTATATACATGGGTTGACGCCTGGTGGCCTACAGAGTCCCGGCCGGCTCATAATCGTGTCTGGCTCGGTGGCTTCCTTTACATGCCTTTCTTTACAAGTCTTTCCTTACATACTGCGGTTTTCAATATCAGGCCTTAAGCCGCCTCCAGGCCATTGGGCCTTCTATAAGGTTTAATAAACTACCATCTTGAATGTTTACTGGGCTTCTTTCGTAACCCGCCATTGGGGCTGACCCGACCCCTCCTGGGCGGGTCATGACTGATAGTAATATCCCCAACAAGCAGAACATCCAGCAACAGAAGCAGCATTATCACGCTCAAGACATTTTAAACATGGTGGCTCAAATTCTTCCTGAGCAGAACTGATCTGTTGAGCGCGGAGTGACTCGTTCTCCTTTTGAAGATCTTCATGAGCCGATCTCAAGTTCTCAAGCTCTTGCTTCCTTTGAAGATAATCATGGGAGAGCATTTCATGAGTAGTTGAGAGCGTTTCATGATGACTTTCAAGTTCCTCGTACTTAATATGAAGACTTTTTATGCCTTCAATTAAGGACTGAGTCCGAGTCATTTCCGCGTCCAACATGTCATCACTTTTGTCTAGCAACTTTTGAATATGTTACATAGCATTTTTTTGTTCTGTTGCAATTTTAGCAAGTGTTTTGTAGCTAGGTTTAGATTCACATTCAGAGTCATCTTCACTTGATGTTTGAAAGTAAGCATCGCGTGAGTTTACCTTGGCACCACGTGCCATGAAGCAGTAGGTAGGAGAAGATGGCTTAGGTTCGGGAGTCATCGTTTTGAGAGACTCCTTGAATTCGAGGAACCATGGGTCCTGACATGTTCAATGACCTTCATAGATGTCAGAGATCCGGTCCCACATAAGCTTTGCACTGCATAGATGCATGATGTGCCTGCACTCGTCTCTTAACAGATAGGAGCATATAACAGCCTTCGCCTTTGTATCCAGAAGGGTGTACTTCTGAATATCGTTAGCACACGCCATCTTGCATAAATCGGTGAGACCGATCTCCATAATAGTCCAAAGCTCACTGTCCATAGCTAGAAGGCGCTTCCTCATCATAGCCTTTCAACGGGGATAATCATGACCATCAAAAATGGGGCACCCAGTGAAGACCTTGATTTTCCCTGCAGTCGACATAGCTAAAACTCCAAGTGGTTAAACAAAATCACACAGAACAAGGGAGCACATTGCTCTGATACCAATTGAAAGTGCTAGTTATCGACTAGAGGGGGGTGAATAGGTGATTTTTATGATAGTCTTCAAAACATGGGGGCTTTGAAGACAAACGATAGAAATGAACCTATTGATATGCAGCGGAAGGTAGACTACACTAGACAAGCCAAAGTCAAGTAAGCAATCAAGTGAAAACACGAAGACTATCAGCGGCTAGGTAGTATGGACCATGATGGAAGATAGTATGAAACCAAACAGTAAAGAGTCTTCACTTAGTGAAGTCAATCAGATTATACAGGCATGCAATGACTCCACGAAGACAAACTGTAAAGTAAAGGGAAGTGGAGGATAGAACCAGCAGCTTGATGAAGACAAGGATTTGGTAGACCAGTACGAGTTGTTCTGACAATTGTATGTCTGGTTAGGGAGGCTGAGATTCAACTCAGAAGACCGTGTCTTCACCTTATTCCCCTTGAGCTAAGGACACACAGTCCTCGTCAAATCACTCTGGTAAGTCTTCAAGGTAGACTTCCAAACCTCCACAGACTTTGTTCACCGGCAATCCACAATGACTCTTGGATGCTCAGAACGCAACGCCTAACCGGCTCCAGGATTCACAGTCCTCAAGTGTAACAAGTCTTCAGGTCACGCAGATAGAAAGACTTCAGTGATGCCTAACACTCATTGGCTTTGGGTGTTTTGGGCTTTGTCCTCGCAAGGATCCCTCTCTCTCAAATGCTTCGGAGGTGGGATGCTCTTGTAGCACCCACGATGCGGCTATATCTCCCATGTGTCGGAGCACGAGTTAGAGGCATAACCGCATAGTAGGCATGTCGCAAGAGGGGTAATCTTTACACATCCCATGTACTGAATATGAAAGTGATAAAGAGTTGGCTTACAATTGCCACTTCACACAGTACATAAATATAGCATTACATCATCCAGAATACAATCAAGGTCTGACTACGGAACCAAAATAAAGACAACCCCAAATACATAGATCCCCGATCGCCCCAACTGGGCTCCTCTACTGATCGTCTGGAAAGGAAACATAGTAACGGCATGAATCTTCGTCGAACTCCCACTTGAGTTCGGTTGCGTCCCCTGCACTGGCATCATCGGCACCTTCATCTGGTTTTGGAAGTAATCTGTGAGTCACGGGGACCCAGCAATCTCACACCCTCGCAATCAAGACTATTTAAGCGTTTGGGTAGGAAAAGGTAGTGAGGAGGAGCTGCAGCAAGCACTATCATATATGGTGGCTAACTTACGCAAATGAGAGCGAGAAGAGAAGCAAAGCTCGGTCGAGAAGCTATAAAGATCAAGAAGTGACCTTGAAAGTACTTACATTCAAGCATTACACAAGGCCATGTTCTCTTCCCGGACTCCGCCGAAAAGAGACCATCACGGCTACACACGCGGTTGATTCATTTTAAATTAAGTTAAGTGTCATGTTTTTACAACTGGATATTAACAAATTCCCATCTGCCCATAACCGCGGGCACGACTTTCGAATGTTCAAAACCCTGCAGGGGTGTCCCAACTTAGCCCATCACAAGCTCTCACGGTCAATGAAGGATATTCCTTCTAGCAGGCAGACCCGATCAGTCTTGGAATCCCAGTTACAAGACATTTCGACAATGGTAAAACAAGACCAGCAAAGCCGCCCAATGTGCCGACAAATCCCGATAGGAGTCGCACGTATATCGTTCTCAGGGAACACCGGATGAGCGCTTCGTACAACTAAAACCAAACCTCGAGTTTCCACGAGGTGGCGCTGCAAAGGACTCTAGTTCGGACCAACACTCAGAGGAGCACTGGCCCGGGGGGCTTAAAATAAAGATGACCCTTGAGTCTGCAGAACCCAAGGGAAGGTATTTGGTGGTAGGTAGGAAAATGGTAAAACCAAGGTTGGGCCTTGCTCGAGGAGTTTTATTCAAAGCGAGCTGTCAAGGGGTTCCCATAACACCCAACCGTGTAGAGAACGCAAAATCAAGGAACATAACACCGGTATGACAGAAACTAGGGCAGCAAGAGTGGAACAAAACTCTAGGCATAAGGCCGAGCCTTCCACCCTTTACCAAGTATATAGATGCATTAAAGTAAACAAGATATAATAATGATATCCCAACAATATCCATGTTCCAACATGGAACAAACACCAACTTCACCTGCAACTAGCAACGCTATAAGAGGGGCTGAGCAAAGCGGTAACATAGTCAAACAACGGTTTGCTAGGAAAGGTGGGTTAGAGGCTTGACATGGAAATATGGGAGGCATGATATAGCAAGTGGTAGGTATCGCAGCATAGCAAAAGAGCGAACAACTAGCAAGCAAATATAGAAGTGCTTTCGAGGGTATGGTCATCTTGCCTGCAAAGTTCTCCGAGTTGACGAAAGCTTGATCCTCGTAAGCGTACTCAACGGGTTCCTCAAATCACGTACTCGTCTCCTGGCTCTACCCAAAGCAATAACACAAGCAAAGGAAACAATAATCAACCACGATGCAATGCGCAAGAAACATGATGCAAAACATGGCATGACATGCGGGATGTGATATGCAATGCATATGCATGCTTCAGAAGGGAAAGATTGAACGAGGCCTCAACTTGGCAAACCAAGTGCGCCGCTGGAAAGATGAGTTGATTTCGGTCGAAATAGATATAAAGATCACCGGAATCGGATGCACGGTTTGCAAATGGCAAGCAAAACTATAATGGAACAATTCTGCGATTAACAGCACGATGCCATCTAGAATGCAACAAGAAACTAAGCTACTACACTCCAACATAGCAACAAAGCACATGGCAGTGATCTACTCAAGATGCTTGACAAAAGATGAACACTGAGCTATGGCTAAATCACACAAGAGTAGTGTTGGGGATATTACTACTGGAGGTAAACCGGCCTTATGTAGTCGGGTCGACTCTTTGAAGATTAGAAGCCCATGAAGATGCAAGTATGATGGCGCTTTACGGAAGGCCCAAGGCCCGAAGGCGGGTTACAGCCTGTAAATGTAAACCGACCTAGTCATGTAACTTGTATTGTAAGATAGGAAGAGTAGAGACCGAACCAGACACGTTTATGATCCGGCTTCGGGACTCTGTAGCCCAGCGGGCGTCAACCTATGAGTATAAAGGGACGACCCGGCCGCGGTTTAGGGACAGACAACAACTCGAGAGCCATAAAAAGCGGGTTCGCTCCCTGGCCTTCGAAACCCTAGCAATACCAATCACAACTAGACGTAGGCTTTTACCTTCCTCGAAGGGTCCGAACTAGTATAAAACTCCCCGTGTCCCCTTGTCCGGTTTAACCCCTTTAAGCTAACCCATAGCGATGGCTCCACAACTAAGTCCTTTCACAAGGACATTTGCCGTGACAAACCCACGATAGTTGGCGCCCACCGTGGGGCCATCGCACGATGGTTTTGAGTTCTTGAAGGGCACCTTTGATGGACTTAAGGGATACACTATGGGCCGGATGACGAAGAGTCATCGCAGAAAGCTCTAAATCGACAACGCAGGATGGGGTCCCGAGGCTGATTCAATCGAATACGGGTATCGGGTCCCCTTTGGTGGGATTCACGTCTTCATCGGCAAGGTCGGCGAACCGGCCCCTGAGCCGGACATCTGCACCGAAATCATCGAAATGGCTCGGCGTGCAAGTTCTTCGCCGGTTCAGCCCGAGGCAAGGCATGTTTTCATAGGTGTCATCCATGGATCGAGGTACGAGGAAGGGCCGGTGTCCGATGGAGAGACCATGGTCTGTTCTGATGACGAGTCTTCTGGAGAGACCGAATCACTTTACCAGTTGCAGGACGGCCAGATTGATGGAGGATCCGAGGGCAACAGTATTCCGGATTCCCCTAATCTGCCAAACCGGGCCGCCATCTTCATGGTCGGCACACAATCGGCGCCTCATTCATCTACCGCCGCAGCAATGCTCTCCAATTCAACAACGGCCACACCAGCAGGGGCAGGAAGCTCAGCGCCGCCTCCAGCCCAAGTCATGTCTGATTTGTTCAATGCTTCGGCAATGTTGATGGCCGCAGAGGTGGATGCAGCAGCCAGGGATCAGCACAATGCGGAGATTGCAAAGGTAAAAGATCAAATAGCCCAGGCTAAAGCGGACCTGGCAACAGAGAATGCTAAGATGGCTACAGAGCGGGCTGAATTGGAAGCACAGGCCTAACGGATTAGGCTGGATCAGAATGCTTCAGAGGAAGTCATGAGAAGAAGGTACCGATCGCGTCTTCCGTCAGTTTATGAGCCGCAGAATCTCTTCAACACACCAGGAGCAGGAGCTGGTAACCAACCCATATTAAACCGGGCGGAGGCACCGGGAACAGGAGCGCCGGTTCAACCACACACGATGGACCCACCTCGCCAGAACAACATTGTGCCACAGTATGTACCAACACCTCCTGGGCATTATTCCAACCCGTTGGACAACATTGTGGCCGCCGCTTCACGCCTAGCGGCCCTTCCGACCGACGGCGAGTCACCAGTTGCGGTGGAAGCACGTCGGGCCAGGGATCTCCTTTCAAACAGCGCTAAATCAATAGCAGGCGTATTCACACAGTCGTCAGAGGACTCATTCCACTCCCCGTCCAAGTCGGAGCTATAGCAGAGGAGGACGAACCGGCCATGTCCACTAGTGCACGTCGCCGAAATTCACCACGAGGAAACAACCCGGCAGGGGGAGGCGCTAATGCGCAGGATGTTGTGGACCATGGCCGCGCACGTCGGGAGGCCGAGTTGGCAACTCGACACAGAGCATGACAACATACTCCAGTTCACCCTACGACCTTAGTAGAGCCAGGTGTGGTGTTCAGTTCCTTAGGGGTGCCGTGTCTTACCCCCGCTTTGTGTAATGTGAGACTGCCCAAGGATTTCAAGGGATCTCGTAAGGTACCAAATTACACCGCCGATTTGCAACCAGAGGCGTGGGTGGAGAGCTATGAGATGGCAATGGAGATGTTAGATGTGGATGAAGCAGTGTGTGCTAAATATTTCACCATGATGTTGGAAGGAACAGCTCGCACTTGGTTGAAGAGCTTACCAACCAACTCTGTCGGATCATGGGCTGAGTTAAAACACCAGTTTATCCAGAACTTCAAAGATACTTGTAAGAAGCCGATGTCAATCGTGGATCTGGCCGCTTGTGTCCAAGAGGAAGGGGAATTATCAGGGGTTTGGTGCGACATATGCCAACGGATGGCTTATCATGGTGGGGGCGAGTAGAACGTCGCCGGTGCCTAGAAACGGGATGAGGCAAAGACATGCACGCCGGCGAATCTTACCCAGCTTCGGGGCTCTCCGGGGAGATAACGCCCCTACTGCTGCTCTGCGGGGTCTCTGCATGATCACTATAGTCAGGGATTTACACCCCTTGAGCTGTGTAGGGTGGTAGGAGAGGGCAAGGCTAGCTCTCTCCCTCTATCTGGTGAGGTATAGAACTACTAGGATCCAACCCTTTGCATGGGTGCCCTGGGGGGTTTATATAGGACTACCCCCCCCCAGGGGTACAATGGTAATGTGAGTGGGCGCGGGCCCAGCCATCGGTGTCTCCGTCCTCCGACTTCTCCGCCGACTGCTGGGGCCCGCTGACTGGTGGGCCCCGCCGACTGGTCTGGTACGGAGCCGACAGGACGCGTCCGCCGCGGGCGGGTCTTGCCGGCTGCTGATTACTATAGCCGTGCTCCTGATGATGCAAGCTTGGTCATGGGGTCGTGGCAACAGGCCCGCCGCCTGGCGGGCGATCACTGTGGCCACTCCCCATCTCTTCTTGATTAATGGCGTGTGGGCCCAGGGGAGGGCTCGGCCGACTCCCCCGGGCCGACTCCTGTTGGGTCCGACTGGCGGTGCCCCCGCCGTCTCCCGAGGTCTCGCTGGCTGGTGGGCCCTGCTGCCTCTAGGCCGTACAAACAAGCCATCATGGGAGCAGGACTAGGTATAGTGGTGCTGATGTCAGGGCCGGCTGGGCAACAATGCCACGCCGCGGGGAGATCTTCCCAAGTACGGCGCGCTGTAGCCATGCCTGCCCTTGGTAAGGGGCGGGGAGTGGGCTTTATTGTAGCCACGCTCTTGCCCCGTCCCTCTCGATGAGGTCACGGTTTGTTGGAGTCGTCGGCCGACTCCCCAAAGCCGGCTTCTCTGGAAGTCGTCCCTGGGACTCGGCCGTGGGCAGTCGGCCGCCTTGCCATAGACTCCCCAGGAGGCGTCTCTTCGCCCTGTGGTCTTAAGGGGCGCAGCCTGCCCCGATGTCTTGAAAGGTCGCAGGGCTCGGGTTGGCCTACCCGTGGCCCATTACTCCGATAGTAGTCCCCGAAGTTGGTGAGGCGCCACGGACGATCGGCTGAGAAGCCTCAGTAGTTTCTCTTTCCGGGCGCAACTCATGGTCTTGATTGACTTCCGCCGGGCTGACTAGAAGGAGTCGGACTCGCCCAACTCGGACTTACTCAATTCTGACTTGCTTAGTAGTTCGAACGTCGCGGCGGGATTTCAAGTGGCGGGCTAGCTAGGCTTCCAGAGAAAGCCGCCCGTTCCTGGCCTGTCACACAAGGGCACGTGGCCAGGCCGTTCTGCCATCCCACGCGCGCGACAAGACAGGCCCATAGGAGGGGCCCGCCACTACCGCGCCTCAGCGCCCGAGCGGATCCGTTGCGGCCTTGGCGGGCGGTTAGGATTCTCGTGAAGTTACTGCGCGCAGTAACTTTACGTGGATCGTGGGGGTCGTGGGGTTGCGGGCGCAGTAAATCCCCACGTCCGCCCCCTCGGCTTCGCAGCCCATAGGGCTATAAGTAGGGGGAAGAGGCGGGCACGCGCGCCCCTCCTCCCCACTACCCCTCGCTTCTTCCTCCTCGTAGCTCCTCGCTCTCCTGCTCTCCTGCTTCCTCTTTCTTCTCTCTCTCTCGCTCGCTCCGGCGCACGCCCAAGCTCCGGTGCACACTGTGGTGACCGCTCGCGACGATGAGCTCTTCCTCTGCTGCCGCGCCTCCCCCGGTGCGCTCCGGCACCTGGGACGGCTCTGAGGTCCACGAAGACCATATCGAGTTCCTCCGCCGGACCCGTCGGCTTCCCGGCGAGGATCGCGTGCAGGTGTGTCTCGCGCCGGAGGGGGAGATTTCCCCCGCCCCGCGGGAGGGCGAGCGGGTCATCTTCCGCTTGCACTGCCTTCGCGGGCTGGGGCTGCCGGCGAGCAGCTTCCTCCGGTCGTTCATGGAGTTCTACGGACTCCAGCCGCATCACCTCACCCCCAACGTAGTGGTGCTGCTGTCCGCCTTCATGGCTCTGTGCAAGGGCTTCCTGGGAGTCCTCCCCACCCTCGAGCTCTGGGGGAGTTCTTCTTCTCCAAGCTCGGCACCAGGCCACGGGCATGCCGGCTCAGTGCGGCGCCTTCATTGCCGTGCGAAGGACAGGAGCCGACAACCACTTCCCCTCCATCGCGCTGCTGAAGTTGGTGAAGATGTGGCAGCGGTCCTACTTCTACGCCAGGAACGTCGCCACGCGGGGCGACTGGGTCAATCTGCCGGCTTTTGAAGCCAGCCCGCCGGCTGGCAGACTGCCCAACTGGTCGTACCGGGCCAGGTCGCTGACGCCTGCGGGAGCCGGCGCCATCACGTGACTCCGAGTGCTGACGCAGTCGGAGGGTCTGACTGGCCCGGACCTGCTGGCCGCCTTCGTCTCGCGCTGAGTTCTCCCACTCCAAGGCCGCCCTCACCTGATATGCCAGATGAGTGGGGGCCGCGACCTGAGTCGGATGTGCATCAAGGACATGCCTCACGAAGAGGTGGCCCTAATGGTGAACTACCTCTCGGACAGCAGGCTCCCAGAGGACTAGCGATTCGGCAAGGAGCCCTACTCCCGCGCCAACCCTCCGCCCGTGGTGAGTCGCCTTTCTTTTCTTCAAATTGTCTTCTTCTTGCCGAGTCTTGTTCTAATCAGTCTGCTTTTTGGTTAGAATCCCCTTCTTCACCCACCAGCCGACACCTCGGGGCCGGCCCGTGAGTTCGCCGCCGACCGGGCGGAGAGCGACGTCGACGACCCCGATCTGGGGGCGCCGGCTCTGGAACACGATGCCGAGGGAGGAGGAGGGACGACAGGCGACTTCAGGCCCTCGGCCACCTTTGCCGACTGGCCTGAAGATGACGACGAGGAAGGAGTCGCCCCTCGCCATCAGCTAGGAGCCAGCCAGCCGGGCGCGGGCTCTTCTGCTGCGTCGGGCGCTCCAGGCGGCGGGAAGAAGCGCCAGGCTGCGCCGACTTTGTTCGGCAGTCGGCCGAAGAAGCCCAAGGGCTCGGCTGCGGCGACCCGGCGGGACGAGGTGGCCACGAAGGCCATCCACTTCCGTAAGGAAGTGAATAAGCCGCCGTTGGTCTCTGCGTAAGTATTCTGTCTTCAAAGTTCGTTCTTCCTTCATGTTTTGTCTGAGCCTCTGCTCGCCCTTCTTTCTTCAGGGCTTCCCTCTCTTTTGAGCGGGTCGCTGCCGCCTCCGTCATGGGGTCAGCGGAGACGCCCGCCACCACTCGACGGATAGACCCCGCTACCGACCTCCGGGAGGCGACGGAGCAGAATGCACAGGAGAAGCGCAATGAAGAGGAAGCCCTCCGCCTGGAGAAGGCGGAGGCCGACAGGGCAGAGGCCCCCGCCAAGAAAAAACTAGCGGAGACCGAAGCCGCCGCCGCGGCGAAGCAGCGGGCTGAGGAAGCCACACACCGCCAGGCGGCCTTGCTTGTTACCCCGCTGAACTCTGCGCCGCCGCCGCCGGAGTTCACAGGGCAGACTGGAGGAGTCGGCAGGGAGAACCTTGTCAAGGAGAGGGAAGGCGGCGAGTCCTCTACTCCGGGCGCGAACGTTCCGCCACCGCCTCCGCCGCCGTCTGAAGGCGTGCAAGGCAAGCAGCCAACGGACCCTCCGGTGCCATCGATCGAAGAAGAGGCCGTGGTGAGGCTACTCCTCCAGGTCGGCTCGCCAGCGTGCCGTCGTCTGGAGAAGACGACTTCGGCCCCCCGCCCCCTGGAAGCCAGCACCGCCAGCTCGGCGGCTCCAGATGCTGAGGCGACGAGCGCCGCACCTGTTGGGTGGGTGCGGGGAGGCGGCACAGGACCGCTGAACCGGGCGCTCCTGGACGTCCAGGCGAGGCTCCACGCTGAGGGCGACACCCTCCAGAGCTACACCAAGGCGTTCCTGGCGTCGCGGGCGGCCGTCCGGGTATGTCTTTTCTTTGGGCCTTTGTTTTTTCTTGTTTCTCTCTGTGGGGGTGGCCAGCGCACCCACTGGGTGTAGTCCCCGAGTTTCGGGTCGGCTGCTAAGCAGGCGGTCCGAAACTCCAATTTGAAGAACTTCTGGGTACTAACTTTGTCTGAAACGCTTGTTGCAGGACTACCACAACCTCCGCGTCACCACCTTCAACCGTAATGTTGAAGAGTTGGGCAAGTGGACCGCTGACATGGCGGAGAGCCGGAGTAGGTCCTCCTCCTTTTTCTCTTCTCTGCGGGGGCGCGCTAGCGCACCCGCGGGCTGTAGTCCCCGAGATTCGGGCAGTCGGGCCGGATCTCCCCAGCGACCTACTTTATTGACGACTGCTGTCTTTCTTTCTTTCCTTCAGGGGCCAACGCTGCTCTTCAACAGCAGCTGAGCGAAGCCAACTCTGCCCTGCTCGCCAAAGGGGAGGAGTGCAGCAAGCTCACTGCGGAGCACGACTTGCTGACCGCTCAGTTGGCAGATCAGAAGGGGCTGCTCGCGAAGTCATAGAGGGAGGTGGAGGAGACGGAGGCCGCCCTCCTGGTCGAGTTTGCGAGTGAGCGCTCTTCTTGGTCTGACAAGCAGGCGATGCTGTCCTCCGGCTTCCACGAGATCGAAGACATCGTTGATGGTGAGTCTCTTTGTTTTCTTTCTTTGAGCCGCCGACCTAGGTCGTGCCGACTCCTGGTTTTTGACTCGCTTTTTTGTTTCTTCGTGTCTTTTGCAGACTTCTTCCCTGGGCAGTCTCAGGCCGCTATCCAAGCCATCGAGGCCGATCGTGCAAGTCGGAGGGCGGAGGGCGCAGAGATCGCCTCCGATGCCCCCCGAACTCTTGATGAGCACATCTTGAGTATCGAGGCTCGCCTCCGGCCGGCTCACCGGATGCTGCGCCGGCTTCAGCGCGTTGGCGCCCAGGCGATCTCCGCCCTTTGGCCGGATATGCAGGCTCCGCGCACCCCCAGCCTGACGGACAACTGGTTGGAGGTCGCGGCTGGTCGCCTCGAGGCCTGGAAGGGCTCTTCGGCCCGGGCTGGAGCGCGCCGGGCCTTGGAGTTCGTCAAGGCGTGGTACCCGAGGCTGGATCTAGACCGGTTGGCCATGCTTCGGTCGGAGGGCCAGTCGGAGCTGGCGGCTACGGAAGACGCCCTCGTCAAGCGTGCTGCAGCGATCACCGAGTACACCGACAAGAGCATCTTCGTCCCCGAGCAGTCTGAAGACGGCGAGGAGGTCCCACCGGAGTGGTTTGGGATGAACCCAGACTACGGCGAAGACTCGACGGAGGTGATCGGCTCCAGCGTCGAGGAGGAGGACGAGGCGGAGGGTGAGAGCGAGGCGGAGGCACCAGAAGACGGAGCAGACGGCCAGCCTCAGCCCGACCACGCCTCCAGCAACGAGCCGCGTGCGACCGATCCGACTGCTGCCGGAGGCGATCAAGCCGAGACTAGCCGGTCGACCGCCCCAACGATTTACGCTGGCGCCTCCTCCGACCCCCCGACTCCGTCTGCCGCCTCCTAAGCTGCCGCAGTGTCTCTTGTTTTATCTGCTTCAGTAGTCTTTTGAGGAACTTGTTAATTCGCACAATTCCACCCGCGAGGGTGTATTTTGAACCTCTGCTTGACAATTCGGCCAAGGGCCTATGTTATATATATATGTCTATCTTTTCTTACTCATTGTTCTTTTTGGCTATTTTCCTTTGCCGCTTTCTCCTAGTTGCCTGCCTTGCCAATCGGACAGTCGCTCTGTAGACTGTTGCTGGATCAACTGCTAGGCTACTTTGGGAAAGCAAGTACTTAGCCGATTTCAAGATTGTTTGAGCAAGTTGGATAGAAAATGACAATCCGACTGTCCGAGAGTTAGTTTGCGAGAAGGGCTTGGAAGCCGTCTTGAGCTATGTTTTATGCTTTGAATCCTTATCCATTTTTCGTGCGAGCACACATTCTACCTTACCTCTGCCCACCGTACAGTCGCTCTGCGAGCTGCGGCTTCTGACAGAAGACGGCTTAGATGCTACACACTACTTGTCCGGCTGCAGGAAGCATTTCATAGTGCAAGGCAGCAAGTCCCCGGGCCGACTTGTCGAGCCCGGTGCCAAACGGTATGTCAAAGAGTAACATACTTGTAGGCATAATTTTTATCATACAGACAAAAGAGGGCAGTCCCCGAGCTCGTCTCGGGGGGCCCGAAGTCTTGGTATTTTTAATCCAAAAGGTAGCATGGTACATACTGCATCAACTATAAAATCTTCGGAGAAGATTTGCATTCCATGGCCGCTTAGTCTCCTTGCCGGAGTCGTCCCTCTTGCGTGCTCGGGGCTTCTGAGCGTCGATCAGGTAGTAGGAGTCGTTGCCTACTACTTTGCTGATGATGAAAGGGCCTTCCCAAGGCGGCGACAGCTTGTGCTGGCTAGCTGTTCGCTGGATCAGCCGGAGTACAAGGTCGCCTTCTTGGAAAGATCTTGGCCTGACCTTCCTGTTGTGGTATCGGCGCAGGCTCTGCTGGTAGATGCTGGACCGGCTGAGTGCCAACCGCCGGCCCTCTTCCAGCAAATCGACGTCGTCTTGTTGTGCTTCTTCTGCTTCCTCCTCGGTGTACATGGTGACTCGTGGGGAGTCGAACTCTATGTCCGTTGGGATGACGGCTTCGGCACCATAGACGAGGAAGAAGGGCGTGAAGCCGGTTGACTTGTTTGGAGTCGTGCGCAGACTCCAGAGGACGGCTGGCAGCTCGTCGAGCAAGCAGCCAGCCGAGCGCTCCAGAGGCTCGATCAACCGAGGCTTGATGTCGGACAGGATGAGGCCGTTTGCTCGCTCCACTTCGCCGTTTGACTGCGGGTGGGTGACGGCTGCTAAGTCCAGTCGGATGCCTTGTGTTGCGCAGAAACGGGCCAAGGCGCCTTTGGCAAAATTTGTGTCGTTGTCGGTGATGATGCTGTGTGGTATGCCGTACCGAATTGTGATATCGGTGATGACGGTCACGGCAGTCGGACCGTTCAGTTTCTTGATTGGCTTCACTTCCACCCACTTGGTGAACTTGTCCACTGTGACAAGTAGGTGAGTTAGACCGCCTCGTGCTGTTTTGAATGGTCCCACCATGTCTAGACCCCAAACTGCGAAAGGCCAAGCAATGGGGATGGTCTTGAGCGCGGAAGCCGGCTGGTGCGGCTTGGAGCTGAACTTCTGGCACCCTTTGCATTTTTGGACCAACTCCTTGGCCTCTTCCAAGGCAGTCGGCCAAAAGAAACCGTGCCGAAAAGCTTTGGCGACGAGTGCTCTTGAAGCCGCATGGTGGCCACATTCGCCTTGATGGATGTCTTTGAGGATTGCCTGGCCTTGCTCTCGCTCTACGCAGCGCTGGTAGACACCAGTGATGCTGCGCCTGACCAGCTCTCTGTTGATTATGGTATAGGCTGCTGCCCGGCGTTGTACTTGCCGAGCTGAGATCTCATCAGTTGGTAGCTCTTTGTTCACCAGAAATTTGAGGATGGGCTGGGCCCATGAGGGTGCTGCTATTTTGTCGACTATCAGAACTGCGACTTGGACGAGGGCGGCTGGGCTGGGAGTCGGCGGGCTGGAGTCAATAGTCGTTTGTTGGGCTGATGAAGTCCCCAGGCCGGCTGGTTCGGTCCCTGGGCCGAGTTCTGGAATCTTCGAGTCTGTCACCGCAGTCCCCGGGCCGGGCTCGACTGAGGCAGCTTTGGAATCGCCCGCCAAAGTCCCCGTTCCGACTGCCAGAGCCCTGGAGTCGGATCTGCCGTCTTCGGGAGGAGCCGGCACAAAGATGGAGTCTGATTCTAGTGAAGGCTTGATAGACGGCTTGAGGAGGCGTTGAAGGGCGACGCCAGATGGAATTGCTTGGCGGGTAGAGCCGATTCGTGCCAAGGTGTCCGCTTGGTCGTTGTCGTTTCTTGGTACATGGAGGAACTCGCACCCCTCGAAATACCCGCTGAGCTGCTGCACGAGGAAACGGTAGCTCACCATGTTTGCGTCTTTTGCGTCCCAGTCGCCAGACGACTGCTGGACCACTAAGTCCGAGTCGCCATAACACAAGATCCGGCGGATGCCAAGTTCTTTGGCAAGCCGGAGCCCGTGAATGAGCGCCTCATACTTGGACACGTTGTTGGAGGCGGCGAAGTGGATTTGCAGTGCATATTTGAGCTTGTCTCCTTTGGGAGAGGTGAGGACGACGCCGGCTCCCAAGCCGGTGCGCATCTTGGAGTCGTTGAAGTGCATCCGCCAATGGGTGGAGTCAGGTGCTGGAGGCAGGTACTGGGTCTCGGCCCAGTCGATGAGGAAGTCGGCCAGTTCTTGTGACTTGATAGCGGTGTGGGGCTGGTAGTAGATGGTGTAAGGAGCCAGCTCTATGGCCCACTTGGCCACTCGACCAGAGGCATCGCGGCTGCCAATGATCTCGGCAAGTGGAGCCGTGCAGACCACCGTGATTGGATGTTCTTGAAAGTAAGGCTTCAATTTCTTGGCAGCAAAGTGCACGCCATAGCACATCTTCTGGTAGTGGGGGTAGTTCTGCTTGGAGGTCGACAGTACCTCGCTCAGGTAATATACTGGTCTTTGGACAGGTAGCGCCTTGCCTTCCTCCTTGCGCTCTACTACAATGACTGTGCTGACTACTTGGCTGGTGGCGGCGATGTACAGGAGCATAGGTTCCTTGGGAGTCGGAGCCGCCAGGATGGGTGGAGTAGTCAGCATCTTCTTCAACTGGTGGAAAGCTTCGTCCGCCTTATGGTTCCACTCGAAAAAAGTGGTCTTCTTCATGAGTTGGTATAAGGGGAGAGCTTTCTCGCCCAGCTGACTGATGAATCGGCTGATGGACGCCAAGCAGCCGCTGAACTTCTGCACATCCAGCAGTCGGCTAGGTACCTCCATTCTCTCGATGGCCTTGATTTTTACTGGGTTGCATTCTATGCCACGCTCAGAGACCAGGAAACCTAGTAGCTGGCCGGCTGGTACTCCGAAGACACACTTCTCGGGGTTGAGCTTGATCTGGAACCGGCGCAGGTTCTCAAAGGTCTCCTTGAGGTCTTCCAGCAATGTTCCTTGCTTTTCCGTCTTCACACCACGTCGTCCACGTAAACGTGGGCGTTCCTTCCGAGCTGCTTGAGGAGGCACTTCTGCATGCAACGCTGAAAGGTGGCGCCGGCATTCCTCAAGCCGAACGTCATGGTGAGGTAGCAGAATGCTCCAAACGGCGTGATGAAGGCGGTCTTCAATCTATCAGCCGGGTTCGGCTTGATCTGGTGATATCCTGAGTACGCATCAAGGAAACTCAATAGCTCGCATCCGGCTATGGAGTCTATCACCTGATCAATTCTCGGCAGAGCAAACGGGTCCTTGGGGCAGGCCTTGTTGAGGCTCGTGTAGTCGATACATATTCGCCATTGCTTGTTCTTCTTTAGCACCAGGACCGGATTTGCCAGCCACTCCGATAAGAAAACTTCCATAATGAAGCCGGCTGCTAGGAGTCGGGCTATCTCTTCTCCGACAACTCTTCTCTTCTCTTCTGATAAGCAGCGCAGGGGCTGCCTGACCGGCTTTGCATCAGATCAGACGTGTAACTTGTGCTCGGCGAATTCCGTGGGCACACCTGGCATGTCTTTGGGAGACCATGCAAAGATGTCCCGATTCTCACGGAGGAAATCGACGAGCTCGCCTTCCTATGTGCTGTCGAGGTTTGCACCTACGACGGCGTACCTCTCTGGGTGCTCCGGATCCAAGGGTATCTTCTTTGTCTCTTTGGCCGGCTTGAACGAACCTTCGGCCTCCGACTCCTTCGGGTCGGACGATATCTCCAGCTGCTTGCCGGCCATCGCCACAGCTCGCTCAAGGAGTCGCTTCTCGGCCGCAATCACCAGGGACTCGGCCAGCCAACTGCTCTCGGCCGCACAAGCGGACGACTTTCGGTAGTCGCCGGTCATAGTCAGAATTCCCCTGGAACTGGGCATCTTCATCTTGAGGTAGGCATAGTGGGGGGGCTCCATGAACTTGGCCAAGGCGGGCCGGCCAAGTAGCACATGGTATGGGCTCTCAAGCTCCACCACTTCAAACCAAACAGACTCTCTTCGGAAGTGATCTTTGTCCCCGAAGAGGACGTCAATCAGGATCTTGCCGATTGGTGAACAGGAAAGCCCAGGAACAATGCCGTGGAACACAGTCCAGCTGTTCTGAAGCTGTGTCTGCTTGATTCCTAACTTCTCCATGGTGTCCTTATACAGTATGTTGATGTTGCTGCCCCCATCTATCAGAACTCGCGAGAAACGCGCGGCCCATTTGTCCGTGGCAAAGGTGGCGTCCAGGACCAAGGTGTAGGAGCCCGGACTCGGCATCACTTCTGGGTGGTCAGCCCTGCTCCAGCTGATGGGCCTCTCTGACCAGTGCATGAACTCTGGCGTCTCTGAGGCTACCGCGTTCACCTCTTGTCGCTGCAGCCACCTGCTGCGTCGATCGTCAGCCACACTGGTGAACAGTACATAGGCTTCATGCTCTTCAGGGTACTCGTCTTGTACTGCGCCGACTGGCCTGACTGCCGGCTGCTGGGGCAGAGGCGGAGGCGGCTGCCCAGCAGGCGGGGGTGGCAGGAGGCCGTCTCCCTTGGCGATCCTGGTGAGCCAGTGGCACTTCCGGGTGGTGTGATTTGATGGCTTCGCGCCGCTGTGGAACTTGCAAGGTCCATCCAAGGTCTGCTCATAGGAGAAGGCCGGCAACCAGTTCGGCTTGCCGCCTTTCTGTCGCTTGGGCAGAGGCTGCTCTTCTAGTTGCTGGGCTTCGACGGTCGTGACCTGCCGGCTGCTGGAAGCCGGCTGCGGGGCCTTGCGCTTGTGGTCGCCCTGCTGTTGTCGCCGGCCGGCGTCCGCTGCCGGAGTTCTTGGAGCCTGAGGAGCTACTTTGCCAGTCGTGCTGATTTGAATTTCCGTCTTCATGGAGGAGTCGGCCATAGCGTACTTGTCCGCTATGATCAGCAACTCGTCGAGGGTTTATGGCTCGTCGCAGAGGAGCTTGTGCTTGAGGAGGGTGCCTTCTCGGCACCCGGCTGTGAAGTACTCGATGGCCTGCACCTCGTGCACGCCCTCGCAGGAGTTTCGGAGCTCAGCCCAACGCGTGAGGTAGTCGCGAGTTGACTCATCAGGACCTTGCACGCATAGGGAGAGCTGGCGAGGCTTGGGAGGACACTTGTACGTGCTGGTGAAGTTGCGAACGAACGCTTCAGTGAAGTCGACCCAGCTGTTGATGCTGCGGGGCTTTAGGCTCTTCAGCCATGTTCGGGCCGTGCCCTGAAGCATGAGCGGAACGTACTTTACGGCGACACGCTTGTTGCCGTTTGCTATGCTGACAGCCATAGAGTAGTCTACTAGCCAGTCTTCCGGCTTCACGGAGCCGGTATACTTGGGCATGTCTCTTGGGAGCGTGAACCCTTTGGGAAAGGGCTCGTCCCGAATGCGGGGCCCGAAACACGGCGGAGCCAGCTCGTCTTCTTCTTCCAGCGCCAGGGACCGGTGAAGTCAGTCGATCAGGTGGCGAGCGTCATTCTCCCCAACTCCCTCTCGGCGGCCAAGGCGGTCTCCGAGAGTCAGATGGTCAACAGGCGGCGAGGAGACTCGCCTCTCCTTGCAGGGAGGGGGAGGCGGACAGTCGTCCCGTCGTTCCACTGCTCTTGGGCGGCCGTCTCGGTCGCGCTCTATGGTAATCCGAGTGCGACTGTGGCTGACAGCCGGCTCCTTGTCCTTCCTTCCTCGGGTACTGCCAGTTGGTGTCCGAGACGTCGCGCCTTGATCTCGGTGTGGGTCGTCGTTTGGCCGCTACGGTGCCTCCGTGCGGCAGCCGGCCTCGTTTTGCGTGGCGGCCGCGTCGAGGAGCCGCTGGACTCGCTCCATCATGGGCGGCGCTCTTCGCCCTCGAAATTGTCCAGCTCATCCGCCGCTGCCTGGGCGGCTCGGATGTTCTCCGCTGGCGTGGCATACACGGGGCGGCTAGCCCCAAACAGGCTGGCGATGGCTACGCCGTGCCGCTAAACCGCGCCCAGGCGGCTGGGCCCTGCCGGAGCCGGCGAGCCGCCAACAGCGTGATCCATCTCCCGCTGGTAA
This sequence comes from Triticum dicoccoides, assembly GCF_002162155.2. NCBI lineage: Eukaryota > Viridiplantae > Streptophyta > Magnoliopsida > Poales > Poaceae > Triticum > Triticum dicoccoides. The sequence goes on along the minus strand of NC_041392.1, from coordinate 216,005,497 downwards.
GCTTCTGACAAGTGTCTCATGCTAGCTAGCTTCTTCGCGCCTTCAACAAGCTGAAGGCGGCGCACTTCTAGCGTCTCTGCGTCAGCATCTTCTGGAATGGGCGCGGCTAGGTCTTGCAGCGCCGCGCCGAGTGAGTCGGGCGCCCTTCCACCAGGGAACTCGTCATGACTGATGACCAGCACCTCAGTGACGGTGCTCCCGTCGCTCTCCGCGTGGGGGAGAAGTCCGTCGTAGACCACCACGTTGGAGGGGGAAAGCATCGACCGACACGGTGTCGAAGTCGACCAGCATCGGGTCGGTGGAGCCTACGGACTCCAAGTCTACGGCAGGCTCGCCGGAAATGTGGAGTTGATCGAGGAGGCCCGCAAGGAGGTTTTCGGGGCCGCCTACACCTTCGTCGGACGCAGGTTCGTCGAAGAGGCGGACCTCTCCGACAAGTTCGGCCAAGGAGCTGGCTGCACAGGCGATCTCCACACCGCGCAGCGCGTCGACGCAAACTTCGTCTGGCGTGCCTGGCTGGCTGCGCTTGCCAGGGAGGAAAAGGGTTCCCGTCCAGAACAGATCTCCGGACGGCGGTGCACCAGGCCCCACGGTGGGCGCCAAATGTCGGGGGTTTGGTGCGACATATGCCAACGAATGGCTTATCATGGTGGGGGCGAGTAGAACGTCGCCGGTGCCTGGAAACTGGATGAGGAGAAGACATGCACGCCGGCGAATCTTACCCAGCTTCAGGGCTCTCCGGGGAGATAACACCCCTACTGCTGCTCTGCGGGGTCTCCGCATGATCACTATAGTCAGGGATTTACACGGTTGCTCCTTGAGCTGTGTAGGGTGGTAGGAGAGGGCAAGGCTAGCTCTCTCCCTCTATCTGGTGAGGTATAGAACTACTGGGATCCAACCCTTTGCATGGGTGCCCTGGGGGGTTTATATAGGCCTACCCTCCCAGGGGTACAATGGTAATGTGACTGGGCACGGGCCCAGCCGTCAGTGTCTTCGTCCTCCAACTTCTCCGCCGACTGGTGGGCCCCGCCGACTGGTCTGGTATGGAGCCGACAGGCCGCATCCGCCGCGGGCAGGTCTTGCCGGCTGCTAATTAATGTAGCCGTGCTCCTGATGATGCAAGCTTGGTCATGGGGTCGTGGCAACAGCCCCGCCGCCTGGCGGGCAATCACTGTGGCCACTCCCCATCTCTTCTTAATTAATGGTGCGTGGGCCCAGGGGAGGGCTCGGCCGACTCCCCCGGGCCGACTCCCGTTGGGTCCGACTGGCGGTGCCCCCGCCGTTTCCCGAGGTCTCGCTGGCTGGTGGGCCCTGCTGCCTCTAGGCCGTACAGACAAGCCGTCGTGGGAGCAGGACTAGGTATAGTGGTGCTGATGTCAGGGCCGGCTGGGCAACAGCGCCACGCCGCGGGGAGATCTTCCCAAGTACGGCGCGCTGTAGCCATGCCTACCCTTGGTAAGGGGCGGGGAGTGGGCTTTATTGTAGCCACGCTTCTGCCCCGTCCCTCTCGATGAGGTCACGATTTGTTGGAGTCGCCGGCCGACTCCCCAAAGCCGGCTTCTCTAGAAGTCGTCCCTGGGACTCGGCCGTGGGCAGTCGGCCGCCTTGCCGTAGACTCCCCAGGAGGCGGCTCTTCGCCCTGTGGTCTTGAGGGGCGCAGCCTGCCCCAATGTCTTGAAAGGTCGCGGGGCTCGGGTTGGCCTACCCGTGGCCCATTACTCCGACAGGAATCCACGACCCATTGGGTCAAACAGGTCTCAGCGATTTTGCATTCATCAGATCGTATCAATGCAGACACTGTCGTGTTAACATTAGAGGGCAATTGCCGTTTCTTACCACTCAAACAGAAGTTGGGAAGACTCAAACGTCACTGCAATGATATGTCAACGCTCATGGTCGCTTTGGTTAAATACGCCGATTCAGATAATACCAAGGACCCGGACTCAGAGGAGGATAAACCGGGGAAAGGTAAGAAGAACAACAGTGCCAAAGGTCAGCAGCATAATCCGGCAGGCCATGGAAACGGTGGTAAGCGCAAGGCTGACAGCAGCTTGGACATTGTTGCTAACACCACTGCACAGGAGAATGGCCAGCGCCGTAAGGGCAAGCAGCCCCAGAGGGGCAGAGGTTCAGGACCCAATTTGGAGCGTCTGTTGAATCAGCCTTGTCCAAAGCATGGATCAAAGGAGAAGCCAGCATCACATCTTTGGAAGGACTGTTATATCATGCGGGATTTCAAGAATTCCAATATGTTCCAGTATGATAACGGCCTGCCCAGCGGTTCAGGAGGAGGTTTCCATGGGCTGGGTTACGGAGGTGGCGGTTCCGGTTTAGGATTTCAAGGCAACCAAACCGGACACATCAATCAAGGGCACCAAGGTAATGAGGGAGGTTACAACCATCAGGGGAATCAGCAGCAGCAGCAGTCGGGTTATCAGAGCAATCCCAAGCAGCTAAATAGCGGGCAATATCATGTCTTCAGTACTAGTTTGTGTAAGCATGATCAGAAGCTTCAGAAAAGGGCAGTAAACTCTGTTGAACCGGCAGTACCTCAGTGTTTACGCTGGTCTGAGCAACCTATTCTGTGGAGTAGAGAGGATCACCCACCCTGGGTTGATAATCCAGGTCACTTGGCCCTGGTGGTAGCCCCTCAAGTTGGGGGATACAAGTTTACCAAAGTACTCATGGATGGGGGAAGTAGTATCAACATTTTATATTATGATACATTCCGCCGTATGGGGTTGACAGATAAGAATCTTAAACCGTCGAATACGGTCTTTCATGGTGTGGTGCCTAGTAAGTCTGCATATCCTGTTGGCAAGATAGCTTTGGAGGTAGCTTTTGGAGATGACAATGATTCAAGGTCAGAAACATTGACATTTGAGGTGGTAAAGATCAAAAGTCCGTACCACGCCTTGTTTGGGCGGCCGGCCTATGCTAAATTCATGGCGAGGCCGTGTTATGTTTATCTACAGCTTAAAATGCCAGGTCATAAGGGGACTATCACAGTACATGGAAGCAAAAAGATTGATTTGGAGTGTGAGGAAGGTGATGCGGCTTATGTTGAGTCGGTTTGTGCCACGGAGGAGTTGAAATTCTATAAGGAGCAAGTTGATCCGGCAGACATGACCTCTTTGAAAAAGCCGACTACGGAACATGATCCGACGCTAAAGTTCAAATCGGCTACAGACACCAAGATGGTTGACTTTGTTCCTGGCGATTCATCCAATCCGTTCAGCATCAGCGCTAACCTGGATCCCAAATAGGAAAGCGCGCTCATCGAGTTAATCCATGAGAATTGGGACATCTTTGCATGGAAACCTTCTGACATGCCAGGTGTACCGAGGGAACTCGCTGAGCACACACTCAACATTGATCCTAAGTTTAAACCGGTCCGGCAGTTCCTTCGCCGCTTCAATGAAGAGAGACGTAAGGCTATCGGTGAAGAGGTAGCTCGTCTGTTGGCCGCAGGGTCTATTGTCGAGGTTTTTCATCCAGAGTGGTTAGCTAATCCAGTGCTGGTTCTTAAAAAACGGCACTTGGCGCATGTGTGTGGATTACACAGATTTAAACAAGACTTGCCTTGCAGACACCTTTGCTCTCCCTCGCATTGATCAGATAATTGATGCTACGGCAGGTTGTGACCGTTTGTGTTTTCTGGATGCTTACTCTGGTTTTCATCAGATCAAAATGGCGGTTAAGGACCAGGAGAAAACAACTTCCATAACTCCTTTGGAGCCTTCTGCTATGTTTCCATGCCTTTTGGACTCAAGAGTGCCTAGGCAACTTACCAGCGATGTGTTCAGAATTGCCTTCATAAACAAATTGGGCGCAATGTTCATGCATATGTGGATGATATTGTGGTAAAATCCAGAAAGGAGGAGACATTGATAGATGATTTAAGAGAAACCTTTGACAATCTCCGGATTTACAAGATGATGCTCAATCCGGAGAAGTGTGTCTTTGGTGTCCCGGTAGGCAAACTCTTAGGTTTTCTGGTGTCAAACAGAGGAATTGAGGCTAATCCGAAAAAATTGCAGCAATTACATCCTTGGCTAAACCGGTGTGTATCAACGATGTTCAACGTCTGGCCGGCCGGATTACAGCCTTGAGCCGGTTTATCAGTCGCCTTGGAGAGAAGGCCATCCCCTTATATCAGATGCTCAAGAAAACAGATAACTTTGTCTGGAGTGAGGCAGCTGATAAAGCGTTTGAGGATCTGAAGAGGCAGCTAGCTGAACCGCCCATGCTCGCAGCACCAATCGATAAAGAGTCGTTATTATTATACGTGGCTGCTAATGCCCGGACTATTAGCGTAGCTATTGTAGTAGAGCGCAAGGAGCTTGGCAAGGAATATCCGGTTCAACGGCCAGTTTATTATATCAGCGAGGTGCTCATTGAGTCAAAGCAGAGGTATCCACATTGGCAAAAGCTGGTGTATGGAGTATTTATGGCAAGCCGGAAGCTTAAACATTATTTTCAGGGCCATCCTATCACAGTGGTCAACTCAGCTCCTCTGGGCGATATCATTCAAAACAGAGAAGCAACTGGCCGGATTGCCAAGTGGTCTATTGAGCTTGGACCTCATGGGCTCAAATATATACCCCGCACAGCGATCAAATCCCAGGCACTCGTGGACTTCATCAATGATTGGACGGAGTTACAGGCACCTGAAGTGAAACCAGATAATACATATTGGGCTATTCATTTTGATGGATCCAGACAGTTGGAGGGCTCAGGGGCTGGAGTCATACTAACTTCCCCACAAGGTGACAAGTTTTGTTATGTCATCCGTTTAATGTTCCCTTGTACTAACAATGCAGCTGAATATGAGGCTTTGCTCCACGGTCTTCGGATGGCTAAGGACATGAATTTGAGCCGGGTTAAGTGCTTCGGCGATTCAGATCTAGTGGCTCAGCAGGTGTCTGGCACTTGGAACTCTAAGGACCCACTCATGGCTGCATATCGGTGAGAGGTGGACGCAGTGGCTGGTCACTTTAAGTGTTATCAGGTGGACCATATAGACCGGCGGAAGAATGAAGAGGCGGACGCTTTACGTCGTCTTGGTTCCCAGCGTAAACCGGTCCCGCCCAATGTCTTTCTTGACGTGTTGCATAATCCGTCAGTCAAGGTGCCAACCGAAGAAGATTTGGCTATTCCTGATCCGGAGGCTCAGTTGGTGGCAGCTCTGCATGCCATACCGGATTGGACGATCCCATATCTAGCTTACATGAACCGGGGCGAGTTACCAGACGATGAAACGTTGGCTCAACAGATAATCCGGCGTTCAAAGTCCATGACCATACTCAACGGGGAGTTATATCGTTACAGTGTTTCAGGAGCAATTCAGCGTTGTGTTTCTCCTCAAGAAGGTTGTGAGATTTTGCGAGAAATCCATGAAGGGGATTGCAGTCACCACGCCGGTTCAAAGTCTTTGGTTGCCAAAGCTTTTCGCCACGATTTTTACTGGTTGACGGCGCATGCTGATGCAGAGGATTTAGTCAAGAGATGTGATGGATGTCAAAAATTTGCCCGCCGTGCGCACGTTCCGGCTCAAGTGTTGCGGATGATTCCAATTACATGGCCGTTTGCAACTTGGGGACTTGATATGGTTGGACCCTTCAAGCTCTCTAAGGACAAAAAGACCCACCTGTTAGTAGCAGTTGATAAATTCACTAAATGGGTGGAGGCAGAGCCAGTCAGCAAGTGTGATGCAGCCACGGCGGTTCAATTCATCAAGAAGGTGATATTCCGGTTTGTCTTTCCACACAGCATTATAACATATAATGGTACTAACTTGTCAAAAGGGGAGATGGAAGAATTTTGTCAACGTGAGCACATCTGGCTCGATCTAGCGTCGGTGGCTCACCCCCAATCTAATGGTCAAGCAGAAAGGGCAAATCAAGAAATTCTACGGGGTATCAAACCCAGGCTTATGGTTCCCTTAAAGCGGACGACGGGTTGTTGGGTTGAGGACCTACCTTCTGTGTTATGGAGCATCAACACCACACCCAATAGGTCTACGGGTTACACACCTTTCTTCATGGTCTATGGAGCGGAGGCCATTCTTCCTAGTGACATCCGTCACGATTCGCCCCGTGTGACAGCTTATGTTGAAGCTGATAATGAGAAGGCGTGTCAGGATTCTCTGGACCTGTTGGATGAAGAGCGTGATCTTGCAGCAGCACGATCGGCGATTTATCAACAAGATCTCCGACGTTATCACAGCCGTCGGGTTAAAACCAGAACCTTTCAAGAAGGTGATTTGGTGCTCCGGCTCATCCAGGATCAGACTGATATGCACAAGTTATCCCCACCTTGGGAAGGACCCTTTGTGGTCAGCAAAAATCTGCACAACGGGTCTTACTACCTCATTGATGTTTGAGAGCATAAAGACTCACGTCAATCGGAGGAGGAGACCAAGCGGCCATGGAACATAGCTCTTCTTCGGCCTTACTATACTTGAGCCATAGGCTCTTCCTATGTACATATTCATGATAATGTATATATTATATAATAAACCGGAGCCTCCATTAAAGCGGGGTCTCTGTTCTTTTTACATCATGTGTGTGCTCACAAGAGTTTCTACTGACAAAGCGGAGTTTTTTGTTAAACCGGTCTCTACAGCCGCACGGATATAAAGAATATCACTAGGGGGCTTGGTCATATCTGAACCATAGCTACACCTCTTGATCGGTTCGAAACGACAAAGGGATATCACTAGGGGGCTTGGTTGTTATCACACCACAGCCACACCTCTTGATAGGCATTTAGCCAGAAAGGAAATTATGTGGGGCCAAAGAGAGTGTTGCACAAAGCACAAACTCAAACATGGGCACCCACGGAGCACAGCTCACAAAGTTACTTGGGGGCTCTTTGTGCAAGCAACAAAGAGTTTGAAAGGACCCTCGTAATTGGCTATCAAGCCACGGTTTGGAAGCCTGGTGTATTCACCTAAAAACCCGGGTTAACTTGCCTTCATCAAGTAAGCCACTCTTGTCCAGGTAATCCTGGTATGACCCATCGGACGTTTGACATGTCAATCTTTTATAGACCCTGAACTTGTTAAAGTTAAAACGATGATTGTTTAATTGGAGGCCCATCTTAAAAGGCTTTGTTAAATGGTTTAACTCAAAGGCCTGGCAGCCCATGAAAAGCCTCGATTTGGAGCCTGGCAACTCGTAAAAAGCCTTGCATATTTTCCTGTTTGAGTTTTGTTTGTTGAAATTCATAAGTATTTTTTGATAAACCGGTGTCCTTGACCCGGCTTGCTTCTCAACTACAAGTTTTTGACACATGATCAGTTATAAACCGGTGTTTATTGACCCGGTCTGGTTTGACTAAATCACTAGTGTTATAAAGAAAACCGGGTAGTTATCCCGGTTCAGTTTAATATATAAATCGGCAGTATAGAGATGAGGTTATCAACGCTCCGAATTGGTATTAACACATTTGCCGTATACACCGTTGGTCAACCAATGAGGTATGTTATGTATACTGCTTTTTGTACAAACACTTTGATTATTTCATCTATGTCCTATACACTTCCTGGATATATTGACTAGTCTAGCGGTAAACCGCTAGACACTTTTAAGTTGTTAAACCCAGGAACACAATTCATCATGGGTTATGCATAAATATATCCCAAAGGGTGGCACAAGCTGTCATGAGGCATTACAAAACATGCTCGATGGCATGGCAAATAAAGGAGTTTTTAGCTATCCTATTACAAGAAGCCTTCAAAACGGCTCCAATGGCATAATTCTTTTTCACAAGATCGGCACACGGTGGACAGTAAACTGGCGACCGGTTTAGGATGCTTCGTCTGGATGGTTTGATGGTTGAGGGTCAGTTGGTGTGGGCACTTCTTCATCCCTCCCCAGACGCTGGAAATCAACCGTTGACCAATCGATTCCAGTTAAAGCTTGAAACACTGCTTCTTCATGGATAAGATTGGAGGGCTTAATATCAGGAACATAAGTGTGCTTACGAATCGGAGGCACAAGTTCTTCAACTTCATGGATGTCGGCTGGCTGCCTCTTCCCCTCCGCATTGTAAAACGGTTGAAAATGGGACAAATCTGTATCATCGGCCAACTTGCTGGCTATTGGCCGCATCTGTTTGGTCAGCCGCCGGAGATCATCATTGTCAAAGTTGGAACCATCTTATTTAACACCTGGGTATCCTTTGATGGTGTCTTCCGCTTCAAGATCTGGAATCCAGGCTTTTGCTCGAATAAGTGCAGTTAAAGCTCCGGCTTTGGCAGCTGCTTTCTTCAACTCGGCGATGCGGGCTGGTAACATGGCCAACTTCTCAAGAGTTTCTTTAATCAAAGTGGGAGCCGATTTGTTATAAGCTGCCGTGTAAATAGCCCGCTGAGACCCAGAGTACACCTGTTCAATCAATGTGTATGCCGCTTTGAGTTTCATCCACATATCTGTGCCAAGATGAGCGATCTGGGTACCTGTCAAAGGTTTTATCAACATTTTGGTCAGTTATAAGGTTCATCAACTTATGCAACACACATAAACCAGGTACTTACCAAATATAGCAGAGGTCATAGCATTGATTTGGTATTTCAAACCGGCTAGTTCATCAACCACTAGCTTCAGGGTGCCTCAGCGTCTACAGCTCTTTTGGTTAAACCAGATTTCTCGGTTTCCCAGTCACCACGATCTTTGTTGAAAGATTCTTTCAACTTTTCCATCACGGCCAGGGCCTGGGTCAGCTCCTCTTTGGCTTTTTCAGCCTCGGCTTGTTGTGACTTCACATTCTCTTGCAAATCAGAATTTCGGGCATCTTTGCTTCTCTGTTCAGCCTGCCACGTTGAAGGTATGTTAAACAAACAGCATATATATGTGCTAAGTACAAAGCTTATAACAAAGTTATGCACTTCATACTTGGGCGCTAATGCCTATTTGCTCTCAAGTACTACACTTTATACAAGTCTCTAGAACAATGCAAGCATTATCCTTGACACTTGGGGCTAATGTGCATCTATTCTGAAACGGATGTGTGGATTAAAAACCGGATTAACTTGCCAAGTTAAACCGGCCTTTGGGGGCTATGCTGCAGAAAGTTATCTAATTATTTCAAAATGAGTCTTATCTATTATTAGAGACCTGCCATTGCAAGGATCAATGATGAGATGCTTAAAGTGTTAAAAAGACCCGGTTTATGATTCACAATCATAAAACCGCCCTTGGGGGCTACTTGGGATAGTATTTCAGCTATAAATCAATAAACAAAGGGAGAGTAATTTACCTCATATCGCTCTTTCATCAAGTTCACCAAACCGGCTTCATAATCCCGGTTTGAGTGCAGACGGTTCAAGAAGCCAGAATGGAGCTCATCAGTGTTAAGATGAGCATAGCTTGATAAATCACTGCTCCATTTACCTTTCTCCCTGGCAGCTTGCTCTTCTTTGGCACTGTGTTGAGCCAAAATGACGGCATGGCTAGGAGAGCTGTGGCCCATTCCAATAATAATAACGTCATCACCTTGGTCTTCAGGGTTATTGGTTGATGATATTGGAATTTCAGCATCTTTCACCGGACTAGCCCGGTTTGGTTCTGCCGGTTCAGCATCAGGCGCGGCAGGATCAGCGTCTGCTAGTTCATCAGTATTTTGGCCTTCAAGGGGCGGGTTATCAGAAGCAGCTTCAGGATGAGGGCTCTCCGGTTCACGAGTTTGTTCCGGTTCACCTCTTGATTCTTCTTCTTTGGCGGCCGAATCTTCGAGTGGATTGGTGGTCTGAGCTTTCTTACTGGGTCTGGCTTTGGCCCTGCAAACAGAATAAAAGAGGATTAACATCCTATTCAAAGGATTTATGGCGCATTGAAAGGAAAGGTCTTTACAACTTACCCGGCCACAGTTTTCAAAGGGGGGAGTTGAGTTGCTGTCGATTCACCAGAAGATGAAGGAGGTGTCACCTGATAATTTGAATCGGACGGATTAAGAGGCTATCTGAAATAACCTGCCTTGGGGTAAGAATGGTCAGAAGTAGGAGAGACCTCAGACCGGCACTTTCGAACCGGAGTATCAGGTAAACCGGCTGAAGTGACCTGTTAGCCACTGTGCCGGGTTGTCCGGCGAGCTTCATGCTGCTGAGTCTTCAAAATAAATGTTGGATCCAAGTGAGCAAGAGGATGAGAAAATCTTACTTTCCGGACTGCTTGGCGAGTTTTTGTGTTGGCATAGAGTCTGAACCGGAGGAAAGGGTAATTACCTCTACATCATCAGCTTGACTAGCTTCTGCGTCCTCCTGAGGAAGATCATTGTTAATGAGATGCATGAAAAGAGAGCCAAGTGAGTCAAGTTCTACCTCAACTTCTGGATCATCAGTATCATTATCAAGCTCCATATTAATCTGGTCAGCCATTTTCCGTTTTGACGTCCGTTTTACGGCTTTGGTCTTTGGGCGGGATGGCTTGACCGCTTTGTCTCCAGTCAGCTTTACCACTTTCTCTATGGTTTTCCGTTTCCAGAAGGGGTCATCTCCCTATATACAAAGAAGAAGGATTACAGGTTGCATAAGCTAAAAATATTAGAGATGAGGGGGAAATATAATGCTTACAGCAGGCGTTTGTTCTTGACATAGAAGGGACTCAGACCGGTTTGACTACAGATCAGTTCCGATTCATTCAGAATCTTCTTAACACCTCCAGTGACTTCTTCCTCAGATAATTGGATGTTGCAATGGTGTTGAGGGTCGTCAACCTCACCGGTATATTCACACATTAAACCGGGACGCCGGCTTAGCGGCAAGATACTCCAGGATATCCAACAGCGCACAAAGTCCACGCCTGTTAAACCATTCGCCATAAAGGCCCAGAGTTCAGTGAGTTGAGGAGTGTATTTTGCCCTTTCTGAAGATCTCAGGCGTTGTGGCATTGGGTGGGTGTTGGATAGTCTGTGATCACGAAAGTCGGGGAGGGGATTTTCATCTTCAGGCGAAGTATCTCTGCAATAAAACCAAGTTTGGTTCCATTCCTTTGGGTGGCTATGATGTTTGGCATGAGGAAATTCAACTTCTTTCCGCTTTTGAATCGAGACACCACCAAGTTCTGTGTTCGGTCCATTTACAAACTCTGTGCACCGGTTTAAGTGGAAGAAATCCCAGAACAGTTCTGCAGTTGGTTCTTCTTGTAAATATACTTCACAGAAGACCTGGAAGTTGCATAAATTGGAGACCGAGTTGGGACCAATATCTTGCGGATGAAGTTGGAAGCTGGCAAGCATATCTCGGTAAAACTTTGACCCTGGCGGTTTGAAGCCACGGCCTATGTGATCAACAAAGACCACCACCTCGCCATGCCTTGGGGTCGGTGGATTTTCTGTTCCGGGAACTCGCCATTTGATTTCAGTTTTCTTAGGTAGGGAGCCGATGCTGACCATCTCATTCAACTGAGTCTCAGTAACCCGGGAACGAGCCCAGTTGCAGGCAGTGAATTGTTTGGCCATTGTGTCGGGGATATACCCCGCGGTATGACCCGGCTGGAGTTGTAAACCGGCTGGGACTTGGTAAATCGGCGGAGAGTTAAGACAGAGAGTCAAGATAGATGGCTAAGATAGACGGTAAACCGGCAGACAATGTTAAACCGGCAGACAATGTTAAACCGGCAGAACAATGTTAAACCGGCAGACAATGTTAAACCGGCAGACGTTAAGAAGCCCAGGAAGGGAAGTCAGAATAGTTTAAGTTAAAGTCTGAGTTGGACTCCACATGTAACTCGCCCCTTCAACATATATAAGGAGGGGCAGGGCTCCTCAAAGGGGAGAAGCAAGAAACAATCACTAGGGCTAGACACAACTAGAGGAGAGCCGGTTTACGGCGACTCCCTCGTGATGATAATGAGATTTAGCCTCAAACAGCATGTAGGGTTGTTACCGGATGATGTTTCCCGGGGCCAGAAGCTGTCTAAACCCTTGTCTTGTGTTGTGTCTCTCGATTCCAGTCAACCCCTCTCAAGCTACCACATAGATGTGTTGGCTTCACGACTAAGTCCTCACACTAAGGACATCTGACGTGACAATTCCACGACAGTTGGCGCCCACCGTGGGGCTCGCGCACAGTGGTGTTGAGTTTTTGGAGGGATCTCTCCTACGGATCGAAAGCTCGCGATGTGATCAGATGAAGAAGAGCCAACATGGAACAATCTTACAAAGCAACCCGGCGTAATACAGTTTTTAGGCCGGAGCCGGCAAGTTCGTCGTTCATCTACTACAAGTCACAGACAAGTAGAAATTTTTTATTCACAGAATTCAAGATCAAGAAGGATTGTGTGTACTGCCGCGCGCGTGCCAGGTGATCTGTCCAAAGTTTGGTTTTCTGCTGTTGTGCCTCGCAGTGGACCAAGCAATCTGTCCAGATCAATTTCGACTATGCTGTCCGATGAAGAAACTAAATCGCTACCACAGCGCCCGCTTCAAGTCCCAGGCCCGCAAGAGATGGCCCTGACCAGGAACCGTATTGGAACACGCGCTCGGTCTCTGCTATCGAACTGCCCTCGCCTCCGCCTCATTGACGGATTGCTGCTGAGCCGCCGATTTCGCCTGGAAATCTCCGCTGTCGCGAATCACCGCCTCGATTGGCCTATCTTACCGGACTCTCCTCGAGGCGACTCATCTCCACGTGCGTGCGAAGCCAGCTGGTTCCGAGGGATCAAGGAGTTTGTGATTTTTGGATCAAAAGGTGACGGTTCAGAAGGATCTACGTCAACTCTGTATGATCAGTCACAGTTGAAAGTTTAAACAAATTAGAGTTAAAAGTGTGCCGCTGGTCGCTGAAAAGATGTCGAGTTGACGAGACCGAGAGATAAACCAAGGTTCGATCGATTTTGGAGCACTGACAGCTTTCAATAGTGGGAAATCGGATCAAGAAAAGGAAAAGATGACGACGACCAGGAAGTGGATACGGCCACGATTCGGAAGTTGAGAACCGCCTGGTTGAGAACCGCCTGCACCGTGCCTCTCCAGCCCGCTGCCGTTGTGGAGTGCCTTTATTCCACCCCTACGGTTACAGCAGTATTCAAACCTTCATGTTAAATCGCCATCTCTGTGTTGCTGAGTCGCTGGCGATACAGTGGTTTCTTTTGACTCCAACCCGTCACCTCGCAGCAGCTGAGAGCCGCCAGGCCTCATCCCGAACGCTTCTCCGGTTCTCCGGCCTCGCCTGAAAGACGACGTCGCCTGGAGTTGCTCCTGTCAAGCCAAGTCGCCTCTGCTTCGGCGCTCACCGCCCTGACCAGCACCGTCCCGCGCCATGCTCCGTCGGGTTCAGCCCCACCTCTAAGTCAACTGGAGCCAGCCCCGCCGGGCCGCGTCAGGCCGGCTGCCCGCCTCTGCCGCTGCTGGCGGGTCACCTGCCATCTACAACCGCTACAACAAAAGGACAGCCACCCTGTTGACCCTGCGGGCGCGCCCCTGTTTCTGCCACACCTCGCTCCGAGCCGCCGGCCGTCTCTGGCTCTCTGCCTTACTGCCTGGCCCGTCGCTCCTCCACGCACTGCCTGGTCTTTGCTTCCAGCCGCGGCGGGAGCCGCCTGACGCGCCAAGCCGCCGCACCAACCCGCCGCTCGAGCGCCGCCTCCTGTACAGGCTCACCCTCCATGAAACCGTTTTTGTTGAGCTGCGAGCTGTCGCCTCCTTTGCGTTGAAGTCGTCCTCATTGCCACCCCGGCGCACTTCTGCTGCGCTCCGTGCGTGCGCAGTCACGACCCGCTCATTTCCACTAAATTCACTGCTGCTTTAGATATGTGTACACGTGTGAGAAGAAATCAGGCGAAGGAGAGTTACTGGTTCCTGTATTCTTTTCTCTGGCTTTTGTGGTGGCCACTGCTGCTTCCATGTTGATCAAGATAAGTCACGTGAACTACTGGTACTACTTAATGCATGTGAAGATCAAGGATACTGTATGCCTTGGTTACTAGTGTTACTACTGTTGCTACAGAAGCATTAGTACTAGTTGACTGATCTGTTACTAATTGCTGTGAACTGCTACATCCACTGCACGATACTACCAGGTGCTATCTACCTTATCTACTTTTTAATGTATATATTAAATCTCTTTAAAAGAGCAATTACTCTGTCTTCCAATATTTCATGCAGGACAATTATTTATGACAAAGGTGATGTTATATTGCGGGTATGAAGCACGCACTGGCAATATTCTGCACCAGTGTTTTATCCGTGCCACACTACCTGATGAACGGACATACGCAAGTCGCCGTCCCTGTGGCCCGGTCTACATTAACTCGCCGGGACCGCGCCCGCGGCCGATTCACGCGTCCATGCCGGCTTACGAGGAGGACAACTTGCGCGACTACACCGGCTTACAACGTCGCGGCCGACTCATCTGTCTACTCCCGCGGCCGACTCGCTTGTGATTGATTTCAGCCTTCACCATGGTGGTCGTCGTTACTCAACGGACTCCCGCACCGGCTTACAACGCCGTGGCCGTCTCCCGCGACCGCACGGGCTTACAATGACGTGGTCATCTCTCGCGACCGCACCGGTTTACAACGCCGCAACCGACTCTCCCGTCCACACCGATTTAAAACGCCGTGGCCGACAAATCTGTCAGCACCCGCGGCCGACTCGGCCGTGATTGATTTCAGTTTCACCATGGTGATCATCAACTCCGCGGTGATAATTGCTGACCTGGCGCATCAGGTGAAATCCATCCAGCATATTTTTATATATTGTATATTGCTTTCTTTAAAAGAGCAATTACTCCGGTTTGCAAATTGTCCCATGCAGGATTCAAACCGGTCTATATCACGGTTAATTATGAAAGAATCTCAAGACAACTCCTCAAGTCGCCTTGAGACTCGGGGGCTATGATGACATGACTCAGTAAATGATTGCCAGTTTAAGGCAAATTCAGGAACTCGGGGTCATTGGAAGAAAAAATAGCCCGGCCCCAGAGGCTACTGTCTTTTTGACGAATATTTAAAGGCCATCAGGAAATTTCCGGCTTAAAAGGAAGGATTCCGGTTCAAAATCCGGTTCAAGGTAAACCTGTTTCCCACAAAGCCTTTGAAGCTCTCAATATCCGGTTCAAAATCCCGGTTCAAGAAGAATTTATCTCTTGCAAAAAATTAAAAGTTGCCGAAGAGGACCTGCTGCCATGATGCGCGGTTCAAACATGGGTATCATGCCTTATTGGCTTATCATATTATTGATCACTTGGGGGCTTGGTCGTATTTGAACTATAGCTACACCTCTTGATCGGCGCAAGGCCACCAGAAAAATCACTAGGGGGCTTGGTCATATCTGAACCATAGCTACACCTCTTGATCGGTTTGAAACCACAAAAGGGCTAGGGGGCTTGGTCATATCTGAACCATATCTACACCTCTTGATCGGCATAAGGCCAACATGAATTCACTTCGGGGCCAAAGAGAGTGTTGCAAAAAGTACAAACTCAAACATGGGCACCCACTGAGCACAGCTCAAAAAGTTACTTGGGGGCTCTTTGTGCAAAGCAACAAAGAGTTTGAAAGGACCCTTGTAATTGGCTATCAAGCCACGGCTTGGAAGCCTGGTGTATTCACCTAAAACCCCGGGTTAACCTGCCTTCATCAAGTAAGCCACTCTTGTCCAGGTAATCCTGGTATGACCCGTCGAACATTTGACAAGTCAATCTTATACAGACCCTGAACTTGTCAAAGTTAAAACGACGATTGGTTAATTAGAGGCTCATCTTAAAAGGCTTTGTTAAATGGTTTAACTCAGCGGCCTGGCAGCCCATGAAAAGCCTCGATTTGGAGCCTGGCAGCTCGTAAACAGCCTCGCATGTTCTTTTTGAGTTCTATTTGCCAAGTTTTTTGCCTTTGTTGAGGTTCATAATATCTTCTAGTAAACCGGCGTCCTTGACCCGGCTTGGCTCTCAACTACAAGTTGTCACTACATGATCAGTTATAATCTGGCATTCATTAACCCGGTCTGGTTTTGACTAACAAGTCGCCAGTATTATAAGGAAAATCCGGTGTTTATTATATCCCGGTGCGGTTTATTATCGTAATCCGGCAAATTAAGGAAGGAGTTCTCAATACTCAAGATTGGGGTTACCACCCTCACTACAAAAGTTGGTTAAACCAACGAGGTGATTCTATGTCACAGGTATCATCTATGTCATATTTGATTATCTTCAATTACAGCCTTGGTTATAAACCCTGGCTATATGTTTGGGCATTATGACCCGCCCGCTGGGTTATAAGTATTCCGGCTTACAATGAATGCGCATTAAGTTGCCATCGGCCAAGAGCCGCCGAGTATTTCAACAATGGATTTATTTATCAACTCGTAAGGTATTCAAATCTTTAATAGCCAACATGGCTGGATTTTTATTATGGTTATCAATAACCACTATTATGATTAAGGTTTTGAAAGTCGCTTCAGCGCAATGGCTATTATTTTATCAATGGATATGATTTATTCTACAATTGAAGGAATAGTCCCGAGTCGCTGTAGGCTTATGACCCGGCACTTAGGGGCTACATTATTCAAGTTGGGATTACATCAAATACACAAGTCTCATGTCGCTGCAAGCATGCACCATGACACTTGGGGGCTAATGCAAAGTCGTTGTTTGCTCACTTATTGAAGACCCGACTCATCACATCGTAATAAGCCGGCCCTTGGGGGCTACCAATTGCTCCTGTCAACAATTCAAGGTACACAGATTTTCAACTATTATTGAAGGATCCACTGCTCAGTTGGTAAAGCACAAGGCTCTTAACCTTGTGGACGTGGGTTCAAGCCCCATGATGGGGGTTACATCATATGATGTTATTTTCATTGAAGAATATATCAAGTCCCAGCTCAATATTATCTTATTGAGCCGGCCCTTGGGGGCTACATATTGCTGCTCAAGTTTACATGATCATATTTACAAAGTCTCTGCTCATTATTGCATAATAACCCGGCCCTTGGAGGTTAGCAATTTCAAGTCCCAGGTTGCTGCAAGCATGACAACCCGGCACTTGGGGGCTACATATGTGGAATACTCAGTTCTGACTAGTGATTGAAATGAACAACCTGGATTTCTTCAAGATTGTGACATTCATATTGAAGCAAGTCTTAAGCTGTTGCTATGTTACCTTCTTAATACTTGGGGCTACAAGTGATAGGCATATAAGAGGTATATTTTCAAGCTTGATGTTAACTACAATTATGACCTGGTGCCATCAATATTTATAAACCAGTAATGATAAACCGACAAGTTCAAGTCTTAAACCGGCACAGTTTTACATTCTCAAACCGGCAAGTTCTACATTCTTAAACCGGTTGCAGATAAGATGAGTATTTCACAGGCCAATATTTTTGTTAAGCATTGGGAGCTGAAGTCAAAGGAGTTATTCTTCACAATATTTATCTATGACAAACCAATGTCAGCAAATTGATTATGAAGCTGGTCTATTGACTCGGATTTTCTAGAAGGAAATGACAAGGATTTAAAGATGCTCAGGATCAGTTTAACATGGATAAATCCAAATTAAACTGGGGGCTAATGTCGGGGATATACCCAGCGGTATGACCCGGCTGGAGTTGTAAACCGGCTGGGACTTGGTAAACCGGCGGATGGTAAACCAGCGGAGAGTTAAGACAGAGAGTCAAGACAGATGGCTAAGACAGACGGTAAACCGGCAGATAATGTTAAACCGGTACACAATGTTAAACCGGCAGACAATGTTAAACCGGCAGACAATGTTAAACCGGCAGAACAATGTTAAACCGACAGACAATGTTAAACCAGCAGACAATGTTAAACCGGCAGAACAATGTTAAACCGGCAGACGTTAAGAAGTCCAGGAAGGGAAGTCAAAATAGTTTAAGTTAAAGTCCGAGTTGGACTCCACATGTAACCCGCCCCTTCAACATATATAAGGAGGGGCAGGGCTCCTCAAAGGGGAGAAGCAAGAAACAATCTCTAGGGCTAGACACAACTAGAGGAGAGCCGGTTTACGGCGACTCCCTCGTGATGATAATGAGATCTAGCCTCAAACAGCATGTAGGGTTGTTACCGGATGATGTTTCCCGGGGCCCGAAGCTGTCTAAACCCTTGTCTTGTGTTGCGTCTCTCGATTCCGCTCAACCCCTCTCAAGCTACCACATAGATGCATTGGCCTCACGACTAAGTCCTCACAGTAAGGACATCTGACGTGACAATTCCACGACACATTGCGAAACAAACAAGCTGAAAATGAAAGGTCGGTTTATAAATCACGCATGGTTATATGCACGATACAATGGAGTAAGAGACATACTGATAGAGGACATGGCATAAACCGGAGATCAATGTAATAATGCATAAAAGGTAATACCACGACAGGGGTACTCAGACACTGTTAAACCGGAATATGATTATGGAGACAAAAGGCTCTTCCGGTTTATCAGAGGGCTAATGGTACAAATTTATTATGCAAAGTTAAACTGCCTATAATGGTGTGAGGAGAAACAAATTTCACAGAGATGTATAAAACTTTTGGATCTAAGGTAAGACAGAAAAGCAAAATATTTCGACCTAAAAAGGGTAAGACCCGAAACAGTTTATGAAGGATTGTAGCAGTTTTTGTATAAGGATTTGTGAGGGTAACAGAAGATTCATCACGGCAAGAGATATGATAAGTACGAAGCATTCATCTACGGGCCAAAGGAAGAACAGCGCTATAAGCTCTGACGAACCTCAAGAACAGCGAGGAAACCCTAATGGATCTAGGAAAGCAGGGGGAAAGGACTTACTGCAACCACGGAAGCAGCGGAAAGGGCGCTGTGGAACTCTGGTGCGAACAGGTTGATGCAGTGGCCGATGACGAAGCAGAGGTGAGGTTTGAAGATGACGGCGGCGCTCGAGTGCGGGGTCGTCAAGAGGAAGAAGAAGAGATGAATGGGTAGCGGAAAGAAAAGAAAGGGGTCCTCTGCCCCTATTTATAAGGCGAAGCGGTAAAATGGCAAGTGTGGGAATCGAGCAGCCCAAAAAATGGATAAGTTAATAAAGGTGTCGCCTCGGTGACTGAATACACATTAAATGAAGGTAATCTCTGACATCGACGGATGGATGACGTCAGGGCGGTTTATCATAATTTGGAAGTATGACATCATGGTGGTTTACAAGATCAAGGTGAATATATGAGAGAAGATTTTTCTAAGTGTAGAAGATTGACATGAACAAGTTCAAACCAATCTGGGGCCTAATGTTGGGGATATTACTACTGGAGCTAAACCGGCCTTATGTAGCCGGGTTGACTCTTTGAAGATTAGAAGCCCATGAAGATGCAAGGATGATGGCGCTTTACGGAAGGCCCAAGGCCCGAAGGCGGGTTACAGCCTGTAAATGTAAACCGACCTAGTCATGTAACTTGTATTGTAAGATAGGAATAGTAGAGACCGAACCGGACACGTTTATGATCTGGCTTCGGGACTCTGTAGCCCGGCGGGCGTCAACCTATGAGTATAAAGGGACGACCCGGCCGCGGTTTAGCGACAGACAACAACTCGAGAGCCAGACAAATTGGATTCGCTCCCTGGCCTTCGAAACCCTAGCAATACCAATCACAACTAGACGTAGGCTTTTACCTTCCTCGAAGGGGCCGAACTAGTATAAAACTCCCCGTGTCCCCTTGTCCGGTTTAACCCCTTTAAGCTAACCCGTAGCGATGGCTCCACAACTAAGTCCTTTCACAAGGACATCTGCCGTGACAAACCCACGACAAGTAGGTTAAAACAAGCATGGCAAAAGTGCAAAAGATATCAACTTCACAAACTTAGTGAAAATACTAACATGTCAGGAATTAACATCAGGAAGCAATGTTTAGAGCAAGATAACAACATGCTACAGGAACAGAACATATCAAACAAAGGCATGGAATGAATCTACTCAAAGCATAGAACAAAAGTCCCTTACTTACCATCAGCCAAAAGGGCACAGAAAAATATGATGGCACCCATTTAAACATAGCAAGTTTCGTTAACAGATTCAGACTTTGTAGAAAACTGGACATGGCAAAAACAAAATTATGAAGGCCTCTTTGCGAGCTTGATTCACTCACCACAAGGCATTGCATGACAACATAAGCATAGAAATAGCAAGAAGACATGTTCCTGAAGCTAACCCTGGCAAGAACAATCTCATAGCATGCATGGATCAACTACAACAACCTTGGAAAAATTGATTAACACGTAAACAATCTGCCAGGAACATTTTATAGCAAAAGTAGAGCAAGATTGAGTCATGCTAGGGCACTCTATAAATGCACACAGGGACATGGCTAGATAGAGCATGACCATATGTCCAAATCATCCTTACTGAACATACTCAAAAGAAGCACGGATCTCAATGTAGCAACATGAATACATGGCATAAAAATAACAGCAGAGCAAAGACTTAGTGAAATTCTAAGTCCCTGAAAACAGCAATATTACGAGAGCTATTTTGCATGCTTGTGCTTGTCACCACATTGATCACAAAAATTCATGGCATACACCCCTGTAAAGATGGCATGGCATAGATCAAAACACATGTAGAGCACATGACCATATGCAGCACACAACAATTGTAGAAAAAATGACAAATGCTCATACTCTGCTAAGGATCAGCACCTAACATTTTATAGCACTCTTGCATCAACGTTTTGAGCATCAAGATGTACTCAAAAAAGCATGGCACAATGGAACAAAATGAAGATCACATCCTGATGAACATTTTGATATATAGCACGCACAAAACGGAGCTATGGATGAGAAGTTATGATGCAATGAACATGGCATAAAGATATGAGGGGAAAAGACTTAGAGAAAATCGACCTCTCCGAAAGTCAACGGGATCTAGGTTTTGCGCGTCCTTCGAGGATGACCGGGGAGCTCGCCGGAGTAGCATCTCGCGGTGGCCAGAGTAGCAGCTAGCCGGATCCGGCCTTCCCGCGGCCGGATCTGGCCGGAGATGGAGCGTGAGGCACGGGGAGGCGCGCCCTCGCGGTGGCGCTGCAGCTGCGCAAGGACGGAACGGCGACCCAGCATGGACGAGCAGGGCGGAGGTGGCGCCCTGCGTGGACTCCGGGCGGCGGTGGGCGCCAGGCGGCGGAGGCGAGCGCCTGCAGTGGAGCGGGCGAGGTGGTTGGCGGCGGCGGGCGGCGCCCGGGCCGAGAGGGCCCCGCTTGGGCCCCGGCGGGTCAGCGTGGGTGGCAGCGCAGGGAAGTGGGTGCGGCTGCCCCGGCGAATGGGAACCCGACACGTGGCAGCGGAGAGGGAGCGGACACGTCCGACCGTTGGGGGAGAACGTCCGGCGGCGGTGGGGGAAGAAATTTAGGGTTTCGTCCGCGAAAATGGAGGAGGGAATGTCCAAATGGAGAGCGGTTTTCGGCCACGTGATCATGATCGAACGGCCGAGAGGATGGAGGGGTTTTGGATGGGTTATTGGGCCACTTTGGAGGGGTATTGGGCTGCAACACACAAGAGGCCTTTACGGTTCCCCGGTTAACTGTTGGAGTATCAAACGAACTCCAAATGGCACGAAACTTGATTGGCGGTCTACCGGTGGTGTACCAAGGCCGCTTGGCAAATATCGGTCTATTCTGAGCAAGTTTAACAGCCGCACACGAAAAGAGACAAAAGGGGGCGCCAGAGGACATAGGAGTGTCGGATTGCAAAACGGACAACGGGGAAAATGCTTGGATGCATGAGACGAACACGTATGCAAATGAGATGCACATGATGACATGATATGAAATGCATGACATGAACAAAATGCAAAAACAAAGACAAGAACCCAACCACGAATCTCATAACTAAGAGCCGAAAAAGACAAGAGTTGGAGTACAAATATGGTAAGTTACATCCGAGGCGTTACAACACTCCACCACTACGAAAGGATCTCGTCCTGAGATCTAGGACTGAAAGAACTCCGGATATTCAGAATGGAGGTGGTCCTCGCGTTCCCAGGTGGCTTCTCGGTCGGAATGGTGTGACCACTTCACTTTCAGGAATTTGACAGACTTGTTGCGAGTCTTGCGCTCGGTTTCTTCAAGAATAGCAACGGGATGCTCATGACAAGACAAGTCTTCTTGGAGATCAATCTCTTCGAAGTTGATGGTGCGGTCAGGAGTCATGAAGCACTTGTGAAGCTGTGACACGTGAAACACGTCATGCACGTTTGCAAAGTTAGATGGAAGCTCAAGTTGATAGGCGAGATCGCCTCTTTTGCCAATGATCTTGAAAGGACCCATGTATCTAGGGGCAGGCTTCCCTTTGATACCAAAGCGATGAGTACCTTTCATTGGATAGACGCGGAGGTAGACATGGTATCCAATCTCGAAAGCCAAGTCATGATGCTTGCTATCATAGTAACTCGTCTGGCACGATTGCGCGGCTTTGAGATTTTCACGGATGACTTTGCACATTTCTTCAGCCTCTGTGATTAAGTCATTGCCAAGAAGTTGGCGTTCACCAGTCTCTGACCAATTAAGAGGAGTACGTCACTTTCTGCCATAGAGAATCTCGAATGGGGCCTTGCCCGAACTCGCTTGGAAACTGTTGTTGTAGGAGAACTCGGCATATGGAAGACAATCTTCCCACTTCATACCGAAAGAATGACACAAGCCCTGAGCATATCTTCAAGAATTTGATTAACTCGCTCGACTTGTCCACTAGTTTGAGGATGGAAGGCTGTGCTGAAGAGAATGTTGGTGCCCATGGCCTTATGGAAGGAGTCCCAGAACTTAGAAGTAAAGATGCTTTCACGATCTAAAGATATGAACTGCGGAATGCCATGCAAGGAGACAATCCTGGAGGTGTATAGCTCTGCAAACTGAGCTGCTGTGATAGATTCTTTGATAGGAAGAAAATGAGCCACTTTAGTAAGCTTGTCGATGACAACAAAGGTAGCATCATTTCCACGTTTGGACTTGGGAAATCCAGTCACGAAGTCCATCTCAATATGGTCAAACTTCCATTCTGGAATGGCAAGAGGTTGGAGGAGACCAGCTGGTCATTGGTGTTCTGCTTTCACTCTTCTGCAGACATCACATTCATTCATGAACCGAGAAATTTCTCGCTTCATTCGAGTCCACCAATACGATTGCTTGAGGTCATGGTACATCTTTGTACTTCAGAATGAATATATAGGAGTGAATTGTGAGCCTCGTTCATAATGACTTTACGTAGATCACCCTTAGGAACCACAATTCGATCCTCGAAGAATAGAGTATCTTTGTTATCAAGGCGATAGCACTTGTACTTGGGTTGGCTCTTGGCAATCCCATTCTTCACCTTCTTCACCATTGCATCAAGAAGTTGTGCCTCACGAATTTGATCTTCCAAAGTAGGAGAGACTTGGAGGTTGGCAAGAAATCCTTGAGGAACAACTTGGAGATTAAGTTTGCGGAAAGCTTCACAAAGATCCGGTTGGAAGGGCTTGAGAATCAAATTGTTGCAGTAAGCCTTCCTGCTCAAAGCGTCTGCAATGACATTGGCCTTGCCTGGAGTATATTCAATACTCGGATTATATTCTTGAATCATTTCGACCCAACGAGTCTGCCTGAGGTTGAGGTTGGGTTGAGTGAAGATGTACTTGAGGCTCTTATGATCAGTGAAGATGTCCACTTTCCTTCCCAACAAGAGATGTCTCCATGTTAAAAGAGCATGGACAACTGCCGCCAACTCGAGGTCATGAGTGGGGTAGTTCTTTTTGTTGGGCTTCAACTGGCGAGAGGTATAGGCCACAACTTTCTTCTCTTGCATTAACACAGCACCGAGACCTTGCAGGGAAGCATCACAGAAAACTTCGAATGGTTTGGATTCATCAGGAGGAGTCAAAACTGGAGTTGTAACTAGCTTCTCTTTCAGGGTGTTGAAAGCGATGTCACATTCAGGCGTCCAGACATACTTCACATGCTTCTGAAGGAAGTTGGAAAGAGGCTTTGCAATCTTAGAGAAATTCTCAATGAATCTTCTACAATAGCTTTCAAGCCCAAGAAAGCTGCGGAGCTACTTGACATTCTGAGGCGGTTCCTAATTCACAATTGCAGACACCTTCTCAGGATTAACAACTATGCCCTTGGCGGAGATGATATGGCCAAGGTAGAGAACCTCATCGACCCAAAACTCACACTTTGAAAACTTCGCATAGAATTGATGTTCTCTGAGCTTGTCGAGCACCAATCTCAAGTGCTTGGCATGATCCTCCTTGTTCTTGGAAAAGACCAAAATATCATCAAGATACACCAAGACGAAATGATTTGTGTCAGGGTTGAAGATGAAGTTCATCATGCGAGAGAACGTTGGAGGATCATTGACAAGGCCGAAAGACATGACAGTATATTCATAGGAACCAAAGCTTGTTCTGAATGCTGTCTTGGGGATATCTTGTTCACGAATGCGAATCTGATGATAGCCCATACAAAGGTCAAGCTTGGAGAATACTTGGGCACCCTTAAGTTGCTCGAATAGCTCATTGATGTTGGGAAGTGGGTACTTGTTCTTTATTGTCTTCTTGTTCAATGGACGGTAGTCGACGCAGAGACGTTCCGTTCCATCCTTCTTCTTGACAAAAAGAACACCACAACCCCATGGAGAAGAACTTGGTCAGATCAGACCCATACGCTCTTGTTCATCGAGTTGTTTCTTCAGCTCCTTCAACTCTTCTGGTCCAATCTTGTAAGGACGTTTGCAAACAGATTCCGTGTCAGGCTCAAGATCGATGATGAATTCAACTAGCCGATGAGGAGGCATTCCTGGAAGCTCTTTTGGAAAGACGTCTTGATATTCACAAACGACTGGAATCTGAGAGATGGCATTCAACTCGCCCTTCTCATTGAGAGAAAACAACCGAATGGTATCATCCCGAGCGGCAAAGATGATCACATCCTCAGAAGAGTGTGTCAATTGAATCTGACTGGCAGCACAATCAAGCCGAGCCTTGTGCTTAGAAAGCCAGTCCATGCCGAGAATTAGATCAATATCCGAGTCACCAAGAACAATTGGAGAAGCCAGAAATTTGTAGTCGCCCATCTCGATAGAAACATCCAGGATGCAGATATTAGCTAAAATTTGCTTGCCCGGGGACACAATTGGTAAAGTTCTAGGCAATTCTTGATAATCACACTCATACTTTGATGCAAAAGGTTTTGAAATGAAACAATGCGATGCACCAGTATCAAATAAGACTTTAGCAGGAATGGAGTTAACTGGAAGGTTACCCATGATCACTTCTGAAGAGTCCTCTGCCTGAGCTGCGTTCATCATGTTGACCTTAGCATGCTTGGGATTATGCTTGACCACTGCATTGCTGGCATATCTCACAGGAGGAGGAGGCGGAAGGCGCCTTTGGTTTAAGCATTTGTTTGCATAGTGCCCTTTCTGCTGACAATTGTTGCAAGTAACCTCTGAGAGCGGACAGTGATATAGAGCACTTGACCTTGGAGCATGAGAGGGAGCTTTGTTCTTATAACCTGGGTTGGGTGGGTGGGAAGATCCATTGCCACCTTTACTCTTCTGCTGATAAGGCTGACGAAACGGAGGAGGAGGAGGCAACCAGAACTTCTGCTGCTTAGCTGCCACTTGAGTTGAAGAAGAAGATGGAGCTGCATCCCTGACTCTATTCTTAGATGCATCACACTTGATCTGAGAAGCTTCTTGCTTTAGTGCCACGTTGTAGAAATCATCATACTTGGTCGGCTCAAAAAGCACGAGAGCTAGTTGCAGATCTTCTCTGCGGCCACCTCTAAATTGATAAATCATGCTCTTCTCATCAGGGACGTCTTGTTTGGCGAAGTGAGCGAGCCTCTGAAATAGGATGTTGTATTGGTAAATAGACATGCTGCCTTGCTTGAGATTGCGGAACTCCTCACGCTTACTATCAGCAACACTTTGTGGAATGTGGTGAGCTTTGAAGTCTCGGCGGAAATCATCCCAGGTAATCACACGACCTCCTCTGGAATCTTTGTATTGTTGATACCACTCAGCAGCTTGGTCTTTGAGTTGGAATGAAGCAAACTTGAAATTTTCCTCAGGCCTGACACTGCTACACTCAAAATGTTTGCAGATATCCACGAGCCAATCGTCAGCGTCTGTGGCCTCGACACAGTTACTGAAAGACTTCGGCTGGTTTGCGAGGAACTGATTGAGGGTAGCAAACTGAGCTTGATTGTTTCCTTGGCCTTGATTTCCTTGGTTGCGCTCTTGCAAGAGTTGCATAAGCATCTACGTGTTGGCGGTGGTGGCGGCCATGATAGCTTTCCATGCCTCCGGAGGTGGAGGTGGTGGCGGAGGTTCCAGATTCTGACGTGTTGGAGGAGCCATCCTGAAGAGGTTGACATCCGTTAGCATCTTGAAAGACATATATTCAAGCTGAATCAATGGATCGAAATTGCAACATATAGCCTTAACATTCGAACAAGAATGAACGAATGAATTCCAAAGTAAATGATCACACTTCCATAATTTGAGAAACCACTTAGATAAAGGTAGATGAATAAAACAACAAGGTACGGATATGAACAAATAATTGGTAAGGAACCAAATATCTGCGGGAAGAAATACTAGAGCTACAAGGATTCCCACCTATGAAACTCCCGAAACTTTCTGGTTATGCAATCAGGTGTTGGGGATATAGGGGAAGCATAATATCTTACCCAAAACTAGCAAATCCTACATCCAGTTGTAGCCATCCTTCAACACATAACCAACAAAACCCTCGGAAATCATTTACCTCAACCTTCGAAAAGCATCTGTTATACGCGTTATGGCAATACTCCCAAACTCCCGCCCCATTAGTGGGTGGCGTCGAGGTTATCTCACCAACAACTGCACAAAGGAGATTTTCGATGCCGGCGAACTCAGGAATTCCAGAATTGCAACGATAAAATTGTGACGACGACACCTCGGAGCTCAACTCCCCGGGACACTGCCACAACCCCTAAATGTCAGGAGGCACCAAGAACAATGTTCTCATCACAAAACCATCAGAACGATTCCAAGATACCCGCATTTTTCTAAAAAAAAATTAGTGAAATTTGAGAAGAGAAGAGTCAAAAATCTACGTCAGGAGGCCTCACCAGAGCGACGAAGGGACTGAGGAGTAAAAAGAATCCTACTCTCCGATATATATATATATATATAATCCTATAAGACTTAAAACATTTTTCTAGACTCAACAACGTCAGCGATTCGATCAAGCAGGGGGCTCCTAAGTCGGGGAAGTCTCTGATTACCAACTTGTAACACCCATGATTTGGCTATATCTCCCACATGTCAGAGCACGACTAAGAGGCATAACCGGATAGTAGGCATGTCACAAGAGGGGTAATCTTTACACATCCCATGTACTGAATATGAAAGGGATAAAGAGTTGGCTTACAATCGCCACTTCACACAATACATAAATATAGCATTACATCATCCAGAATACAGTCAAGGTCCGACTATAGAACCAAAATAAAGACAACCCCAAATGCATAGATCCCCGATCGCCCCAACTGGGCTCCTCTACCGATCGTATGGAAAGGAAACATAGTAACGGCCTGAATCTTCGTCGAACTCCCACTTGAGTTCGGTCGCGTCCCCTGCACTGGCATCATTGGCACCTACATCTGGTTTTGGAAGTAATCTGTGAGTCACGGGGACTCAGTAATCTCACACCCTCGCGATCAAGACTATTTAAGCTTTTGGATAGGAAAAGATAGTGAGGAGGAGTTGCAGCAAGCACTAGCATATATGGTGGCTAACTTACGCAAATGAGAGCGAGAAGAGAAGCAAAGCTCGGTCGAGAAGCTATAAAGATCAAGAAGTGATCCTGAAACTACTTACGTTCATGCATTACACAAGACCGTGTTCTCTTCCCGGACTTCGCCGAAAAGAGACCATCACAGCTACACACGCGGTTGATTCATTTTAAATTAAGTTAAGTGTGAGGTTTTCTACAACCGGATATTAACAAATTCCCATCTGCCCATAACCGCGGGCACGGCTTTCAAAAGTTTAAAACCTTGAAGGGGTGTCCCAACTTAGCCCATCACAAGCTCTCACGGTCAACGAAGGATATTCCTTCTAGCGGGAACACCCGATCAGTCTCGGAATCCCAGTTACAAGACATTTCGACAATGGTAAAACAAGACCAGCAAAGCCGCCCGATGTGCCGACAAATCCCGATAGGAGTCGCACGTATCTCGTTCTCAGGGCACACCGGATGAGCGCTCTGTACAACTAAAACCAAACCTCGAGTTTCCCCGAGGTGGCGCTGCAAAGGACTCTAGTTCGGACCAACACTCACAGGAGCACTGGCCCGGGGGGCTTAAAATAAAGATGACCCTTGAGTCTGCAGAACCCAAGGGAAGGTATGTGGTGGTAGGTAGGAAAATGGTAAAACCAAGGTTGGGCCTTGCTGGAGGATTTTTATTCAAAGCGAGCTGTCAAGGGGTTCCCATAACACCCAACCGCATAGGGAACACAAAATCAAGGAACATAACACCGGTATGACAGAAACTAGGGCGGCAAGAGTGGAACAAAACACCAGGCATAAGGCCGAGCCTTCCACCCTTTACCAAGTATATAGATGCATTAAAGTAAACAATATATAATAATGATATCCCAACAATATCCATGTTTCAACATGGAACAAACTCCAACTTCACTTGCAACTAGCAACACTATAAGAGGGGCTGAGCAAAGCGGTAACATAGCCAAACAATGGTTTGCTAGGAAAGGTGGGTTAGAGGCTTGACATGGAAATATGGGAGGCATGATATAGCAAGTGGTAGGTATCACGGCATAGCAAAAGAGCGAACAACTAGCAAGCAAAGATAGAAGTGATTTCGAGGGTATGGTCATCTTGCCTGCAAAGTTCTCCGAGTTGAAGAAAGATTGATCCTCGTAAGCGTACTCAACGGGTTCCTCGATCACATACTCGTCTCCCGGCTCTACCCAAAGCAATAACACAATCAAAGGAAACAATAATCAACCACGGTGCAATGCGCAAGAAACATGATGCAAAACATGGCATGACATACGGGATGTGATATGCAATGCATATGCATCCTTTAGAAGGGAAAGATTGAACCAGGCCTCAACTTGGCAAACCAAGTGCGCCACTGGAAAGATGAGTTGATTTCAGTCGAAATAGATATAAAGATCACCGGAATCGGATGCACGGTTTGCAAATGGCAAGCAAAACAATAATGGCACAATTCTGCGATTAACAGCACGATGCCATCTAGAATGCAACAAGAAACTAAGCTACTGCACTCCAACATAGCAACAAAGCACATGGCAGTGATCTACTCAAGATGCTTGACAAAAGATGAACACTGAGCTATGGCTAAATCACACAAGATTAGGTTAAAACAAGCATGGAAAAAATGCAAAAGATATCAGCTTCACAGACTTAGTGAAAATACTAACATGTCAGGAATTAACATCAGGAAGCAATGTTTAGAGCAAGATAATAACATGCTACAGGAACAGAACATAGAAAACAAAGGCATGGCATGAATCTACTCAAAGAATAGAACAAAAGCCCCTTACTTACCATAAGCCAAAAGGGCACAGAAAATATGATGGCAGCCATTTAAACATAGCAAGTTTCGTTAACAGATTCAGACTTAGCAGAAAACTGGACATGGCAAAAACAAAATTATGAAGGCCTCTTTGTGAGCTCGATTCACTCACCACAAGGCATTGCATCACAACATAAGCATAGAAATAGCAAGAAGACATGTTCCTGAAGCTAACCCTGGCAAGAACAATCTCATAGCATGCATGGATCAACTACAAAACCTTGGAAAAATTGATTAACACGTAAACAATCTGCCAGGAACATTTTATAGCAAAAATAGAGCAAGATTGAGTCATGCTAGGGCACTCTATAAATGCACACAGGGACATGGCTAGATAGAGCATGACCATATGTCCAAATCATCCTCACTGAACATACTCAAAAGAAGCATGGATCTCACTTTAGCAGCATGAATACATGGCATAAAAATAACAGTAGAGCAAAGACTTAGTGAAATTCTAAGTCCCTGAAAACAGCAATATTACGAGAGCTACTTTGCATGCTTGTGCTAGTCACCACATTGATCACAAAAATTCATGGCATACACCCGTGTAAAGAAGGCATGGCATAGATCAAAACACATGTAGAGCACATGACCATATGCAGCACACAACAATTGTAGCAAAAATGACAAATGCTCATACTCTGCTAAGGATAAGCACCTAACATTTTATAGCACTCTTGCATCAACGTTTTGGGCATCAAGATGGACTCAAAAAATCATGGCACAATGGAGAAAAATGAAGATCACATCCTGATGAACATTTTGATATATAGCACGCACAAAACGGAGCTATGGATGAGAAGTTATGATGCGATGAACAGGGCATAAAGATATGAGGGGAAAAGACTTAGAGAAAATCGACCTCTCCGAAAGTCAACGGGATCTAGGTTTTGCACGTCCTTCGAGGATGACCGGGGAGCGCGTAGGAGTAGCAGCTCGCGGTGGCCGGAGTAGCAGCTAGCTGGATCCGGCCTTCCCGCGGCCAGATTTGGCCGGAGATGGAGCGTGAGGCGCGGGGAGGCGCGTCCTCGCAGTGGCGCTGTGGCGGCGCAAGGACGGAATGGCGAACCGGCGTGGAGGAGCAGGGCGGAGGCGGCGGCCGGCGTGCGGGCGCCAGGCGGCGGAGGCGAGCGCCTGCAGTGAGTGGGCGAGGTGGTTGGTGGCGGCGGGCGGCGCCCG
>NC_041392.1:215946295-215974197 GCF_002162155.2 Triticum dicoccoides | reverse complement strand
CGCGCGGGTGGCGGCGCGGGGAAGTGGGTGCTGCTGCCCCGGCGAATGGGAACCCGACACGTGGCGGCAGAGAGGGAGCGAACACGTCCTGCCGTTGGGGGAGAACGTCCGGTGGCGGCGGGGGAAGAAATTTAGGGTTTCGTCCGCGAAAATGGAGGAGGGGGCACCGATTTATACAAAGAAGGAGGTGGGAGTGTCCTGATGGAGAGAGGTTTTTGGCCACGCAATCGTGATCGAACGGCCGAGAGGATGGAGGGGTTTTGGATGGGTTATTGGGCCACTTTGGAGGGGTGTTGGGCTGCAACACACACGAGGCCTTTACGGTTCCCCGGTTAACCGTTGGAGTATCAAACGGACTCCAAATGGCACGAAACTTGACAGGCGGTCTACCGGTCATGTACCAAGGCCGCTTGTCAAATCTCAGTCCATTCCAAGAAAGTTTAACACCCGCACATGAAAAGAGACAAAAGGGGGCGCCGGAGGACATAGGAGTGTCGGATTGCAAAACGGACAACGGGGAAAATGCTCGGATGCATGAGACGAACACGTATGCAAATGAGATGCACATGATGACATGATATGAAATGCATGACATGAACAAAATGCAAAAACAAAGACAAGAACCCAACCACGAATCTCATAACTACGAGCCAAAAAAGACAAGAGTTGGAGTACAAATATGGCAAGTTACATCCGGGGCGTTACAGCTCTCAAACGACAAATGCCGTGCACTAATTCTGAGCAGCTACCAATTTATGGTGTAGGGGGTGGGCTATTTATAGCTAGAAGGCAACCCGACTTGATTTGTTTGAAATGACCCTGGGTCACTAAGGAACTGACATGTGTCCAACGGTCAGATTTTAAACACACGCGGCAGCTTGACTTGGGCTACAAGTAAAGCTAACTCATCAAGCTCAGGATAATATTTGCTCTCATTGTCTTCGCTCGAAGACATAGGATTTGGTTGAGCATCACATCTGTCACTCTGACTTTGTTCACTTGGACCCCACTTAACAATGCGGTGGTTCCTATGACTCAACAAAGAAGAAAGGAAACTACGAAACAACTATGTCTTCATACTCCATAGTCTTCATGCGATGTCTTCTCATGTCATAGTCTTCAATGTGAATCTTTTCACAGACCACCATTGTCTTCAATGTCTTCACACATTTTTGGGGGTCATCTCTGGTATGTAAACTGAATCAATGAGGGACTACTACTTGTGTTATCCTGCAATTCTCACAAACACATTAGTCCCTCAACTAAGTTTGTCGTCGATACTCCAAAACCAACTAGGGGTGGCACTAGATGCACTTACAAGAGTTTCTCTCGAAAGAAGTGAGTGGGTGGAAAGTGGAACTTGATGAGGTAATTGTACCTTCTCTAGAATTGGAAAGTAGCTCATCAGAGAAATCTGTTCTCGTGATGCCTACACCAACTGGAGAGGAAGCTAATGATAATGATCATGAAACTTCAGATCAAGTTACTGCTGGACCTCATAGGTCGAACAGAGCATGTTCCGCACCAGAATGGTGCGGTAACCCTCTTCTGGAAGTCATGTTACTAGACCATGATGAACCTACGAACTATGAAGAAGCTACAATGAGCCCAGATTCCGATAAATGGCTTGAGGCCTTGAAATCTGAGATAGGATCCATGTATGAGAACAAAGTGTGGATTTTGGTGGACTTGCCCGATGATCGGCCAGCCATAGAGAATAAATGGATCTTCAAGAAGAAGACTAACGCTGGTAGTAATGTTACTGTCTACAAAGCTCGACTTGTCGCAAAAGGTTTTCGACAAGTTCAAGGAGTTGACTATGATGAGACTTTCTCACCCGTAGCGATGCTTAAATCTGTCTAAATCATGTTAGCAACTACCGCATTTTATGATTATGAAATCTAGCAAATGGATGTCAAAAACTGCATTCCTTACAGAAGAGTTGTATATGATGCAACAATAAGGTTTTGTCGATCCTAAAGGTGCTAACAAAGTGTGCAAGCTCCAGCGATCCATCTATGGACTGGTGCAACAATCTCGGAGTTGGAATGTACGCTTTGATGAGGTGATCAAAGCATATGGTTTTATATAGACTTTCAGAGAAGCCTGTATTTACAAGAAAGTGAGTGGGAGCTCTGTAGCATTTCTAATATTATATGTGGATGACATATTGTTGATTGGAATGATATAGAATTTCTAGATAGGATGAAAGGATACTTGAATAAGAGTTTTTCAATGAAAGACCTTAGTGAAGCTGCATATATTTTGGGCATCAAGATCTATAGAAATAGATCAAGACGCTTGATAGGACTTTCACAAAGCACATACCTTGATAAAGTTTTGATGAAGTTCAAAATGGATCAGTCAAAGAAAGGGTTCTTGCCTATGTTACAAGGTGTGAAATTGAGTAAGACTCAAAACCCGAGCACGACAGAATATATAGAGAGAATGAAAGTATGTCATGCTGTGTACCAGACCTGTTGTGTGCCTTGCCATGAGTTTGGCAAGGGGGTACAATAGTGATCCAGGAGTAGATCACTGGACATCGGTCAAAATTATCCTTAGGTGCCTAAAGAATACAAAGGAAATGTTTCCTGATTATGGAGGTGATAAAGAGTTCGGTGTAAACAGTTACGTCAATGCAAGCTTTGACACTGATCCAGATGACTCTGAGTGTCGATCTAGATACATATTGAAAATGGGAGCAAGTAGCTAGAGTAGCTCCATGCAAAGCATTGTAAACATGGAAATTTGCAAAATACATGTGGATCTGAATGTGACAGACCCGTTGACTAAACCTCTCTCACAAGCAAAACATGATCACACCTTAGTACTCTCTGGGTGTTAATCACATGGCAATGTAAACTAGATTATTGGCTCTAGTAAACTCATTGGGTGTTGGTCACATGGCAATGTGAACTATGGGTGTTAAATCACATGGTGATGTGAACTAGATTATTGACTCTAGTGCAAGTGGGAGACTGGAGGAAATATTCCCTAGAGGAAATAATAAAGTTGTTATTTTATATTTCCTTATTCATGATAAAGGTTTATTATTCATTCTAGAATTGTATTGAATGGAAACCTTAATACATGTGTGAATACATAAACAAACACCATGTCCCTAGTGAGCCTCTACTAGACTAGCTCGTTGATCAAAGATGGTTAAGGTTTCCTAACCATGGACATGAGCTGTCATTTGATAATGGGATCACATAATTAGGAGAATGATGTGATGGACAAGACCCATCCGTTAGCTTAGCATAATGATCGTTCAGTTTTATTGTTATTGCTTTCTTCATGTCAAATACATATTCCTTCGACTATGAGATTATGCAACTCCTGGATACCGGAGGAATGCCTTGTGTGCTATCAAACGTCACAACATAACTGAGTGATTATAAAATGCTCTACATGTATCTCCAAAGGTGTTTGTTGAGTTGGCCGCATAGATCAAGATTAGGATTTGTCACTCCGAGTTTCGGAGAGGTATCACTGGGCCCTCTCAGTAATACACATCATAAGCTTGCAAGCAAATGACTAAGGAGTTAGTCACGAGGTGATGTATTATGGAACGAGTAAAGAGACTTGCCAGTAATGAGATGAACTAGGTATGAAGATACCAACGATCGAATCTCAGGCAACTAACATACCGATGGACAAAGGGAATTACGTATGTTATCATAACGGTTCGACCAATAAAGATCTTCGTAGAATATGTAGGAGCCAATATGGGCGTCCAGGTTCCGCTATTGGTTATTAACCGGAGAGGTGTCTCGGTCATGTCCACATAGTTCTCGAACCCATAGGGTTCGCACGCTTCACGTTCGATGACGATATAATATTATATGAGTTATGTGATTTGGTGACCGAATATTGTTCGGAGTCCCGCATAAGATCACTGACATGACGAGGAGCCTTGAAATGGTCGAGAGGTAAAGATTGATATATAGGACAATGGTATTCGGACACCGGAAGTGTTCCGGAGGGTACCAGGTACATATCAGGTCACCGAAAGGAGTTCCGGGCACCCCCGGCAAAAGATATGGGCCTTATGGGGTAAGAGGGGAAACACACCAGCCACAAGGGGCTGGTGCACCCCCCTGGCGGTGTCAAAACTAGCCGATCTTGGGTAGGGGGTCATGAACTATGCGTGTGAGGATCGAAGGTGGGACGAGTGGGACACAATGTTTACCCAGGTTCGGGCCCTCTTAATGGAGGTAAAACCCTACATCCTGCTTGATTGTATTCGATGAGTATAGGGGTTACAAGAGTTGATCTACCTCGAGATCGTAATGGCCAACCTTATTTGTCTAGCCTATGAGAATTCTGATTGTCCCTATGGACTAAACCCTCTGGTTTATATACACACCGGAGGGGCCTAGGGTTATACAGAGTCGGTTGTAGAGGAAGGAAATTACATATCCGGACACCAATCTTGCCATCCACGCATAGGGAAGTCTTACCCGGACACGGGGAAAGGTCTTCCACTTTGTATGTTCGCAGCCCATCAGTCTGATCCATATTGAATAGCCCAGACACCCGAGGACCCCCCAATCCAGGACTCCCTCAGTAGCCCCTGAACCAGTCTTCAATGACGATAGGTTCGGCACGCGGATTGTCTTCGGCATTGCAAGGCGGGTTCCTCCTCATGCATACTTCAAAGGAATCTTCTGAACAAAAGAACTGTATCCGGCTATGTATAATTTTACAACCCTTAGCCACGAAGGCAATATATCAAACAAACAATGTCTTTCCACTGATGATGACCCACAAGTATAGGGGATCTATCATAGTCCTTTCGATAACTAAGAGTGTCGAACCCAACGAGGAGTAGAAGGAAATGATAAGCGGTTTCCAGCAAGGTATTCTCTGCAAGTACTGAAACAAGTGGTAACAGAAAGTTTTGTGATAGGATAATTTGTAACAAGCAACAAGTAACAAAAGTAAATAAGGTGCAGCAAGGTGGCCCAATCCTTTTTGTAGCAAAGGACAAGCCTGGACAAACTCTTATATAGAGAAAATCGCTCTCGAGGACACATGGGAATATCATCAAGCTAGTTTTCATCACGCTCATATGATTAGCGTTCGGTACTTTGATAATTTGGTATGTGGGTGGACCGGTGCTTGGGTACTGCCCTTACTTGGACAAGCATCCCACTTATGATTAACCTCTATTGCAAGCATCTGCAACTACAACAAAAGTATTAAGGTAAACCTAACCATAGCATGAAAGATATGGATCCAAATCAGCCCCTTACGAAGCAACGCATAAACTAGGGTTTAAGCTTCTGTCACTCTAGCAACCCATCATCTACTTATTACTTCCCAATGCCTTCCTCTAGGCCCAAATAATGGTGAAGTGTCATGTAGTCGACGTTCACATAACACCACTAGAGGAGAGACAACATACATCTCATCAAAATATCAAACGAATACCAAATTCACATGACTACTAATAGCAAGACTTCTCCCATGTCCTCAGGAACAAACGTAACTACTCACAAAGCATAAACATGTTCATAATCAGAGGGGTATTAATATGCATATAGGATCTGAACATATGATCTTCCACCAAATAAACCAACTAGCATCAACTACAAGGAGTAATTAACACTACTAGCAACCTACTAGCACCAATCCCGAACTTGGAGACAAGAATTGGATACAAGAGATGAACTAGGGTTTTGAGAGGAGATAGTGCTGATGAAGATGTTGATGGAGATTGCCCTCTCCCGATGAGAGGAGCGTTGGTGATGACGATGGCGATGATTTCCCCCTCCGGGAGGGAAGTTTCCCCGGTAGAACAGCTTTGCCGGAGCCCTAGATTGGTTCTGCCAAGGTTCCGCCTCGTGGCGGCGGAGTTTCGTCCGAGAAGATGCCTTCTTATTTTTTTTTCCATCGAAAGACTTCATATAGCAGAAGATGACCACCGGAGGGCCACCAGGGGGCCCACGAGGTAGGGGGCGCGCCCCCCTGGTGAATCTCTTCCGCTGAGTATTTTTTATATATTCTGAAAACGTCTTCCGTGAAGTTTCAGGACTTTTGGAGCTGTGCAGAATAGGTCTCTAATATTTGCCCCTTTTCCAACCCAGAATCCCAGCTGCCGACATTCTCCCTCTTCATGTAAACCTTGTAAAATAAGAGAGAATAGGCATAAGTATTGTGACATAATGTGTAATAACAGCCCATAATGCAATAAATATCGATATAAAAGCATGATGCAAAATGGACGTATCAACTGACAACTTTTTTTCGGCGAAACATCATGTCTAGCCTCTTAACATTTCAAACTGTTTTCATGCCTCCCACTTCGCGTTTCGAGGCACAGTCTCCATTGGCACATCTTGTCAAAACAGAGATCGTGCCCGCCCAATACGGGATTCTCATCAATATGGTTTGGGTAATCCAACCGTGCCATTCGCATGACCCCTTGGGAACAGGTGAGTTTTTAGGCTAGAGGGGGTGCCTGATATCTCCGCCTATATAGGAGGGCAAAGATTCCTCTTTTTACCCACGCCTTCTTCCTTCTCCTGCCTTCCCATCTTCAAGCTCCAGCACCCAAACTTCAATCTTTCCCACTGCCACCAGCCTCCCTAGCCATGTCAAGATCTGGTTCAAGGGTAAGTGGGAGGCCTCCTACTTCACAGAGAAGGACGTCAAGGAGCTCCGGGTGGGCTATCTGTTTGCAGACATCGCGCATAGGCTCCCTGCCAAGGATCAAGTCATCCCTACTCCGGAGCCTCGCAAAAGGGTCATATTCATCCCCCACTTCCTCCGCGGGCTAGGGTTTCCCCTCCATCCTTTCGTCCGGGGCCTTATGTTCTACTATGGGCTAGATTTCCATGATCTAGCCCCGAACTCTTTCCTCCACATATCGGCATTCATCGTCGTGTGCGAGGCGCTACTCCGCATCCCCCCACACTTCGGCATATGGCTCAAGGTCTTCAATCTGAAGCCGAAGGTGGTCGATGGGTAGCATGCGGACTGCGGTGGTGCCATGGTAAGAGAGCTCCCCAATGTCGTTTGGCACAAAGGGGCCTTCGTGGAGACTGTCAAGGTGTGGCAGCAGGAGTGGTTCTATATCACCGAACCCCGCAACGCCAAGTGGGCGGCCACTCCAGAGTTCAGATCCGTACCTCCTATGCGGCTTACCTTGTGGACCGCTAAGGGTCTGGACTGGGGATCCACGGCGGAAGTGTTGATGCTGCAAAAGCGCATCACCAATATGATAGGCAAGAACACCTGTCTCACTAACATGATTCAGGTGATGCTCTTCCACCGGATTCTTCCCTGCCAACTCCGGCCCTCTCACATGTGGCAGTTCAATCCGGAAGATCCACGGACCTTGAAGCACTTCTTTGGCACAACGCACGAAGACATCTGGAAGCTGCTCTTCAAGGCCCAAAAAACATGGCCGAAGAAGACCGAAGACATCGGTCTTGACATCGAGAATCTGGCCACACCGGTAAGTATGCTTTTCCTGAATATCTATTCAGTCAATAAGTTTTTAGACATAATGAATTTTCTGTCTTTCGTACAGGGCTGGATAGCAAAGGCGGAGCGTATCAAGTGTCTGGCACCGCTGCCCGAAGACCCGGCCACACCCCTACTGATAGGGATACTGGTCTCGGCGCCCTATCAAGCACCGGAGAAGAAGACCAAGAAGAAGAAGGGCAAGGAGGCCAGAGGCGGCCTCTGCCATAAAGGTCCTTCGGACGTAGTGTCCGAAGAGACCGAAGTCCTCTCCTCCCACGAGGGAGATGATGAAAAAGAGGAGGAAGAAGCGGAAAGTGACTCCCCTCTTAGGGGGAGGAATAAGAAGAGGGCGGCCCCCACGGACCCGGAGGAGGAGGCACCCAAGAGGGGGAAGATGGCCCTCTCGGATGGTTTGGATTCGGAGGCCGAATCAGTCCCCAAGAGACTTCCCAAGGTGAAGCCCCTGGCCGAATCGTAAGTACCAAAAGGTATATTATTTGTCTTCAGTCCTTTATGTTTCATAATGTAACTTATTACACCATGTGCCCTTCAGCCCTGCTCGCGACCTCCCCAACCCTTTGCTTTCTGAGGGGAGTTCTTTGCCGCCTGATATGGCAGAGAGCGAGACGCCACCGCGAGCTCTTTCACCATTCATCGTGGATGACACCGAGGTGCTATCCCGAAGGACCTCTCCTGGCTGCGGAGGGGCGAGCGAGGCTGCCGAGAAGGTGCCCGAGGGTGATACCTCAGCTGCCGAAGACATGGGGGCGACCCCCACGGCGACCGAGGGCGGGGGCCCTGATCAATCTGGCCCCTAGCCGAACATCATTCCGGAGACCAATGTGGCTGCAGAATCAGGTGATCGGCCCCCTTTGAAGGAGGGGGGTCCATCAGCTCTGACGGCAGTCTCCACTAACCCAGAGGTGCCGAATACTCTAGTGGAAGCACTACAACGTGCTTCCATCGTGGAGGAGCACCGCACCCTGATGGGTGTGGTGGTAGAGAAGATTCAGTCCGCCAAGAGCGGGCTGAACAAAGCCTTCACCAGCCTACCGACAGGCTTCGAGGTATGCGACGTAATGCTCTAGACACTTTTTTATAAGGGAATATATCGGTGCATAGACAGTAGCCCCTGAGACTCTGCATGGTTTTGAGAGAAGCCGGACGGAGGATCACATAATATTCAGAAGAGCTAACGTACTTGCCTATTTTGTGACAGGCTTCCCTGTTGGCGGCAACCGCCCAGGCCGCTGAAGTTTCCAAACTCAATCGGAAACTGAAGGTGGCTGATGATGAAATAGATCGCATCAACAAGCTATTCGACGAGATGCAAGGTATGCGTGTATTTTAAAGAGTTTGATCATATATCTAAAGTGGTATGAAAATTCAGAGTTTAATCCATGTAATGTTGTGATTATGAGCGCAGTTGGCATGGCCGAGGTCGAGACCCTCAAGAGCACCCTTGCCCAGGCTAAGGAGGAGGCGAAGGCGAATAAAGCAGCTGTTGACAAAGCGGTTGTGGAGCAAAAGACTGAACAGGTCGCCCGCCACTAGCACGAAGATAGGGTGGCCAAAGTGGAGCAAGAGCTGAAGGACGCCATCGTCAAGTGCGAGGCCCTGGAGGAGAAGACTTCGGCCCAAGCGACCAAACTCGCCAGAGCCCTCCAGGAGGCTAAAGAGGCGCAGATGAGTCCCGGAGTGTTCGTGAAGAGATTTGGCAGGCCAAACCGATAGCGGCTGGTAAGCCCTTCCTCTTGTAGAGTATATTTGGGGGTCAAAATATGCCTTGCTCACTCGACTGTGGAGTCCTCTAGACGCCTTTGCGGATCTTCCGAGGAGTGCCGCCAACACCGCACAGTTTTTCCGAGCCCAGGAGGGGCACTCAACCGAGAAGCTGTTCTGGTCACAGTTCCTAGCGCCGGAGCATCCAACGTTTTTGAACAACCAGATGAAGCAGCTGTCGGAGCTGCATAGGGTGTCCGGTTTGGCCATGAAGGTTCTCATAGTCTAGCTTTGGCCAGCCGACCAATTCCTAGCAGCTACTTCGGCTTGGTGAGGCAACTCGTCGATGCGCTACCTCGAGTTGAAGCTGTGAAGCGCTCGGCGTGCATAGAGGGTGTGCGGATGGCCTTTGCTCGTGCCAAGATGCACTGGGCAACTATGAAGGCCACCGATGTGGCGACCACAGGCCCGCTCGAAGGCAAGGACCATTGCAAGCCGGAGAGATACTTTGAAGATGTCCTAGCGGGTGCTCGAATAGTAGAGGGCCAATGCTCAAAGGACGTTATGTTTGAGTAAATGTATCCGGGATGTCAAAACTTTGTTTTCTAAACCAAGGCTTGTCATATATTTATGCCTTTATCTTGAGTTATTTTTCCTCCTGTGCGGCTATTTTAATACTGAAAGTTTGCTAGTCATCAGCTTCAGCCCCCACGTAGATGCTACGAGGGTGTTCGGTGTAACGCGTGATCACTCTTTATCCAACGTCTTCGTCCATAAAGGAGGTCCGCACTGTGAACCAAGCAATCAGACTATGCGACTTTAGTACTTTCACTTAGCATAGGAGTTTGACGGTGAGGCTAAGTACTTGCCCCTAGTGTGTATGCTGCAATTCAAACTAGGATGCCTTTGTCACATGACTGGGCGAAGACCAGCCCTTCATGTAACACGGAGTAAATCACTAATGATTTTTAGTAAGTCGCCGAATCACCAACTAGCTCTCGCCATATTATGGCAGTTAGTTTTTAGCTTTCGCTACTGAGGTATTTGACCGGACGAACCAGAAACACAATCGCAGTAGTTCTCCCTTGACTACATTAGCCGAACTAGCGGAACTTAAGGTGGTAATTGAAGGAAATATGCCCTAGAGGCAATAATAAAGTTATTATTTATTTCCTTATTTCATGATAAATGTTTATTATTCATGCTAGAATCGTATTAACCGGAAACATAATACATGTGTGAATACATAGATAAACAGAGTGTCACTAGTATGCCTATACTTGACTAGCTCGTTAATCAATGATGGTTATGTTTCCTAACCATAGACATGAGTTGTCATTTGATAAACGGGATCACATCATTAGGAGAATGATGTGATTGACTTGACCCATTTCGTTAGCTTAGCACTTGATCACTTTAGTTTATTGCTATTGCTTTCTTCATGACTTATACATGTTCCTATAACTATGAAATTATGCAACTCCTGATTACCGGAGGAACACTTTGTGTGCTACCAAATGTCACAACATAACTGGGTGATTATAAAGGTGCTCTACATGTGTCTCCGATGGTACTTGTTGAGTTGGCATAGATAGAGATTAGGATTTGTCACTCCGATTGTCGGAGAGGTATCTCTGGGCCCTCTCGGTAATGCACATCACTAAAGCCTTGCAAGCAATGCAACTAATGAGTTAGTTGCGGGATAGTGCATTACCGAACCAGCAAAGAGGCTTGCCGGTAATGGTATTGAACTAGGTATTGAGATACCGACGATCGAATCTCGGGCAAGTAACATACCGATGACAAAGGGGACAACGTATGATGTTATGCGGTTTGACCGATAAAGATCTTCATAGAATATGTAGGAGCCAATATGAACATCTAGGTTCCGTTATTGGTTATTGACCGGAGACGTGTCTCGGTCATGTCTACATAGTTCTCGAACTTGTAGGGTCCGCACGCTTAAAGTTCTTGTGTTTTGGTGTACCAAAGGTAGTTCGGAGTCCCGGATGTGATCACGGACATGACGAGGAGTCTTGAAATGGTTGAGACATAAAGATTGATATATTGGAAGGTTATATTCAGACACCGGAAGGGTTCCGGGGGTTACCGAATAAATGCCGGAGTACCGGGGGTTACCGGAACCCCCCCCCCTCGGGGGCTTAATGGGCCTACATGGGCCTTAGTGGAAATAGAGGGTAGCAAGGGGAGTGTGGCGCGCCACCCCCCCCCCCCAAGGCCCAAACCGAATTGGTTTAGGGAAAATGGGGTCGGCCCCCTCTTTCCTTCTACTCCTCTCCCTTTCCTTCCCCCTCTCCTACTCCTACTAGGAAAGGGAGGAGTCCTACTCCTTGTGGGAGTAGCTCTCCCCCTCTTGGCGTGCCTCTCCTTGGCCGGCCACCTCCTCCCTCCCTCCTTTATATACGGGGGCAGGGGGCACACTAGTACACACAAGTTGATCATTGATCTCTCCCAGCCATGTGCGGCGCCCCCCTCCACCATAATCCACCTCGGTCATATCGTAGCGGTGCTTAGGCGAAGCCCTACGACGGTAGCTTCATCAACATCGTCACCACGCCGTCGTGCTGACGAAACTCTCCCTCGAGCTCTACTGGATCGTGAGTTCACGGGACGTCACCGAGCTGAACGTGTGCTGAACATGGAGGTGTCGTACGTTCGGTACTGAGGATCGGTCGATCGTGAAGATGTACGACTACATCAACCACGTTGTCATAACGCTTCCGCTTAACGGTCTATGAGGGTATGTGGACGACACTCTCCCCTCTCGTTTCCATGCATCACCATGATCTTGCGTGTGCGTAGGAATTTTTTTTTGAAATTACTACGTTACCCAACAGTAATCACAGGAGCTGTGCAACACAACTATAGACCAAAGACATGATTCGAAGCTGATTCACATAATGCAATATTCGGGACTCCGAAGAGTACCCGACAGGTGTTCGGACTTTTGAAAAATATGCATAGCCGGATAGAGCCCCCGATATTTAGGCCAGACCCAAGCATATGTGGCAATCTGAAGCATGGAGGGAATACAAATGGTAAGATAAACCCATACCAAACGTAAGTCGGCAATTAACTGTTTCCTTTATACCCTGATTAATATGTCAAGACATGCTATTACAGATAATGCCATGAACATCAAGGCTATTTGACATGCCGAGAATTTGTACACGAGGGGAAGA
The DNA here is from genome assembly GCF_002162155.2 of Triticum dicoccoides. Taxonomy (NCBI): domain Eukaryota; kingdom Viridiplantae; phylum Streptophyta; class Magnoliopsida; order Poales; family Poaceae; genus Triticum; species Triticum dicoccoides. The sequence goes on along the minus strand of NC_041392.1, from coordinate 215,961,793 downwards.
TTTATACAGGGCCTAAAAGAAAAGGTAATCTTGAAGATCCTAGTGGTGCCCTGTCGCACGTCTGCGTCGTTTCTCCTTGGTGAAAAATCCTTTGAGAGGAGAAGTCGATGGTCGTCTATACAAAAGGGAGGCCTCAAAAAGGGCCCCTGCGCGACCGTAGGGTAGGTAGGTTTTTAAGGAACCTGTAGTACAAGAGAGGAAAAAGGAGAAAGAAGGGGAGAAAAAGTTAAGGTCCGAATAGGGTCAAGCCGCACTATAGACCTTTTCTGTAGTATGCCTCCGTTGCTGTCTGAGGTATTCTAAGTGTGTAATTATGCACGTGCCATACGTAAGCCGTGGTTTTATGAGGCGGTCGGCAGAGGCGAAACTGCTATTCAAGCTCTGGGTCCACCGAGCTGTCGTTCCATAGAGTGGGCCAGACTCGCTTGGCAGTGTTAGGGGTCTTGATGACCGATGAATTGTTCGTCTTGATGAGGTCATTCTATACTTTGGCTGCAAGGGCCACGGTGTGCTCCTCAGTACAGAGGGAGCGCTCCATATTTCCATTGACTATGATAACATCGTGCGGTCTAGGCATTTTGAGCTTTAAGTAAGCATAGTGTGGGACTGCATTGAAATGGGCGAAAGCAACTCGTCCGAGCAGCATGTGATAACCACTTCGAAAAGGGACAATGTCAAAGATTAAGTCTTCGCTTCAGAAGTTATCCGACGAACCGAAGAATACTTCCAATGTTAAGGAGCCCGTGCAACGGGCCTCTACACCGGGAATCACTCCTTTAAAGGTAGTGTTACTGGGCTTGATTCTTGATGGGTCAATACCCATCTTACGGACAGTGTCTTGATAAATTAGGTTAAGACTACTGCCGCCGTCCATAAGTACTCGAGTGGGGTGGTATCCATCAATGATTGGGTCGAGTACTAGGGTCGCCGAACCTCCATGACGGATACTAGTTGGGTGGTCCCTGCGATTGAAGGTGATCGGACAAGCCGACTATGGGTTGAATTTTGGGGCGACAGGCTCTACGGCGTAGACGTCCCTTAGTGCGCGCTTGTGCTCCCTCTTAGGGATAGGAGTGACATATATCATGTTTACTATTTTCACCTTAGGGGGAAATTTCTTCTGTCCCCCTGTGTTCGATGGACGGGGCTCATCATCGTCCTTGCTTTGAGGCCCTTTCCCCTTGTGTTCAGTATTTAACTTACCGGCCTATTTAAAAACCCAGCAATTTCTGTTGGAGTGGTCGGCAGGCTTGTCGGGGGTGCCATGAATCTGGCAAGGCATGTCTAGTATCTTATCCAAATTAGATGGTCTCTATTTCCTTTGAATGGCTTTTTCCGCTGACCAGGTTTAGAGCCACTGAATCCGGCATTGACTGACGTATCTTCAGTTTCTTCATTGTTGTTCTAACGCTTGTTTTTTGTTATGTCGTAGCCTTCCGTTGCCATCCCTGGCTTCAGAAGTGCCAGGGTCGCTGGTACTGACGCTTCTACGAGCCAGCCAGCTATCTTCGCTCGTGCAGAAGCGGGTCATGAGTGAAGTAAGAGCTAACATAGTCTTCGGCTTTTCCTGATCGAGGTGTCGGGCAAGCCATTCGTCACGAACGCTATGTTTAAAGGCCGCGGAGGCTTTGGTGTCCGGACAGTTGACGATTTGGTTCTTTTTAATTAAGAACTAAGTCCAGAATTTGTGGGCTGACTCTCCGAGTTGCTGGACTATGTGACTAAGGTCATCAGCATCCGGTGACCGGACATAAGTACCTTGGAAGTTGTCTCAAAAATCATCCTCCAAGTCCTCCCAGCTGCCAATAGAGTTCTCAGGGAGGCTATTCAACCAGTGTCGTGCTGGTCCTTTTAGCTTTAGGGGGAGGTATTTAATGGCGTGGAGATCGTCACCGTGAGCCATGTGGATATGGAGAAGAAAATCTTCAATCCATACAACGGGATCTGTTGGTCCACCGTATGCTTCATTGTTTACGGGTTTAAACTCTTCTGGAAACTGGTGTTGCATTACCTCATCGATAAAGCACAAAGGGTGCGCAGCGGCTCTATATCGGGCAACGTCACGACGGAATTCGGATGACATCCGTGTCCGGTGTTTGGCCCGAGTTTGGTTATGCTTATCGCGCCAAGCTTGATGGTCGTCGTCTCGTGTTGGAGCACGTCCCCTTGAACCATAGATTGATCTAGTCTGACCGGCTCTATTGTCCAGGTCCTGACATAGGTCGTAAGTATATCTCGGAGCCGCTACCTCTTTGCCTCGATGGTGAGGTGGCGTGGGCTAGTGTTTGGCATAAGTAGGCGCTTTGTCTCGTCCACGTGGTCGTCGGTCTGGTTCGTCAGCATGATTATATCTTGACGGTATTGGCTCAAAGGCCTTGTCGTCAAATTATGGTAGTAGCCTGCGCTTTGGGTAGCTTTTTGTTGGGCGCTCAAATTCGTATTCTTCAGCAGACAGGACCTTGGTCCATCTGTCGTTGAGCGTATCCTGTTCGGCTTGAAGTTGTTACTGTTTCTTTTTGAGGCTCCTCGCAGTGGCGATGAGCTGTCGCTTGAAGCGTTCTTGTTCGAGGGGTTCCTCTGGCATGATGAAATCTTCGTTGCCGAGGCTGACATCCTCCTCGGAGGCCAGTAGATAGTTACTATCTTCCGAATCCTCATGCTTGACAAGTTCGTCCGGAATGACTGGTCCGTCCTCCCACTCATCCTGCTCACCAGCAGGCTCGAAGGGGTGGTTGGAGTCTTCGGCATTCTCCGGAGTGTCGTTGTCTCCTGTGTCGGTATTGCTTTCCTTTTCGCGATGCGATTGTGAGCGGTGCACTGACGTCGACGTTTTGGTGGTGCCTCGACAAGCTTTTGCTCAATCGGGTGTTGAGCACTATCGTCGTCCTTCTTTTCAGGGGTACCCACCATGTACACGTCGTAAGAAGAAGTGACCGTCCAACGCCCAGTGATAGGCGGGTTTTGGCCTGATTCCGCTCCAGCATCACCGTCCATACCGTCGATGTCTTCGGGGGCGTAGTCTAGCATGTCAGTCCAGTCCTTGGTAGTGGCTATTAAGTGGGAGGTAGGTGGGGCGCAAAATTTCTCGCGCTCAGCCCCATGTTCAAGCTGTGCGTAGTTCGGAAGTGACACTTCTGTGATAGCGAGAGATCGCATTAAGTCCACAGCCTCGTTTAGGAGCGATGGCTGGATGGGTAACTGAGGGCCTGCGGAGCTGGGTCAGGAAATCGCTGCTTGACCGTGCTCAATGGATGCAAACCTCAAGAGTTTAGAGTTAACCTCTCGAGGTGAGTCCGACTTCCCGATGACAGGGAGGGCCCTGTTTGATTCTAGGTCTGCCGATAATATGGTCACCTCTGGGTCTCCGGCAGGGAGCTCCATGGTAGGAGAGGGTTCGGTGGGGTTCATACTCCCGTCTTCGGACAGGATGGTCCGCTTTAGATTTAAGGCCAGGGAAGGAACGATAGTTGATCCTTGAATGGAGCCTAGTGATGGATCCAGCGGGCTTTCTTCATATGGATGAGGAGCGGCAGTCAAGGCCGAGACCCTTCAAAGATCAAGTATCCTTGGATATCAGCGATATAATTCAGGCTTCCGAACCTGATATGGTACGGTGACCAAGCACATAGCTGTCGATATGTTCAAGGTGACTAGTTGAATTGGCATGTAGAGCGAAGCTGCCAAACACGAAAAGTTGACCGGGGAGGAAAGTTTCCTCGGTGTCGTGGAATTGTCACGGCAGATGTCCTTAGTGTCAGGACTTAGTCGCGAGGCCAACGCATCTATGTGGTAGCTTGAGAGGGGTTGAGCGGGACGAGAGACACGATGTTTTACCCAGGTTCGGCCCCTCACGGTGGAGGTAAAAGCCTACATCCTGCTTCATTGATATTGATGATGATGATCATGGTTACAAGAGTGCTCTATCTCGAGAGCTATTGTCTAAACCTAACTTCTCCAACTTGTGGAACTTGTCAATCTTCTCCCTTTTGGGGAGCCCTGCCCCTCCTTATATATGTTGGAGGGGCGGGTTACATGTAGAGTCCTATTAGGATTAGGACTAGTCTATCTCTAATACAAACCGGATATAAGTCCAGGTCTTAACTCCTTGTAGGACAAATATTCCTCATGCCTTTCCTCTTAAACCGGCCCACCGTTAACGTGAACCGGCCTTCTGGGCCTTGGGCCTTTTCATCCGTCTGTCCCACACGCCGGATCACCAGTGAGTCATAATGACTAGGTGGGTTGCTTGTAAACCGCCAGGTCAGGGCGGGTCGCCAGTAACTCGCCAAGTGTCAGCGGGGTCTTCAGATAAACCGCCAAGTCCGGCCGGGTTAACTTCCGGCCGGTTTACACCGTGGGGTATATCCCCGACACTCGGAAACAGCATCATTGTCGATGATCGAACGAGCCATCGAAACTTCTGCCGACGACACAGTGGAACTCTCAATGAAAGCACCAATGTAAGTGTCAAAACCGACCGATCTCGGGTAGGGGATCTCGAACTGTGCGTCTGAGGATTGAAGGTAACAAGGGACGAGTGGGACACAATGCTTACCCAGGTTCGGGCCCTCTTGATGGAGGTAAAACCCTACGTCCTGCTTGATTGTATTCGATGAGTATAGGGGTTACAAGAGTTGATCTACCTCGAGATCGTAATGGCCAAACCCTAGTTGTCTAGCCTATGAGAATTCTGATTGTCCCTATGGACTAAACCCTTCGATTTATATACACACTGGAGGGGCCTAGGGTTATACAGAGTCGGTTTGTAGAGGAAGTAAATTACATATCCGGACACCAATCTTGCCATCCACGCATAGGGGAGTCTTACCTGGACACGGGGAAAGGTCTTCCGCTTTGTATCTTCATGGCCCATCAGTCCGGCCCATATTGAATAGCCCGGACACCCAAGGACCCTCCAATCCAGGACTCCTCACCCCCATATGGGCCGGCCTATGTGGAGAAGGAAAATGGGAGGAGGAAAGGAGAGAGAGGGAATAGGATTCCCCCTTCCTCCCCCTCTCCCCTCTTTCCTTCCCCTTCCGTATATAAGGAAAGGGGGGCGCAGGGCAAAGCAGGGCCACTAGGGGGCGGCGGCCAAGCCCTAGGGCACCCTGGCTGCCTCCCCTCCCCTCCCACCTATATATGTGTGGGAAGGGTGCGCCTCACAAGGACACAACATCAATTGTTTGCCATGTGCGGCACCCCTTCCATAGTTTACACCCCGGTCCTATTCTCGCGGTGCTTAGGCGAAGCCCTGCGCGGATCACTTCACCATCACCGTCACCATGCCGTCGTGCTGGCAGAACTCATCTACTACATCGACGCCTTGCTGGATCAAGAAGGCGAGGGACGTCGCCTAGCTGAACGTGTGCAGAACTAGGAGGTGTCGTATGTTTGGTGCTTGACCGGTCGGAGCTAGAAGAAGTTCGACTACATCTACCGCGTTGTCAAAACGCTTCAGCTTTTGGTCTACAAGGGGCACGTAGACACACTCTCCCCCTCGTTGCTATGCATCTCCATGGATAGATCATTGCGTGTGCGTAGAATTTTTTTTGTTTTCCATGCAACGATTCCCAACTGTTTTTGTAAATATGTTTAACCTAGTATCCATGATTCAGCCTGTTATGATCAAACATGTTTGCAATGACAATTAGAGATTATAGTTCCTCATCCCATGCTTAAGTAGCTAGGAATGGATAATGATTTATCCTTGATGTCAACATTGCGTTAAAATGATTGTGATGTAGTATGATGATATGGTATCCTCCTCTAAATGTTTGAGTGGCTTGACTTGGCACATGTTCATGCATGTGGTTGAATCAAAACCAACATAGCCTCTATGATATTTATGTTCATGGTGTTCATATCCTACTCATGCTAGTATCCAATGTTACTTATGCATAATGCATGTTCATGGCCATTTTCGCTCTCTAGCTGGCTGCTTCTCAAAATATTTGCTAGCCTTCACGTGTACTAAGTGGGAATTCTGCTTGCACATCAAAAACCTAAAACCCAAGTTATTCCAGATGAGTCCACCATACCTACCTATATGAGGTGTTACCCTGCCATCCTAAGTAAATTTGCATGTGCCACCTCTAAAAACTTCAATTAAACATCCTTTTTTTGTGTGCCTGGATTGTTCATAGAGCGACAGGAGGTAGTCAGTATCTTCCATGCTAAGCGAGTTATTCTCATGATGAGTGTTTATTCACTCGTCCTTGCACGAGAGGGGCGGTAAAAGGGATTCCCAGTCCTGAACTCAAATTGAAAATAATTAAACAAAACTCCCCCGGGATTGTTGTTGGTATGGACGGCACAGGTTGTTTCGTACAAGCCGTGGAGTGTGATTGTTGGTGGAGGGGGAGTAAACCTTTACTTTTATCGCTTGGGAACTGCCACTAATGTGTTTAGCATGGAAGATACTGATAACTAGTGGTCGCAAAGTAAACAAGAAGGCACTCATGCACGTCGGTCCTAAACAAACGGTTTTTAACCCCTTTCCACGACGACAGTTGGAACCGTCGCCAAGTGAGTGTGTGTGATAGGGTGTCCTTCCCACATGACCCAGAAATCATCGGGGATAGGCCCTCCTGGGACCCAGGCCGGGGCCGTGTGCGATCGGGCGAGGCAACAAAACCCAATCATTTCCGTAGGTATGTACATCCCACAAGGTGAATCCCAGAAGTCATTTCCGTAGGTATGTACATCCCACACGGTAAATCCCAGAAATCATGTTCGTATGTATGTACATCCCACACGGTGAATCCTAGAAAATCATTTCCGTTCGTATGTATATCACACACAGTCAATCCAAGGAATACGTTTCCATTCTTATGTACATCCCACATAGTCAATCCAGGGAAAACGTTTCCGTTCGGACGTAAATCCCACACAGTTTTATGTGTAGGCTCGTGTGTGAAAGGTGTAACTATCACACACAGTCTTCATTGGTTAACTATTTGCCTTTATCAACTATATCACACACGATTTGATGAAGAAAACTGTGTGGCATTGGGCTATCCATCGCAAGCGCTTTTATTGCTAGAACCGTTTGCAAAGGTCCATGACACATTTAGCAGGTTTATTAGTTTACAGTTAATAATTCCAGTATTACGCAAATTCACATTTCATATCGAACAGTTGTTTGCCAATTTCATATCAGGCATATAAATATATTATAACATCACAGTACGGTAGCTACATGAAAACAGCACAGTACAACATATAGCTAGTTCAACTTCATAAGAACAATATATTCATTTCCCTAATTGAGATCATCCAGGCTCGTCTTATCCACCTCTGCTTTCAGTTCAGTAAGAACCCATTTTGCATGGGCCAACTAGGAAAGTGCCTCCTCCTTCGCCAACACCATCTTAGAAAGTCTAATTTAAAAAATCTGAGCTCATTCTCCACCTTCAACTTTTTATCATGCATATTGAAATATGCTTCAGCGTTGACAAGACTTTCTGTAAGCCTACGTGTGTTCACTTCCTCATACATGCTCCAGAGCTTCGTTAGGCACATCTCCAAAGACTCTGGCCACTCTTGATAAACCCACTCCAAGTAAGAACACTTTCGTTCATCCTATAATATTTAAAACTAGATCAGTAACAATTGTAGGGGAAATGGGTTTATAGAAACATAGAAAATCACCAATGCTTATTTTGAAAAACCGAAGAAACATGTTAATTATGACATATCTTCTCAAAAAGATCAATGTGCAAATGACATAATTGGTACTGAGACAACAACCAAATTCTAGAACATCAGAAGCTATAATTAACTACAATGACGCTAGAAGTTCTTACTCATGTACAATAAATAACAAATTGAACATTTTATGAGGAAGGTAAATATAACTGCAACAGCATAGCGATAGTGTTTGGATGACAGCAAATTGATACTAACAGGTGTGTACATGCACAAATTTAGTAACATGGAACTAATAGCACTAAGCAGTCCACTATGTATGCCAAAACTGGTGTAAAAACAACTGTTGCTACATCTCGCACCGGTGCCCTGAACTGGCGAGCCGATGCAGCGGAAAAAAATCAGGAACCTAGACTCCGGAGCACGTAGTTGCTCCGATGCCCAGTTCCTTCGTGCCATAAAGATTTAGTATTTTACTGCTTGGCTGCTCAGATGTGTGGACCAAATTTGGCTGCACAAACTGCTGAAGCGGTGCCAAATAATTCTCTAATGGCACCGCTGATGAGATGGCAACAATTTAAGATACTAGGTACAGACTGTGACACTGTCTTAGGATGCGTTTGGTTGAAGGTGTGGTATGAATGGGTTGGGACCGTGACAGTGTTTGAATCACATATAATAAATGATTTGTAACAACGGAAGAGGGTCTAACCTTCTCTGCACATGCCAGAAACTTCCTCCCAGTGTCCACAAAATCAAACGCAAGTAGCTTCACACATGGAGATTGATGGTGACAACGAGCAAATAGATCTTCAGCCACCCCGCTCCATTCGTTGCCACTGATGGTCTTAGGGAGCTACAAGAGGTAGAAACGACTCAAATCGACCTCCGGGTAAAAAACCTTCATTCCAAGTCATAGCCCGAGAGAGAGAGCCAAGAGAGGCATACCCGGGTGGTGAAGGAGTAGTCACCGGAGGAGGAACCGCTGGAGATGTCTTTGAAGAAGACCATGACGACCCCGGCGGTAGGATGCGAGACGGCGAGAGAAAGGAAGCGGCTATAGCTTAGCAAGGAAGGAAGGAAGGAAGGAGGAAACAGGAGAAATGTGACTTGCGGTCGGGGAGAAAAGGGGGTGGGAAGGGGGGAAAGGGGGTGGGGGAAGATATTTTGGTGGTAGGCCAAAATTTTGGAAATGTGGAGGGAAACTTTGCGCGTGGTGTCGCCGGACCATTCACTTTGAACGATTGTGTGCATCGCAAATGATTCTTCTGCTTTAGGCGCATGGGATGAGTTTGATAATTCAAATTTTGGTGGAAATTTCCTCGGGTACGTCGTTGCATAATTTAACATCGCTTGCTAATTTGGGCACACAAAAGAGCATACAGCAGACAGACCACACTTAATGAATCGAGCAATTTTAGTAATTACATAGAGCCAGTTGACCTAAACATTGCTCTAACAAAAGACCAGCATTAAAAACAAAGCCTAAGTACACATAATTGAAAATCCGCCGCCGCGTGATACGTCTCCAACGTATCTATAATTTTTGATTGCTCCATGCTATATTATCTACTGTTTTGGACTATATTGGGCTTTATTTTCCACTTTTATATTATTTTTGGGACTAACCTATTAACCGGAGGCCCAGCCCAGAATTGCTGTTTTTTGCCTATTTCAGTGTTTCGGATAAACAGAATATCAAACGGAGTCCAAATGGAATAAAACCTTCGGGAACGTGATTTTCTCACCGAACGTGATCCAGGAGACTTGGACCCTGCTGCAAGGAACAAAAGAGGAGGTCACGAGGGTGGGGGTGCCCCCCCTAGGGCGTGCCCCCTGCCTCGTGGGCCCCTCGGTGCTCCACCGACGTACTCCTTCCTCCTATATGTACCTACGTACCCCCAAACGATCAGAAGAGGAGCCAAAAACCTAATTCCACTGCCACAACTTTCTGTATTCACGAGATCCCATCTTGGGGCCTGTTCCGGAGCTCCGTCGGAAGAGGGCCGTCATCATGGAGGGCTTCTACATCATCCTAGCCTCTCCGATGAAGTGTGAGTAGTTTACCTCAGACCTTCAGGTCCATAGTTAGTAGCTAGATGGCTTCTTCTCTCTCTTTGAATCTCAATACAAAGTTCTCCCCCTCTCTTGTGGAGATCTATTCGATGTAATCTTCTTTTTGCGGTGTGTTTGTTGAGACCGATGAATTGTGGGTTTATGATCAAGTCTATCTATGAATAATATTTGAATATTCTCTGAATTCTTTTATGTATGATTGGTTATCTTTGCAAGTCTCTTCGAATTATCCGTTTGGTTTGGCCAACTAGATTGGTAGTTCTTGCCATGGGAGAAGTGCTTAGCTTTGGGTCCGATCTTGCGGTGTCCTTACCCCGTGACAGAAGGGGCAGCAAGGCGCGTATTGTATCGTTGCCATCAAGGATAACAAGATGGGGTTTGTTTCATATTGCATGAATTTATCTCTCTACATCATGTCATCTTGCTTAAGGCGTTACTCTATTTTTAACTTAATACTCTAGATGCATGCTGGATAGCGGTCGATGAGTGGAGTAATAGTAGTAGATGCAGAATCGTTTCGATCTACTTGTCACGGACGTGATGCCTATATACATGATCATGCCTAGATATTCTCATAACTATGCTCAATTCTATCAATTGCTCAATACTAATTTGTTCACCCACCGTAAAATACTTATGCTCTTGAGAGAAGCCACTAGTGAAACCTATGGCCCCCGGGTCTATTCTCATCATATCAATCTCCATCACTTTAATCTTGCTTTGCTTTTTACTTTGATTTTACTTTTTACTTTGCATCTTTGTACGAAAAATACCAAAAAATATTATATCTACCAGATCTCACTCTCGTAAGTGACCGTGAAGGGATTGACAACCCCTAATCGCGTTGGTTGCGAGTAGCTATGGTTTTGTGCAGGTACAAGGGACTTGAGCATGGTCTCCTACTGGATTGATACCTTGGTTCTCAAAAACTAAGGGAAATACTTACGCTACTCTGCTGCATCATCCCTTCCTCTTTGGGGAAAACCAACGCAAGCTCAAGACGTAGCAAGAAGGATTTCTGGCGCCGTTGCCGGGGAGTCTACGCAAAAAGTCAACATACCAAGTACCCATCACAATCCCTATCTCTCGCATTACATTATTGGCCATTTGCCTCTCGTTTTCCTCTCCCCTCAATTCACCCTTGCCATTTTATTCGCCCTCTCTCTCTATCCTCCCTCTCTATTTGCCTCTTTTGCCCGCTTGCTTTTTGTTTGCCCGTGTGTTAGATTGCTTGTTTGTCGCGATGGCTCAACCGAGATTTGGTGATCTTCACCTTAAAAGGTTAGAGGAGATCGAAACCAACGTCAGGAAGTTTACGGTTTTGCAATTTGAGCATAATAATTTCTTTAGAAACGAGCTTAAGGAACAAAAAAGTTTTATGAGTTATATGAATAAAGAGCTAGATGATATGTCTAAAGAATTTGATGGTATAAGATCCCAAATTGCTCGTCTAGAAAAGATGACTGCTGAAATTTCGGATATGCAAGCCACCTTAGTTAATAAGATGGCTGCTAAACCGGATTCCTATGAAAATCAAGATGAAGATCTAAAAGTTATTTATGTGTCCCCTATTAAATCTTTGTTTTGCAATATGAATCTTGATGAAACTGAATATGATCTTCCTTTACCTAGAAGGCGTTCTAAAAATTTGGAGTATTTAGATCTTAATGATGAAATTGATGAAAGTGGGATTGAAAGAAATAAAAATCTAGATGTTGCTAAACCCACTATATTGGATCTCAAGGAATTTAATTATGAAATTTGCTCTTTAATTGATTGTATTTCCTTGTTGCAATCCGTGCTAAATTCTCCACATGCTTATAGTCAAAATAAAGCCTTCACCGAACATATTGTTGATGCCTTGGTGCAGTCTTATGAAGAAAAACTTGAGTTGAAAGTTTCTATCCCTAGAAAACTCTATGATGAGTAGGAACCAACTATTAAAATTAAAATTAAAGATCATGAGTTTTATGCTTTGTGTGATTTGGGTGCTAGCGTCTCTACTATTCCCAAGACTTTGTGTGATTTGCTAGATTTCCGTAATTTTGATGATTGCTCTCTAAACTTGCATCTTGCGGATTCCACTATTAAGAAACCTATGGGAAGGATTAATTATGTTCTTACTGTTGTAAATAGGAATTATGTGTCCGTAGATTTCATTGTTCTTGATATAGATTGCAATCCTTCTTGCCCTATTATTCTTGGTAGACCTTTCCTTAGAACGGTTGGTGCGATTATTGATATGAAGAAAGGGAATATTAGATTTCAATTTCCATTAAAAAGGGCATGGAACACTTTCCTAGAAAGAAAATAAAATTACCATATGAAACTATCATGAGAGCCACTTATGTATTGCCTACCAAAGATGGCAATACCTAGATCTATCCTCGCTTTTATGCCTAGCTAGGGGCGTTAAACGATAGCGCTTGTTGGGAGGCAACCCAATTTTATTTTTATTACTTGATTTTTGCTCATTCTTAGTAATAAATAAATTATTTATCCTCTGTTTTGGTTGTGTTTTTTGTGTTTAATTAGTGTTTGTGCCAAGTAGAACCGTTGGGAAGACTTGGGGAAAGTCTTGTTGAACTTGCTGTAAAAAACAGAAACTTTAGCGCTCACGATAACTGCTGTCATTTTTATTTTAAGAGTTCTATTTAGTTAATTCTTTTTGCATATGATTAACAGATAAATTCCTCACGTCCAGCAATTTATTTTAGAATTTTTAGGGTTCCAGATCTAGCGCTAGCTACAGATTACTACAGACTGTTCTGTTTTTGACAGATTCTGTTTTTCGTGTGTTGTTTGCTTATTTTGATGAATCTATGGCTAGTAAAATAGTTTATAATCCATAGAGAAGTTGGAATACAGTAGGTTTAACACCAATATAAATAAAGAATGAGTTCATTACAGTACCTTGAAGTGGTCTTTTGTTTTCTTTCGCTAACGGAGCTCACGAGTTTTCTATTTTGAGTTTTGTGTTGTGAAGTTTTCAAGTTTTAGGTGAATTCTTTTGATGGATCATGGAACAAGGAGTGGCAAAAGCCTAAGCTTGGGTATGCCCATGGCACCCCCAAGATAATCTAAGGACACCAAAAAGTCAAAGCTTTGGGATGCCCCGGAAGGCATCCCCTCTTTCGTCCACTTCCATCGGTAATTTACTTGGAGCTATATTTTTATTCACCAACATCATATGTGTTTTGCTTGGAGCGTCTTGTATTATTTGTGTCTTTGTGTCTTAGTATGCCACAATCATCCTTGCTGTACACACCTTTTGAGAGAGCCATACATGAATTAAAATTTGATAGAATACTCTATGTGCTTCACTTATATCTTTTAAGCTAAGTAGTTTTGCTCTATGTGCTTCACTTATATCTTTTGAGCTAAGTAGTTTTGCTCTCTGTGCTTCACTTATATCTTTTGAGTGTTATAATTTTGCTCTATGTGATTCACTTAGATATTTTAGAGCACGGTGGTGGATTTTTTTTAAGAAACTATTGATCTCTCATGCTTCACTTAAACTATTTTGAGAGTCTCTTAATAGCATGGTAATTTCCTTAATAATAATATGCTTGGTATTCAAGATTTGTGAAACTTTATTTTGAGTGTGTTGAATACTAAGAAAAGATTGAAGCATGATAATTGTTTTGAGATATGGAGGTGATAATATTAAAGTCATGCTAGTTGAGTAGTTGTGAATTTCAAGAATACTTGTGTTAAAGTTTGTGATTCCCGTAGCATGCACGTATGGTGAACCGTTATGTGACGAAGTCGGAGCATGATTTATTTATTGATTGTCTTCCTTATGAGTGGCGGTCGGGGACGAGCGATGGTCTTTTCCTACCAATCTATCCCCCTAGGAGCATGCGTGTAATACTTTGCTTTGATAACTTCTAGATTTTTGCAATAAGTATATAAGTTCTTTATGACTAATGTTGAGTCCATGTATTGTACGCACTCTCACCCTTCCACCTTTGCTAGCCTCTCTAATACCGCGCACTTTTCACCGGTATCATACACCTACCATATACCTTCCTCAAAACAGCCACCATACCTACCTATTATGGCATTTCCATAGCCATTCCGAGATATATTGCCATGCAACTTTCCACCATCTAGTTCATCATGACACATTCATCATTGTCATATTGCTTAGCATGATCATGTAGTTGACATAGTATTTGTGGAAAGCAACTGTTCATAATTTCTTCATACTTGTCACTCTTGATTCATTGCATATCCCGGTACACCGCCAGAGGCATCCATATAGAGTCATACTTTGTTTTAGAATCGAGTTGTAATCATTGAGTTGTAAATAAATAAAAGTGTGATGATCATCATTCAATAGAGCATTGTCCCAAATAAAAAAAGGAGAAAGGCCAAAGAAAAAATAAGGCCCAAAAAAAGAGAAAATAAATAAAAAGGGGCGATGCTACTATCCTTTTTTCCACACTTGTGCTTCAAAGTAGCACCATGGTATAGCGAGTCTCGTATATTGTGCTTCAAAAAGCAGCATGTTCTTCATATAGGGAGTCTCATATGTTGTCACTTTCATATACTAGTGAGAATTTTACATTACAGAACTTGTCTTGTATATTCCAATGATGGGCTTCCTCAAATTGCCCTAGGTCTTCGTGAGCAAGCAAGTTGGATGCACATCCACTAGTTTCTTTTGTTGAGCTTTTATACATTTATAGCTCTAGTGCATCTGTTGCATGGCAATCCCTACTCACTCACATTGACATCTATTGATGGGCATCTCCATAGCCCATTGATACGCCTAGTTGATGTGAGACTATCTTCCCCTCCTTTTTGTCTTCTCCACAACCACCATTCTATTCCACCTATAGTGCTATATCCCTAGCTCACGCTCATGTATTGCGTGAAGATTGAAAAAGTTTTGAAAAAGTTAGACTATGAAACAATTGCTTGGCTTGTCATCGGGGTTGTGCTTGATTTAAATACTATGTGTGGTGAAGATGGATCATAGCTAGACTATATGATTTTGTAGGGATAACTTTCTTTGGCCATGTTATTTTGAGAAGACATAATTGCTTTGTTAGTATGCTTGAAGTATTATTATTTTTATGTCAATATAAACTTTTGTCTTGAATCTTTCTAATCTGAATATTCATACCACAATTAAGAAGATTTGCATTGAAATTATGCCAAGTAGCACTCCGCATCAAAAATTCTCTTTTTATCATTTACCTACTTGAGGACGAGAAGGAATTAAGCTTGGGGATGCCTGATACGTCTCCAACATATCTATAATTTTTGATTGCTCCATGCTATATTATCTACTGTTTTGGACTATATTGGGCTTTATTTTCCACTTTTATATTATTTTTGGGACTAACCTATTAACCGGAGGCCCAGCCAAGAATTGTTGTTTTTTGCCTATTTCAGTGTTTCGGATAAACAGAATACCAAACAGAGTCCAAATGGAATAAAACCTTCGGGAACGTGATTTTCTCACCGAACGTGATCCAGGAGACTTGGACCCTGCTCCAAGGAACAAAAGAGGAGGTCACGAGGGTGGGGGCGCCCCCCCCCCCCAGGGCGCGCCCCCTGCCTCGTGGGCCCCTCGGTGCTCCACCGACGTACTCCTTCCTCCTATATATACCTACGTACCCCCAAACGATCAGAAGAGGAGCCAAAAACCTAATTCCACCGCCGCAACTTTCTGTATCCACGAGATCCCATCTTGGGGCCTGTTCCGGAGCTCCGCCGGAAGAGGGCCGTCATCACGGAGGGCTTCTACATCATCCTAGC
>NC_041392.1:215927202-215946011 GCF_002162155.2 Triticum dicoccoides | reverse complement strand
CGGCGTACTTCTTCCTCCTATATATACACACGTACCCCCAAACGATCAGAACAGGAGCCAAAAACCTAATTCCACCGCCGCAACTTTCTGTATCCACGAGATCCCATCTTGGGGCCTGTTCCGGAGCTCCGCCGGAAGAGGGCCGTCATCACGGAGGGCTTCTACATCATCCTAGCCTCTCCGATGAAGTGTGAGTAGTTTACCTCAGACCTTCGGGTCCATAGTTAGTAGCTAGATGGCTTCTTCTCTCTCTTTGAATCTCAATACAAAGTTCTTCCCCTCTCTTGTGGAGATCTATTCGATGTAGTCTTCTTTTTGCGGTGCGTTTATTGAGACCGATGAATTGTGGGTTTATGATCAAGTCTATCTATGAATAATATTTGAATCTTCTCTGAATTCGTTTATGTATGATTGGTTATCTTTGCAAGTCTCTTCGAATTATCCGTTTGGTTTGGCCAACTAGATTGGTAGTTCTTGCCACGGGAGAAGTGCTTAGCTTTGGGTTCGATCTTGCAGTGTCCTTACCCAGTGACAGAAGGGGCAGCAAGGCACGTATTGTATCGTTGCCATCGAGGATAATAAGATGGGGTTTATTTCATATTGCATGAATTTATCTCTCTACATCATGTCATCTTGCTTAAGGCGTTACTCTGTTTTTAACTTAATACTCTAGATGCATGCTGGATAGCGGTCGATGAGTGGAGTAATAGTAGTAGATGCAGAATCGTTTCGATCTACTTGTCACGGACGTGATGCATATATACATGATCATGCCTAGATATTATCGTAACTATGCTCAATTCTGTCAATTGCTCAACAGTAATTTGTTCACCCACCGTAGAATACTTATGCTCTTGAGAGAAGCCACTGGTGAAACCTATGGCCCCCGGGTCTATTCTCATCATATCAATCTCCATCACTTTAATCTTGCTTTGCTTTTTACTTTGCTTTTACTTTTTACTTTGCATCTTTATACCAAAAATATTATATCTATCAAATCTCACTCTCGTAAGTGACCGTGAAGGGATTGACAACCCCTAATCATGTTGGTTGCGAGTAGCTATCGTTTTGTGCAGGTATGAGGGACTTGAGCGTGGTCTCCTACTGGATTGATACCTTGGTTCTCAAAAACGGAGGGAAATACTTACGCTGCTCTGCTGCATCATCCCTTCCTCTTCGGGGAAAACCAACGCAAGCTCAAGATGTAGCACCGCGCCGGCCTATGCATCGCCGGTGTGAGATGAGACGTCGATGACTTGTCCTAGCGACATGCCGCCATTGGTGGACTTCGCGTCCTCGTCCTCGGCGCCGCCCTCAAGGTTGTATTACTCGTAGTAGTGGTTGCGCCAGAGCTCGCGTTGGTACTCCACCGCCAATTCCTCGACGGACAGACTCTTCTCTACCTTGACCTCGGCCATGCGCAACTCCTCCTCCCAACGCTCCTCGATCTCCATCGCCTCCTGCATCTCCAGCTCCTGCTCGGCAACCTCATGAGGAAGCAGGTGCTCCATGGCCACCGCCGCCTTTTCAGGCGTGGGTTCCATGCTAGAGTCTGAGGTGGCCCAGAATATCTTGGCGTGTGCATCCTCGATCTTGGCATGGATGGCCTCGACCTGGGCCAGGGCAACATCAGCGGCACAGACCGCAGCTCGAGCGCTCTCGGTGTTTGCAGTCGTCATCGCAGCAGCAGCTGCAGCCGTCTTGGCTGCTGCAGCTGCCCTGTCGGCTGCCACAGATGCCCTCTCGGCGGAAGCGGCTGCGCTCAGTGCGGATGCGGCGACACTCTCAACGTAGGCAGCCGCGCTCTTGGTGCAGGCGGCGGCGCTCGGGGGGACACGGCCATCGTACGGGCCTTCACGAAGCGTTTCCATGGCGTCATCTTTGCAAGAAGGGGGTGTGGGAATGGGGATCGGGATTTGTGGATTCGGGGGTTGCCGACACTCGAGCAGACGAGCCGGCGAAGCTTAAGGAGGGAGACTTAAATAGACCCAGATATTTTCATCGCAAACAGTTCCTAGAAAACAACTTTGTGTGATGCTGTAGATATTTTTTATTAGTTGTGAAAGACGAATTTGGAATAAAGTGCCAACGGATGGTGTTTTAAATGAACAAGAAATTTTGTAGTACTAATACAACTGTCATGTCAAATTTTGGAAAATTTCAGGGGTCATTTGACCTTCTAAGACATTTAAGTGATTTTCTAGCCATTTAATAACCGTAATTGAAATTTGAACTACATGTACATGCAACAACTAACCATTACGGTTTGAAAACTCATATTTCATGTACTTGTGTGCGATTTAATTTCATGTGCAGTAAATTGGAAGGAATTTTCAAACATATTGGTCTAACGGCTATGACACAATTAAGCATGGAGTGACATGGCATTTCAATTCCGAAAAATTAAAAAAATCAGAAACACATGAAACCTTGGTTGTCATGCCACCAAGATGATGTGGTAAAAAATTGGCATGTTTGACCAAAGTTTAGACACACACCCCTCACAAATCGGAGCAACTCACTAGAAGGCTCGTGGTTCCGAGAGGGAACAATACATGTTTGATGACGAACGGAAGATAGCTTCCTCTTACGGCCTTCAAATTTTTTTTCTACTTCTAACGTGCACTACTATAACTATAATGTCAAAATTTTGAAAAATCTAGGGGTCATTTGACCTTTTAAAGACATTTAAGTGATTTTCTAGCCATTTAATGACCATAATTCAAATTTGAACTACATCTACATGCAACGCGTAACCAAAATGGTTTGAAACATCATATTTGTGTACTTGTGTGCGAGTCAATTCCATGTGCAGTAAACTAGAAGGAATTTTCAAACGGATTTGTATCACAACATGGACACATATGCACGAATACATATGCATGGAGTGGCATGGCATTTTAATTCCAAAAAAATCAGAAACACATGAAACCTTGGTTGATGTAATTTCATGCCACGAAGATGATGTGGTAAACAAATTGGCATGTTTGATGAAAGTTTGGACACACACCCCTCACAAACCGGAGCAACTCGCTAGAAGGTTCGTGGTTCCGAGAGGGAACAATGCATGTTTGATGACGAACGGGAGATAGCTTCCTCTTACGGCCTTCAAATTTTTCTATGTCTAACGTGCACTATACAACTGTAATGTGAAATTTTGGAAAATTCTAGGGGTCATTTGACCTTTTAAAGACATTTAAGTGATTTTCTAACCATTTAATGACCGTAATTCAAATTTAAACTACATCTACATGCAACGCCTAACCAAAACGGGTTGAAAAATCATACCTATGTACTTGTGTGCGAGTTAATTCAATGTGCAGTAAATTAGAAGGAATTTTCAAACATATTGGTCTCATGACATGGACACATGCATACGTATGCATGGAGTGACATGGCATTTTAATTCAAAAAATAGAAAAATGATCAGAAACACATGAAACCTTGGTTGATGTAATGTCATGCCACCAAGATGATGTGGTAAAGAAATTGGCATGTTTGACGAATGTTTGGACACACACCCCTCACAAACCGGAGCAACTCGCTAGAAGGTTCGTGGTTTCGAGAGGGAATAATGCATGTTTAATGACAAACGGGAGATAGCTTCCTCTTACATCCTTCAATTTTTTTCCTACGTTTAACATGCACTAATACAAATGTCATGTGAAATTTTGGTAAATTCCAGGGGTCATTTGACCTTTTAAAGACATTTAAGTGATTTTCTAACCATTTAATGACCGTAATTCAAATCTGAACTACATCTACATGCAACGCCTAACCATAACGGTTTGAAAAATAATTTTTTTGTGTACTTGTGTGCGAGTTAATTCCATGTGCAGTAAATTAGAAGGAATTTTCAAACATATTGGTGTCAAGGCATGGGCACACACATGGAGTGCATGCCATGGCATTTTAATTCCAAAAAATTAAAAAATGATCAAAAAACATGAAACCTTGCTTGACTTAATGTCATGCCACCAAGATGGTGTGGTAAAGAAATTGGCATGTTTGACGAAAGTTTGGACACACGCCCCTCACAAACCGGAGCAACTCGCTAGAACGTTCGTGGTTCCGAGAGGGAACAATGCATGCTTGATGACGAACGGGAGATAGCTTCCTCTTATGGCCTTGAAATTTTTCTACGTCTAACATGCACTACTACAACTGTAATGTGAAATTTTAGAAAATTCTAGGGGTCATTTGACCTTTCAAAGACATTTAAGTGATTTTATAACCATTTAATGACCGTAATTCAAATTTGAATTACATCTACATGCAATGCCTAACCAAAACGGTTTGTAAAATCATATCTGTGTACTTGTGTGCGAGTTAATTCCATGTGTAGTAAATTAGAAGGAAGTTTCAAACATATTGGTCTCACGACATGGACACATGCATACGTATGCATGGAGTGACATGGCATTTTAATTCAAAAAAATCGAAAAATGATCAGAAACACATGAAACCTTGGTTGATGTAATGGCATGCCACCAAGATGATGTGGTAAAGAAACTGGCATGTTTGACGAACCTTTGGACACACGCCCCTCACAAACCAGAGCAACTCGCTAGAAGGTTCGTGGTTCCGAGAGGGAACAATGCATGTTTGATGATGAACGGGAGATAGCTTCCTCTTACGGCCTTCAAATTTTTTCCTACGTTTAACGTGCAACTGTCATGTGAAAATTTGGTAAATTTCAGGGGTCATTTGACCTTCTAAAGACATTTAAGTGATTCTCTAACCATTTAATGACCGTAATTCAAATTTGAACTACATCTACATGCAACGCCTAACCAAAACGGCTTGAAAAATCATATTTTTGTGTTCTTGTGTGTGAGTTAATTCCATGTGCAGTAAATTCGAAGGAATTTTCAAACATATTGGTGTCAAGGCATGGGCACATGCATGGAGTGCATGCCATGGAATTTTAATTCCAAAAAAATAAAAAATGATCAGACAAACATGAAACCTAGCTTGATTTAATGTCATGCCACTCAGATGATGTGGTAAAAAAATTGGCATGTTTGACGAAAGTTTGGACACACACCCCTCACAAACCGGAGCAACTCACTATCAGGTTCGTGGTTCCGAGAGGGAACAATGCATGTTTGCTGGCGGACGGGAGATAGCTTCCTCTTACGGCCTTCAAATTTTTTCCTACATTTAACGTGCACTAATACAACTATCATGTGAAAAAAAATTAAATTTTCAGGGGTCATTTGACCTTTTAAAGACATTTAAGTGATTTTTTAACCATTTAATGACCATAATTCAAATTTGAACTACATCTACATGCAACGCCTAACCAAAACGGTTTGAAAAATCATATTTTCGTGTACTTGTGTGCGAGATAAAATATCATCAGACGATGTAAATATCTGGTGTTCAAAAAAGAAAATGTAAAGATTTGGCAAGACAATCGGCCCCCACACGATTGGCACTCTATCTCGCAGCTCGAGGTTTGGTAGGTGAATGGTGGGGATCATTAATCAGACATGGTTCTGCATTGGAAACCGTCAGCTATTATGTTCACACACAGATTTTGGCTATTATGTTCACACACGGATTTTGCTGCGGGAATCGTATGTAATTTAAACTACAGTACTCATAAATTCCGGCGACCGGCGTGTGTACTGTCCCCGTCGATCTATATTCCAGCCGCCAATAAATACTACCTTGCTCATGTCGTCCCGCCTGCATTCTCATCTACATCCTCCCCTCGCTCACCCTCTCTCTCTCAAATCTCTGCCATGGTGCCGCAGGTCGGCCCACACGCCGACGAGGAGTCGCCGCCCCCCGAGGACACTCACTCGATTAGCAACGACGAGGACCCCTACGCGCCGCCTGATGAGGTTGCGCCGGACCCCCCAAATTTGGATTGGTTTTGGGGCCAGTACAATCTTTGTCTGTGGAAGTCGCTGCCGCCGGCTGAGAAAGCCAGGCAAGTGGCGTTCAAGAAGGAGATGGCGGGGGAGGAAGCCAGGTACCAGGGGGCCTGTGAAACCCGTGATGCTTTGTTTCATTATATATATATATATATATATATATATATATATATATATATATATATATAT
The DNA here is from genome assembly GCF_002162155.2 of Triticum dicoccoides. Lineage (NCBI taxonomy): Eukaryota > Viridiplantae > Streptophyta > Magnoliopsida > Poales > Poaceae > Triticum > Triticum dicoccoides. The sequence goes on along the minus strand of NC_041392.1, from coordinate 215,939,937 downwards.
ATTCTGTGATGATCTAATGAACAATTAATATACATATATATTATGAATTCATTTTCTATCTGTTTTTGTATACTAATTTGAATCTAGCTGTTATCATCCACATATACAGAATGGAAAGCGTATATACACATATTGAAATAGAACATATAAGAATGGAAAACAGAGTACACACATTAAAACAGAGTAATACTATGATTGGTGTGAATACATAGCTATCCACGTCGAAATGACTATCCAAAATAAAACGCGTCCATGAGACCATGACCAGCAGCCCTTGCCTAGGGGTAGCTCTTGGCTCTGCCTGAACTCGTGCAGGCGTTCATCCAAGAGGTCGACATGCTCGTGATACATCTGGAGCGTGATCTCGAGCTCCAAGTTGGCTATTTCATCAGAGATCACCAGCTCGAGGATGCGACGGCCATGTTCCTCTACTGCACCCAGGTGGACACCTGGGCCAAGGAGGCGGTCGAGCCTACGGACCAGCGCGTTGGCATCCAGCGGGCCACGGACAAGGTGAACGGCGGCACCCACGTGAACGGCGCGGCGGGCGTCCGATGCAAGTACGGCATGGTCGGCCTCTGGTGCAAGTACGACACTGAGGGCCTCTGCCCACTCCTGGCAAGGAATGGGGGTACTGACGGGACGTGTACCCAGCTGTGACGTCATGTCGACAGCAGGCAAGCATCGATGGATCCGCTGTTGTCGTGCGGCGCACCGCTCCTCTCGCTCTGCGGCGCTCCAACGGTCTCGCCGTGCGGCGAGACGCAGCCTATCGGCACGGACGCGCCTAGCTTGCTCTGTGGCGCGCCATCGATCATGTTGTGCAGTGAGCTGCAGCTCGTCAGCATTGACATGTCTATCTTGATCTGCGGCGCTCAAGCGCCATGCGCCAAAGGTCTGCTCAACCCTGGCGATGACGCGCATCACGGTGTTGTCCATCGCGTTGCTGGGGAGCGCCTCGGCCTCGACGGGCCGTGGCGCCTGCTCGTTTTCCTTGTCGACGAGGTTGATGGAAGAGGCGGTGCTTCGGTGGGTTGGCATGCTTGGAAAAGGTGGATGTGATACAGGCTGCACTTCTTGCCTCCGTGCATCGCACGCTCCCTATGCGCAATATAGCAGGGTGGCGGGAAACAGGTGAGGAAATGACGGGAAATGGTGGCATGTTCATAAAACGCCATCAATTAATGGAAACTTAGCATCGAGCTACCACAAGTCGTCGATGATGATTAGATGAACACGGACCACACTAGGGAACCCGTCGGTGATGAATTCATCAATCCCAAACGGTTGAATACTAGTAAGCACTTGCCCACAACACACACGGCCTATTCCATCACAAATAGGTCGGATGGATGAACTGTATGCCACGCATCGCACATTGTCATAAAGTAATGTGGTAGACCTTCTTTAATTAACATGTGTTAAAAATTAAAAAACAAGGACCTCCAGCCTGAGCACACTTAACTTGATAGTTTTCCTACATGAGCTACTGGTGGAACAGCTAGTCCTTGCTGATAGGAATGCCTCTTCACATCCTTATGGTGTATCCGAATGACCGCCCGTCCCACAATGGCAAATAGATGTTGTGTAGACAGAGCATATCACATATGTCTTATTAGAAGCAATCGCCTGCGGTATTATCGGTCTTCGCACACATTTCTGATTATAGACCTATTTGCCGTGTATCACACACATCTTTTTATATTGAACCGTTCCTGTTCTCTTGCCTAATCACAAATAGTTCATCCGAGTGAACCGTATGTTGTATATCGCACACACCTTCATCTGGCCGCCTGTTTCTTTTGTGTTACCTAATCACAAACAGTTCATCCGAGTGAACCGTATGCTGTGTATCGCACATGCCTTCATCTAGCTGCCCGTTTCTTTTGTTCCTCCTCACCGCAAATAGTTAATTGAACTGAACCGTATGCCCTTCATCGCACACGCAACTAAAACCTGAACCGTGTTTGATGCATCCTCCATCGCAAACGTTTTACACATTTCTGACGGTTTTCATACAACACCGTTTGTGATTATGGCATCGCACACAGTTTCTCGAAGGGTCTCTGATTGTAGTGTCGCGTTAGCAGCATCCTGCAGTAGTGAGGGTGCATTTCTCAAAATTTCATTTACCTCTATTTTAAAAACTTGAGCTCTGGCACCGCTCCAAATCACTGCTTCCCTCTGCGAAAGGACTATCTATTTACTTTTATGTTGTGTCATCACCTTCTCTATTGTCATCCTCATGCATTGTGTGTAGCTAATGTTGGGTGCATCATGACTGGATCTTTTCTACCATGAATTGCAATGTTTAGTTGTTGCTTGAACTTTGGAGGTGCTCTGCATTTATGTTTTGTGGTCTCAGAAAGGGCTAGTGAGATATCACTATTGTCATATTATATCATGGTTGTTTTGACAATGTGGTTTTGTTTGAGATATCTTATTATTGCTCGTTAGCTGATTATGTCATTGATATGAGTTAATATAATTTTTAAGAGTTATTGTCGACATGGTTAGTTATAATCTTGGCTGAAAACCTGGGTGTTGTTTAAGCTTATGTATGTAAACAAGAGCAAAAGAGTTCGTAAAAGTTTTTCTTTTTCACTTTCAGTTTATCAACTGAATTGCTTGAGGATAAGCAAAGGTTTAAGCTTGGGGGATTTGATACGTCTCCGTCGTATCTACTTTTCCTAATGCTTTTCCTCTTGTTTTGGACTCTAATTTGCATGGTTTGAATGAAACTAACCTGGACTGACACTGTTTTCAGCAGAACTACCATGGTGTTGTTTTTGTGCAGGAATAAAAGTTCTCCAATTGGAACAAAACTTTGCGAGGATTTTTATTCAATAAATAAGAATTTCTGGAGCCAAGAACCATCGGAGGGGGGCACCTGGGTGGGCATAACCCACCCAGGCACCCCCCCCCCTCCAGGCGCGCCTAGGTGGGTTGTCCCCACCTGGTGGCCCCACGGGCCTCAACCCTGATACTATAAAATCACATATTTGGAGAAAAGAATCAGGGAGAAAGAATTATCACGTTTCACAAGACGGAGCCGCCGCCACCTCCTGTTCTTCATCGGGAGGCCAGATCTGGAGTCCATTTGGGGCTCCGGAGAGGGGGGTCTTCAATCTTCATCATCACCAACCCTTCTCCATTGCCAATTCCATGATGCTCCCCATTGGTAGTGAGTAATTCCTTCATAGGCTCGCTGGTCGGTGAGGAGTTTGATGATATTCATCATGTAATCGAGTTAGGCCCAGTTCTTTTGCCAGAATCTGGGGATTCTCCCAGAATCCGACCCCTACCCAGCTTCTCCCAGAATCTTTGAGACCCATTTGTTTTACAATCCTATCTAGTTAGGGTCTAATTATATAGGATTGTAAAACAAATGGGGCTCAAAGATTCTGGGAGAATCTAGGTAGGGGTCGGATTCTGGCAAAAGAACTGGGCCTTAGTTTTGTTAGGGCTTGATCTCTAGTATCCATTATGTTCTGAGATTGATGTTGCTATGACTTTGCCATGCTTAACGATCGTCACTTTGGGCCCAGGTGCCATGATTTCAGATCTGAACCGTTTATGTTATCACCATTATATCTATGTTCTAGATCCAATCTTGCAAGTTATAGTCACCTACTACGTGTTATGATCCGGCAACCCCAGAGTGACAATAGCAGGGACACTTCCCGGTGATGACCGTAGTTTGAGGAGCATGTATTCACTATGTGTTAATGCTTTGTTCCGGTTCTCTATTAAAAGGAGGCCTTAATATCCCTTAGTTTCTAATAGGACCCCGGTGCGACGGGAGGGTAGGACAAAAGATGTCATGCAAGTTCTTTCCATAAGCACGTATGACAATTTACGGAATACATGCCTGCATTATATTTATGAACTGGAGCTAGTGCCGTATCGCCCTAGGTTATGACTATTATATGATGAATATCATCCAACGAATTCACCGATCCAATGCCTACGAATTTCTCTTATATTGTTTCTGCTAAGTTACTACTACCGCTATTACTATTGCACTTGCTACAAAATCGGTGCTATCACTGTTACCGTTACTATTGCTATTTCTACTACTATCAAAACTATCATACTACTTTGCTACTGATCACATTACTGCAGATAATTAATCTCCAGGTGTGGTTAAATTGACAACTCAACTACTAGTACTTGCAAATATTCTTTTGCTCCCCTTGTGTCGAATCAATAAATTTGGGTTGAATACTCTTCCCCCGGACACTGTTGTGATCCCCTATACATGTGGGTTATCAATCATATAACCATCCCTCAACGTGTGATGAAGAATAACTCCAAAGTTCTTATCTAGTGGAGAACATAAGAAGAAATTGTTTGTAGGGTATGAAACCACCTTTAAGTTATTCTTTCCGTTCGATCTATTCAAGAGTTCGTACTAAAATAACGCAAAGTTATTCTTTCCGCTGGATCTATCCAAGAGTTCGTACTAAAATAACACTGTATGATCCTGTAGCGACCAGACCTCATACAGTCTGATCTCTGTGCATCAGTATCATCCCTGGATCGGTAATGCTGACACACACAGTACTTGAGGATTTATAACAGAGTAGCAATCACACACTTATTACATCGAATGTCTCAAAAGAGAACTTATTACAATAAATATGGCTTAAGGCCATCTAAAGCGATAACAGCGGAAGGCTTGGAAGATAAAGTGAGTCCATCAACTCCAATGGCATCACTGAGTGAAAGACCACGACCTAAGGCACCTTACTCGTCGTCTGAAAAGTCTGCAACATAATAAGTTGCAGCCCGAATACGGGTCAGCACATGGAATATGCTGGCAGTGTAACACAAGAGAGTAATGAACATAATAAAGCTATCACTACATGCATATATGGCTGGTGGAGCTTGTATGGTTAATAGGTTTCTCGAAAAAGCCAATATTTCCCTACTGCAAAGGAATATATTTTATTTAACTACAAAGTTGGTTGAAAAACATTGAGAATGGTAACCCATCTCAGCTCCGATTACTAATCTGGACTAAAGTCAAATTTTACAGTAGCAAAAACGTGTTTAAGTTGGTTAAACGGAAAGAGGGCTTTAAGACGAAACTCTAGGCGCTTGAATCGCGTGATTCCGATAAACGAGCGAAAAGATAAACTAAAACGAAAATCGGATCAGAAATCGCGATCGAAAATAATCGCGAAAAATCCGAGAAAAAGAAAAACTGACGAACAGGCTAACGAACGAACGTTCGCTATCTGCGGCTAAACGGTGAAAATCGTTCGTTAAAACGAACATCCGCTAAATAACTAAACCGAAAAAACTGATCTGAAATAGAAAAACGGAATCTAGGGTTTTGAAAAAACCCAACCGGTTTTCTCGTGAAAACCGAGGCGGCGGCGGCTACCTCCGGCGAAGTCCGGCGGAACGGCGGCGGCGGAGGGCGGCTCTGGCGGGGTCGGGCGGCGGTGGGGCGGCGCGGCGCAGGCGGCAGCGGCGGGTGCTAGGGTTTCGGCGGCGGGCTAGATGGGCTGTGGGGCTTCGGCCGGCGCGGCTTATAAAGCCCCCCCGGGCGGAGTCCCGCTTGGGTACGGCCCAGAGTCGGTTACTCTTTTTTTTAATATACCGTGAAGAAAAACAAACAAAATAAATACTAAACGGACTCCAAAAATCCTGAAATAAATTTTCCCCATCCTCTAAAAAATCTACCGGACAAGGTGAACATTTATTTGGGACTCTAATGCAATTTTGAAAAACGCATATTTTTCCTAATTCAAATAAAATAGCAATAAAACTCCAAATAAAAATCTTATTTGATTTTAATATTAAATCTACAATATTTCTTTATTTTGAGGAAGTCATTTTATCCTCTCTCTTTTATTTTTATAAAAGAAATATTCGAAGATAAAATAATAAAATCAAACGATCCTCTTTTCAAAATTCAAGAAAAACTCAAATATGAAAATAACGAAATCCCCAACTCTCTCTGTAGGTCCTTGAGTTGCGTAGAATTTCTAGGATCAAGCCAAAATGCAATAAAATAAGATATGCAATGATGATGTAATGTATAACAATCCAAATTGAAAATTTGGGATGTTACAAACCTACCCCCCCTTAAGATGAATCTCGCCCTCGAGATTCGGGTTGGCTAGAAAATAGGTGAGGGTGATCTTTCCATAGGTCTTCCTCGCGTTCCCAAGTGGCTTCATCTTCAGTATGGTGACTCCACTGAACCTTACAAAACTTGATAACTTTGCTGCGTGTAACTCAGCTGGCAAACTCGAGAATCTTGACTGGCTTCTCCTCTTAGGTCAAATCGCTATCTAACTATATTGCTTCTAGTGGCACTCTATCTCTCAGAGGGATATCAGCCATCTCTGCGTGGAACTTCTTCAACTGAGAAACGTGGAACACGTCGTGAACTCCTGACAATCCTTCGGGCAATTCCAACTTGTAAGCAACTTCTCCCATACATTCCAAAACTTTGTATGGTCCCACAAAATGTGGTGCTAACTTCCTTTTAACTTCGCAATATCCTTCTTGATTCCGGTCCACCAGAAACTATCCTTCAAATCCAGATACATCTTGGTATTTCCTGGGTGAATCGAATATGGCAAATCATGGGCCTCCTATAAAATCAGTTTCTTGATCTCCTGATCATTTGGCACATATACGCGGTCTTCAAACCATAAGGTATCGTGTTCATCCTCACGAAATCCCTTGGCTTTCCCTTTGCTCATCCTTTCCTTTATCTCGGTAATCTCCTTGTCCGTCCTTTGAGCTTCTCTGATCTTATCCATCAAAGAAGATCGAATCTCCAAAGCTGCTACATAACCTCTCGGAGCTATCTCCAAACATAGCTCATGAAGGTCTTCTGCTAACTCCTTGGGTAACCCTCCGATCATGAGTGTATTGACATGACTCTTTCAGCTCAACGCATCGGCTACTACGTTAGCCTTTCCGGGATGATAGTGCAACTTCATATCATAATCCTTAATGAGTTCCAACCATCTCCTCTGCCTGAGATTCAACTCCTTCTACGTAAAGATATACTTCAAACTCTTGTGATCTGTATATACCTCACAGTGGTTTTTGATGAGAAAATGTCTCCCAGTCTTCAACGCATGCACTACGGCTGCTAAATCCAAATCATGCGTAGCATAATTCAACTCATGGGGCTTAAGCTATCGTGAGGCATATGAAACGACTCTTCCTTCCTGCATAAGCACTGCTCCAAGTCCTCGACGTGAAGCATCGCAATACACTTCATAATCCTTGCGTTGATCTGGCAGGATCAACACTGGTGATGTAACCAAGCGTTTCTTCAACTCCTGAAAACTAGCCTCACATTCCTCGGTCCATTTGAACTTGGTGTCCTTCTTCAACAACTCCGTCATAGGCTTTGCAATCTTCGAGAAATTCTCATTGAACCTCCGGTAGTATCCTGCGAGTCCAAGAAAACTCCGAATTTCTCCAACTGACGTGGGTGCCTCCCAATTTGTCACAGCGACAACTTTGGTGGGGTCTACCACTATTCCTTCTCCGGATATAACATGTCCAAGGAATCCAACTTCCTTCAACCAAAACTTGCACTTGCTGAACTTGGCATATAGCTGATGTTCTCTGAGCTTCCCAAGTACCAAATGCAAATGCTCTTTATGCTCCTCTTCATTCTTCGAGTAGACTAGAATATCATCTATGAACACCACAACGAACTTATCCAAAAACTCCATAAACACCTTGTTCATCATGTTCATAAAATAGGCAGGCGCGTTAGTCAGGCCAAATGACATAACGGTATACTCATATAGCCCGTACCTTGTGGTAAAAGTTGTCTTAGGTATATCCTGCTCTCGAATCTTCAGTTGGTGGTACCCTGATCGCAGATCAATCTTGGAAAACACCTTATCTCCTTGCAGCTGATCAAACAAATCATTGATTATAGGCAGTGGGTACTTGTTCTTGATTGTCACCTCATTCAATCCTCGATAATCAACAACCATCCTTAACGATCCATCCTTCTTCTCCACTAGAAGTACTGGTGATCCCCAAGGTGACAAGCTTGGGCGAATTCCTTTATCCGGTAACTCCTTAATCTGCTTCTTAATTTCCTCTAAATCCTGTGCGGGCATCCTGTACGGTCTCTTAGATATTGGCCCTGTGCCTGGCAAAAGCTCAATCAAAAATTCAATGTCTCTATCCAGTGGCATGCCTGGCAACTCTTCTGGAAATACATCCGGAAATCCTTCACCACCGGTACTTCCTCCTGTACAACTCCTGATAAGGAATTTACTTGAGTCCTAATCGGCACATGCCGGGATACATACTTGATCCTTCTTCCTTCTGGGGTGGTGAGCAAAATTGACTTACTAGCGCAATCGATGTTTCCTCCATACATCGATAGCCAATCCATACCCAGAATCACATCCAAACCTTGCGAATCCAAAATTATCAAGTCAGAAGGGAAAACATGACTTCCTATGGTTAATGGCAACTGAAAACATCCACTGCTTGCCATATACTCGGCTCCGGGTGAGGTTACTAGCATGGTTGTCTTAAGAAATCTAGTGGGAAACTTATACTTATCCACAAATCCCCTTGATATGTATGAATGCGATGCACCAGTATCGAAAAGAACGACTATAGTAAATGACTTAACCAAAAACTTACCTATTACTGCATCCGGCTAGGCTTCAATCTCCTCCACGTTAACGTGGTTCACTTGTCCCCTATTGAAAGGGTTGGGCTTCTTCCCAGAGCTTCCGTTGTCGTTTCCATTCTTCGCTTCAGGACATTCATTAGCGTAATGTCCGGTCTTCTGGCACTTGTAGCAAGTAACGTGGCTTAGATCTTTCTTGGCGGGCGTTGCTGGGTTAGAATGGTTCTGTCCATTGCTTCCTCCATTACCATTCACGTTCTTGGAGCCACTATGGTTGTGCGAACTCCCTCCAGGGTGATTGTGACCTCCATGGTTATGCTGAAGGGGTCCTCCCGAGTTCGGGGTAAAACGGGGTCTCTGCTGAGCTCCAGAATTATACTTCCCCTATCCATACTTCCTCTTGCGGTTATCAATCTACTGTTGCTTCCCTTCAATCATGAGAGCTCTATCTACCAACTCCTAGTAGTTATTGAAATTTGCTACCATCAACTACATGCTTAGCTCATCATTCAGTCCTTCTAGGAACTTCTCTTGCTTAGCTGCATCTGTAGCGATGTCATCTGGGGCATAACGTGCTAGCTTACTAAAGTCATCAACATACTGGCCAACTGTGCGTCCTCCTTGGCATAAGTTGCGAAACTCACGCTTCTTCATGGCCATAGCTCCTGTTGATACATGGGTAGTGCGAAAGGCCTGCTGAAACTGGTCCCATGTAACAGTGGCTATAGGATAGGTGACAGTGTAATTCTCCCACCATGAGGCTGCTGGTCCATCCAATTAGTGTGCGGAAAAACGCACCTTCTTAGCATTTGTGCATCCTGCAGTGGTTAACTCCCTTCCAATTCTGCGGATCCAATCATCTGCAACTATTGGCTCGGTGCTACTGGAAAACACCGGCGGCTGCAACCTCAGAAAACGGGCTAAGTTGTCAACTGGGGGTGGTGGTGGTGGGTTGTTGTTGTTGTTGCCTTGGTTCTGAACTAACAACTGCATCAGGGTATTCTGCTGCTGGATCAACTGAGTGAGCTCCGGTGGAAAGGTAAATCTGGGGTCACGTCTCGGAGGCATCTGAGGGGTTTAGAGGGGAGAGGAATAGAATAGAATGAGGTCTAGTGAGAAAACACTACCCATATGCACATGAGACAAACACAATCATATCACTCAATCAATCAAGCACCGGCATACAATCGGTCCAGAACTATCATTACAAAAGTGCTCGGACTATTCTATATACATGGTGGAATACTACTACTGTTTTGGTGGCCGACTAGAAAAATTGATCGATCGAAGACTCCATGATATCTGCTCCAGCTTCATCAACATAGTCATCATCGCTATCGTCGGGGTCCGAGTCGGTGTCATCGATGATGATGTAGTCTTCAGAATGAATCTCCTTGGGTTTGTCGTCTTCTCCTCCTGGCGCGGGTTCTTCCATGAATACTCCTAGCTTCCTTATCAGGTCGTCATTCTTCTCCACTAGTACGACGATTTCCTCCTCATAATCTTTGCGAGTAGCCTTGAGTTCTTCTTCAAGCTCTGTGATCCTTGTCATTGCCTGCTTCAGATCTATCATGCCTGCGCACATCTGATTCTCCTGGCGGCGAATATGCTGGTTTAACTCCTGGATGAAAGCTGCAATGGATCTATCCTTCCAGGTGTTGATCATCTCCCATTGCTCATCTCGGTGCCCACAAATCTGGTAGATAGTACCCTTAAGCTCCTTGTGGTAAACTTCTCCAATGCGTCCCATGGTGATGTGGGCTGCCACACTCTTTCCTAGACTCCAGGTTGGTGCATCAAAGGAAAACTCTATGGGCTGAGTGACTGGCGTGAATGTCCTTCCTGGAACTTGAACTTGAATCATCCAGCGCTCCTCTTCTGGTAAAGTGGCGTTGTAGGTCCCGGTGAAGCTTGGTATTCCAATGTTCAGGTACTTAGTGACTTCCTTCAAGTGTCATCCAAAAGGTGCTTCTTCATCCCATTGTGCAAACTTGTTCCTTGCGTCCGCCATCCTAAAGAGTGGAAAATGGAGAGGAGTCAGAAATGAGAAGAGAGTAGTGACCAGACCACAAACAGTCTGATCCCAGTGCTCTGATACCATCTTGTAGCGACCAGACCACAAATAGTCTGATCCATGTGCATCAGTGTCATCCCTGGATCGGTAATGCTGACACGCACAGTACTTGAGGATTTATAACAAAGTAGCAATCACACACTTATTACATCAACTGTCTCAAAAGAGAACTTATTACAATAAATATGGCTTAAGGTCATATAAAGCGATAACAACGGAAGGCTTGGAAGATAAAGTGAGTCCATCAACTCCAACGGTATCACTGATTGAAAGACCACGACCTAAGGCACCTTACTCGTCGTCTGAAAAGTCTGCAACATAATACATTGCTGCCCGAATACGGGTCAGCACATGGAATATGCTGGCAATATAACACAAGAGAGTAATGAACATAATAAAGCTATCACTACATGCATATATGGCTGGTGGAGGCTGTATGGTTAATAGGTTTTGCGACAAAGTCAATTTTTCCCTACTACAAAGGAATATATTTTATTTAACTACAAAGTTGGTTGAAAAACATTGAGAATGGTAAACCCCATATCAATCCCAATTAAAAATAATTAATAACCCAATCAAATTATATTTAAGAGTGATGAGATCCACAGAATAATCCAAGAACTAGATACTCAAGATGCCCATAACCGGGGACACGGCTAACCATGATTAGTTTGTACACTCTGCAGAGGTTTGTGCACTTTTCCCCACAAGACTCTATCTCCTCCATTGGATTTCTCGCACTACATAATGTTTGAGAAACGGATGACCGAGACACAGTCTTTCCGAAGAGGTCCCCTTAACCGATAGATAGGCCGGTACACCTACAATCCCCTACATCTGCTAGCCCATCATGGAAAGGTTTCCCACAACTTACTCAACTATGCCAGAGCCCATAATGGCATGTGGCTGCACACGGAAGTTTCCAACATGAATAATCTTATGATCCCTTTGAGCCTGGGTAGCAGTCCATAGGAGAATCACACGGTACCCCAGGATTTCCAAAAATACAGGCAATCACTGGGTTCCCCAGGTGCCTCAATCCATCCAGATGTGTATTAAAGTTGCCACCTTAAGTTAACCATTAATTAACAACTCACATCTGTCATGGATACTCTCAAACCCAAATCCACGTCTACGAGCATAGCATAGCAATATAAGCAACGTAGAAGTAACTCCCAAGGGTTTGATAATAAAATAGGTGAATAGGTTCTACCTCATCTACTTCCCAACCCACAATTTATTCAGATCCTAACCATGCAAGTGTTTGAGGATTGATCTAACGCAATAAAACTGGGTAGTAAAGAGGTATGATCAAAGTGTTACTTGCCTTGCTGATGATCCGTGAAACCTAGAGACTCATAGTAGCACGCTTCGCACTCCGGGTACTCTATCACAATCAAACAAGCATACAATAAGCAATCAAGCAAGGGGCACAAGTAAAAATTGAGTAAGAAGATCTAACCAGAAAGTCCAACTTAAGAACTCTGGTTTGCAAAAATAATCAAATCAAACGAAGCAACGAAACTCAAGCAGCGAAAGAAACAAGCTCCGATTACTAATCTGGACTAAAGTCAAATTTTATAGTAGCAAAAACTTGTTTAAGTTGTTTAAACAGAAAGAGGCCTTCGAGACGAAACTCTAGGCGCTTGAATCGCCTGATTCCGATAAACGAGCGAAAAGATAAACTAAAACGAAAATCGGATCAGAAATCGCGATCGGAAATAATCGCAAAAAATCCGAGAAAAAAAAACTGACGAACAGGCTAACAAACGAACGTTCGCTATCTGCGGCTAAACGGTGAAAACCGTTCGTAACGAACGTCCGGACGAACGTTCGCTAAATAACTAAACCGAAAAAGCGATCTAAACTAAAAAAACAGAATCTAGGGTTTCAAAAAAAACAATCAGTTTTCTCGAGAAAACCGAGGCGGCGGCGGCTACCTCCGGCGAAACGGCGGCGGCGGCGGGCGGCTCCGGCGGGGTCAGGCTGCTGCGGGTGGTGGCGCGGGGCGGCGCGG
>NC_041392.1:215883409-215927042 GCF_002162155.2 Triticum dicoccoides | reverse complement strand
CGGAGTCCCGCTCGGGTACGGCCCGGAGTCGGTTACTCTTTTTTTAAATATACCGTGAAGAAAAACAAACAAAATAAATACTAAACGGACTCCAAAAATCCTGAAATAAATTTTCCCTGTCCTCTAAAAAATCTACCGGACAAGGTGAACATTTATTTAGGACTCTAATGCAATTTTGAAAAATGCATATTTTTCCTAATTCAAATAAAATAGCAATAAAACTTCGAATAAAAATCTTATTTGATTTTAATATTAAATCTCCAATATTTCTTTATTTTGAGGAAGTCATTTTATCCTCTCTCTTTTATTTTTATAAAAGAAATATTCGAAGATAAAATAATAAAATCAAACGATCCTCTTTTCAAAATTCGAGAAAAACTCAAATATGAAAATAACGAAATTCCCAACTCTCTCTGTAGGTCCTTGAGTTGCGTAGAATTTCTAGGATCAAGCCAAAATGCAATAAAATATAATATGCAGTGATGATCTAATGTATAACATTCCAAATTGAAAATTTGGGATGTTATAGATCCAACTATATTAACAAAGCCCGTGATACATCAAGATCGTGTCATCTCAAGAACACGAGAGAGAGAGAGAGTAAACACATAGCTACTGGTACAAACCCTCAGCCCCGAGGGTGGACTACTCCCTCCTCATCATGGTGGCCGCTGGGATGATGAAGATGGCCACCGGTTATGATTTCCCCCTCTGGCGGAGTGCTGGAACGGGGTCTAGATTGGTTTTTCATGGCTACAGAGGCTTGCGGTGGCGGAACTTCTGATTTAGGGTTATCTCTGATGGTTTCTCTATTTATATGATTTTTTGGCATCGGTTTCACGTGAAGATGGGCCTCGAAGTGAGCACAACCCATCGGGGTGCGCCTGGGCCCCCTGGCACACCCCGGTGTCTTGAGCCCTACTCCTTCACCTTCTGGTCCTTCCACGAAGCTTTGAGGGTCTCTTTTGTTCAAAAAAATCATCAAAAAGTTTCAACTAATTTGGAGAACTTCCATTTCTGCACAAAAAATAACACCACGGTAGTTCTGGTGAAAACAACATCAGTCCGGCTTAGTTCCATGCAAATCATACCAAAAGCATATAAAATGTTGTAAACATGGCATGAATACTTCATAAATTATAGATACATTGGAGATGTATCAGCATCCCCAAGCTTAATTCCTACTCGTCCTCGAGTAGGTAAATGATAAAAGAAATAATTTATGAAGTGTCAATGCTAGCATAGTGCATAAGTTTGATCAATGGTAATTTCAATCATTTTTCTTAGCATCATAACATCAATTCTTTCTCGTAAAACTTCTCATGTTAAAGTAGCAACCGATTCACATGTTAAGGTTCAAATAATGAATTCTCTTGGAATTCAACAACCTATATTCTTAGTCACCAAACAATTGTAGTTCAACTTATTCAACAGAGTCTAAGTAAGAGCTCCACATACTCAATCATCATATAGTCTTCCATGATTGCTAGTACTCAAAGCATATTCTTAGAACAAATGGCATCCATCGAACACAAAGAAAGATATGGGCTGAATGTTTCGCCTCCCAACTCATTTATCATAGAGATAATTGTCAACAATAATAAATCATGATCAAATATATTTGACTGGCCATATGTGCCTAGATCTTTGCCCACCACATGATGCTTGCCAACCAGAGGATAATTGAAGTTGAAATGAGAAAGCATACTATTGACTCTTGCATAAAAGTAAATACTGAAAAGTAAAAGATAGGCCCTTCACAGAGGGAAGCAGAGGTTGTCATGCGCTTTTTATTTTTGGATGCCCAAGCTCTTAATGCAAAGGAACGTCACGTTATATTGCCCGTTATGATAGCAGCCTTTATTATGCAGTCCGTTGCTTTTATTACTTTGCCATCACAAGTTCATACAACGCTCAATTTTCCCTTACAATAAAAGATCAAACATATTTAGGAGCAATTTTTATTGTTTTATGCACCGATGACAACTTACTTGAAGGATCTTATTCAATCCACATGTAGGTATGGTGGAAGCTCATGGCAAGAAAATGTCTTTAAGAATTTTTGGATGCACAAGTAGTATCTCTACTTAGTACGAATTTTTGGCTAGCAAAAGATCCTAGGCAAACACCACATGTTGGAGGATCCATGACAATATAACTTCTATGCAAATACACACAACCATAACTCATTATGTTGCATTCCTTGTACAACTTCAACTAATTTGCTCAAGTTTGAAAATAATTAATGGGTATTCACAATCATAGAAGATGTCCAAGATAATATATTTGTATGTGAAAGTTCTCTTCCTTATACTAATCGTTCATGAATTGCTTGTATGACCAATATTGTGATTGTCAAGATTCAAAAGATTTCACTTTCTAAACCCAAAGTGAAGTTACTAATAGGCATGATATGAACATATAACTTCAACTTCATGAAATTCAATTCATTCAAAAATTTACTCATAGGATATAAGTGAAGCACGAGAGTAAATGACAAACTACTCCAAAAAGATATAAGTGAAGATCAAGCGAGTAGTTAAGTAAATGGTAGCTATTTGAGGACTCTCTTTTATTTAAAAAACTTTCAGATCTAAGTATTTTATTAAAACAATAAGCAAAACAAAATAAAATGACATTCCAAGAATAGCACACATCACGTGAAGAAGCAAAAAACTTAGGATCAACCGATACTAACCGATAATTGTTGATGAAGAAAGGTGGGATGCCTACCGGGGCACCCCCAAGCTTAGATGCTTCAGACTTCTTGAAATATTATCTTTAGATGCCTTGGGAATACCTAAGCTTGAGCTTTTTTGTCTCCTTAATTCCTTTTATATCATGGTTTTCCTAAATCTTAAAATCTTCATCCACACAAAACCCAACAAGAACTCGTGAGATAAGTTAGTATAAATCAATGCAATAACCTTATCATTCTCTACTGTGGAAAATCACTAAAATTATTATTCAACATTGCATACTAAATACCTCTACATATGTAATACTCATATACTCAAATAGAATCATTAAACAAGCAAACATATGTAACCAATGCAAACATAACAATAATATGTGAAAACAGTACAATCTGTAAATAATGCAAGAATATCAATACTTATTTAACTCCAAAAATTCTGAAAATTTACTATACTTTAGAAAATTTATCATAGCTTATTGTGCAAAAAAATTCAACATTTTATCACATTCCGACTTTTCTAGAGAATTTTTGCAACAGTGATAAACTTTCAAACAGCAACATGTAGACTTACAAAATAAACATACTAAAGGCTATCATTGCCACTTTTATTGAAATAAAAGATGCAAAACATTATTCTAAATAACAGCAAGCAAATCCTAGTAAAATAAAATAATGCACCAAGTATAACTTATAGCATGTGGCGAATGAAAATATTGCTCCAAGTGAGGTTACCAATAATGTTGAAGACGAAAGAGGGAATGCCTTCTGCGGCATCCCCAAGCTTAGTTGCTTGGATCTTCCTTGAATATTACCTTGGGGGTGCCTTGTGAACCCTCAAGCTTAGGGCCTTGTCAGTCATTATTCTCCTCATATCAATATCTCACCCAAAACTTGAAAACTTCAATCACACAAAACTTCATGGAACTTCGTGAGATAGGTTAGTATGATAAAGACAAATCATTCACTTTGGTACTGTCAAACAAAAGATTAATAATTGTTCTCACACAATGCCTATTGTACCTTATCATTTCCATAATTTATATTGAGCAATATAAGCCACAGAAACTAGAAAACAAGCAAACAATGCATTGAAAACAGAACCTGTCAAAAACAGAATAGTCTGAAATGATCTGGAAACTTTGCATACTTCTGTAACTCAAAAAATTCTGAAAAATTAGGAAAACATAGGCAATTTGTATATCAATATTGTGTGCAAAAATAAGGATCTTATCGCGCTTCTGTGAACTTTGAAAATTATTTTAGTGGGTGCAAAAGTTTCTGTTTTTCAACAAGAGAAAATCAACTATCACCAAACATAATCCCAAAGGCTTTACTTGGAACTTTATTGAAACAAAATCAATGAAACATGATTACTAAAGTAGTTTAATCATGTGAACACACAAAAATAGTAGGTATAAATGTTGGGTTGTCTCCCAACAAGTGCTTTTCTTTAATGTCTTTTAGCTAGGCATGATGATTTCAATGATGCTCGCATAAAATATAAGAATTGAAACATAACAAGAGCATCATGGAACACATGGCAAGCATATTTGAGCCTAACCCACTTCCTATGCATAGGGACTTTGTGAGCAAACAACTTATGGGAACAAGAATCAACTAGCATAGGAAGGCAAAACAAACATGACTTCAAAATTCCAACACATAGAGAGAAAACTTGATATTGATGCAATATGTAAAAGCATAAGTTCCTCTCTCATAGTAATTATCAGTAGCATCATGAATGAATTCAACAATATAACTATCACACAAATCAATCCCTTCATGATCCACAAGCATAGAATTTTAAGTACTATCCACAAATGCAAATTTATTTTCATGAAAAGTAGTGGGAGCAAAATCAACAAAATAACTATCATGGGATTGAAAATTAAAATCATGATGACAAGTTTCATGGTTATAATTAGCATACATGTCATCGCCATAATCATCATAGATTGGAACTTTGTTTTCATAATCAATTGAAACCTCTTCCAAAATGGTGGATTCATCATTAAATAAATCCATGACCTATCCAAATCCATTTTCATCAATATAATCATCATAAATAGGAGGCATGCTATCATAATAATAATTTTTCTCATCAAAACTTGGGGGACTAAAAATATCATCTTCATCAAACATAGCATCCCCAAGCTTATGGCTTTGCATATCATTAACATGATGGATATTCAAAGAGTTCATACCAACAACATTGCAATCATGCTCATCATTCAAAGATTTTTTTCTCAAACATTTTATAGAATTCTTCCTCTATCAACTGAGCACAATTTTCCTCTCCATCATTTTCACGGAAGACATTATAAAAATGAATAATATGGTGCAACCTCAATTCCATTTTTTGTAGTTTTCTTTTATAAACAAAACTAGTGATAAAACAAGAAACTAAAACATTCAATTGGAAGATCTAAAGATATACCTTCAAGCACTAACCTCCCTGGCAACGGCGCCAGAAAAGAGCTTGATGTCTACTATGCAACTTTATTCTTGTAGACACGTGTTGGGCCTCCAAGCGTAGATTTTTTCTAGGACAATAGAAATTTTCTCTCAAGTGGATGACCTAAGGTTTATCAATCCATGGGAGGTGTAGGATGAAGATTGTCTCTCTCAAACAACCCTGCAACCAAATAATAAAAAGTCTCTTGTGTCCCCAACACACCAAATACAATGGTAATTTGTATAGGTGCACTAGTTCGGCGAAGAGATGGTGATAAAAGTGTAATATGGATAGTAGATATTGATTTTTGTAATAAGAACAATAAAAAACAGCAAGGTAGCAATTGATAAAACGGAGCACAAACGGTATTGCAATGCTTGAAAATGAGGCCTAGGGTATGTACTTTCGCTAGTGCAATCTCTCAACAATGCTAATCTAATTGGATCATATAACCATCCCTCAACGTGTGATGAAGAATCACTCCAAAGTTCTTATCTAGCGGAGAACATAAGAAGAAATTGTTTGTAGGGTACGAAACCACCTTAAAGTTATTCTTTCCGTTCGATCTATTCAATAATTCATACTAGAATAATGCAAAGTTATTCTTTCCATTCGATCTATCCAAGAGTTCGTACTAAAATAACACCATATGATCCAACTATATCAACAAAGCCCGCGATACATCAAGATCGTGTCATCTCAAGAACACGAGAGAGAGAGAGAGAGAGAGAGAGAGAGAGAGAGAGAATAAACACATAGCTACTGGTACAAACCCTCGGCCCCGAGGGTGGACTACTCCCTCCTCATCATGGTGCCCGCCGGGATGATGAAGATGGCCACCGGCTATGATTTCCCCCTCCGGCGGAGTGCCGGAACGGGGTCTAGATTGGTTTTTCGTGGCTATAGAGGCTTGCGGCGGTGGACCTTCTAATCTAGGGTTATCTCTGATGGTTTCTCTATTTATAGGATTTCTTGTTGTCGGTTTCACACGAAGATGGGCCTTGAGGTGAGCACAAACCACCGGAGCGCGCTTGGACCCCCTAGCGCGCCCCGGTGCCTTGTGCCCTACTCCTTCACCTACTGGTCCTTCCACGAAGCTTGGGGTCTCTTTTGTTGCAAAAAAATCATCAAAAAGTTCCATCTCATTTGGAGAACTTTCATTTCTGCACGAAAAACACCACCACGGTAATTTTGCTGAAAACAGCATCAGTGCGGAATAGTTCCATGCAAATCATACCAAAACCATGTAAAATTGTTGTAAACATGGCATGGATACTTTATAAATTATAGATACGTTGGAGATATCACACAACCACCCTATTCTATTCCACCTATAGTGCTATATCCATGGCTCACGCTCATGTATTGAGTGAAAGTTGAAAAAGTTTGAGAACATCAAAAGTATGAAAGAATTGCTTGGCTTGTCATCGGGGGTGTGCATGATTTAATACTTTGTGTGATGAAGATGTAGCATAGCCAGACTATATGATTTTGTAGGGATAACTTTCTTTGGACATGTTATTTTGAGAAGACACGATTGCTTTATTAGTATGCTTGAAGTATTATTGTTTTTATGTCAATATTAAACTTTTATTTTGAATCTTATGGATCTGAATATTCATGCCACAATAAAGAAAATTACATGGATAAATATGTTAGGTAGCATTCCGCACCAAAAATTCTGTTTTTATCATTTACCTACTCGAGGACAAGCAGAAATTAAACTTGGGAATGCTTGATACGTCTCCAACGTATCTATAATTTTTAATTGCTCCATGCTATTATATTATCTGTTTTGGATGCTTTATACGCATTAATATGCTATTTTATTTTATTTTTGGGAATAACTTATTAACCTAGAGCCCAATGTGAGTTTCTCTTTTTTCCTTGTTTTTGAGTTCTACAGAAAATGAATACCAAACGGAATAAAACTTTCGCGATGATTTTTCTTGGACCAGAAGACACACGTAGGACTTGGAGATGAAGGCACAAGAGTCCCGAGGGCTCCACAAGCTCTCAGGGCGCGCTCTAGCGGGGGGCTGGCTTGTGGGCCCCACGAGAGTCCTCCAACCCTAATCTTTGGCCTATAAATTCGGAAATATTCCCAAACCACCAGAAGTGTCCACCAAAATACTTTTCCACCGCCGTAACCTTATGTTCCCGTGAGATCCCATCTTGGGGCCTTTTCCGGCATCCTGCCGGAGGGGATTTGATCACGGAGGGCTTCTACATCAACTCTATTGCCCTTCCTATGAAGCATGAGTAGTTTACACGGACCTACGGGTCCATAGCTAGTAGCTAGATGGCTTCTTATCTCTCTTTGATTCCCAATACAATGTTCTTCTCGTTGTTCTTGGAGATCTATCTGATGTAATATTCTTTTGCGATGTGTTTGTCGAGTTTCAATGAATTGTGGATTTATGATCGGTTTACCTATGAATATTACTTGAATCTTCTTTGAATTCTTATATGCATGATTTGATATATTTGTATTTCTCTTCGAATTATCGGTTTGGTTCGGCCAACTAGATTGGTTCTTCTTGCAATGGGAGATGTGCTTAGTTTTGGGTTCAATATTCCGGTGTGCTCACCCAATGACAAAGTAGGGGTAGTGAGGCACGTATTTGTATTGTTGCCATCAAGGGAAAAAGATGGGGTTTTCATCAAATTGCTTGAGTTTATCCCTCTACATCATGTCATCTTACTTAAAGCGTTACTCCGTTCTTATGAACTTAACACTCTAGATGCATGCTGGATAATGGTCGATGTGTGGAGTAATATTAGTAGATGTAGAATCGTTTCGGTCTACTTGACACGGACGTGATGCCTATATTCATAATCATTGCCTTGGACATCGTCATAATTTTGCGCTTTTCTATCAATTGCTTGACAATAATTTGTTCACCTACCGTATTATTTACCTTCAAGAGAGAAGCCTCTAGTGAAACCTATGGCCCTCGGGTTTATTTTTCACCATATATTTTCAGATCTATAAACCAAAAAACCCAAAAATACCTTGCTGCAATTTTTTTACTTTCATTTTGTTTTACGTTTTAGTAATCTTATATATATATATATATATATATATATATATATATATATATATATATATATATATATATGTCAGATCTCAAATTTGCAAGTGACCGTGAAGGGATTGACAACCCCTTTATCGTGTTGGGTGCAAGTGTTTGATTGTTTGTGCAGGTGTATAGATTGGATACTTGCATGTATCTCCTACTGGATTGATACCTTGGTTCTTAACTGAGAGAAATACTTATCTCTACTTTGCTGCATCACTCTTTCCTCTTCAAGGAAAAAATCAACGCAAACTCAAAAAGTAGCAGTGCCTCATGGGCCCATCCTTCATCTTTTGACTCTCTCCCGAAGCTTCTAGGATCTTTTTTGTCCAGAAAAAATCTCCAAAAAGTTCCATGGCATTTGGACTTCATTTGGTTTGGAAAACCAAAAATAGGCAAAAACAACAACTCGCACTAAACACTAAGTTAATAGGTTAGTCCCAAAAAATGGTATATAATTGCTTGTAAATGCATATAAAACATCCGAGATTACTATAATAGCATGGAACAATAAAAAATTATAGATACGTTGGAGACGTATCAGGTCACGCCTCTGGTCACCATACAAATGTCTCGAAGGGGTGATCTCCGGCGCCTCCAGAGCCGAGTGGACCGTCTCAGCGCGGACTGATGCGCTATGGATTCAATCTCATGACCGTGACACCTCCGCGTTCCGTGACAAGGCCGTCTTCATGAGAGCTTGGATCTGGCTAGTACATTCGCCGGCCGTAGAGCAGAAGGGTTGAATGGAATCTGCAATCCTGGTCGCTGCTGCCAAGTTCTGTAGTGGAGTGTTGAGCACTCAATAGTTTCGAGACTGATCATTCGGGAACAATCGGCGCTTTTGCCGACTGGAACTGGGTTGTTGATGGACGCGGTCGTCCAACTCCTTCTACAGCCGCTCCAGGCGATCTCGCTCGGCCAGGGTGGCCAAACGCACTGCCTCCATGGCCAGGGCCTCGGGACTCATCCCGGTAATGGGGGTGTGCAGAGCCTGCTCATTCCTCCGATGGAGCTCATCGCTCTGCTCTCAAGTGAGAGTTTGGGGAACATACGACTCATGGCGAGGAGAATGATCGCCCCCTGTTGTCCTTGTTGTGTCCATGCGAGGGGCCCACGTGCTCGTCGTGGGGCATGTGTATCCCGGAGGACCGTGCTGCTCCGTGCCAGCCATGAGGACCTCGGCCATGGACTCAACGCTCTTGCACTCTGACTCATCACAGGAGTCCTCGTGGAGGCAACCGAAAAGGTAAGGGCGGCCTCGTCAGGATCAAGTGCCGCCACCTACCCAGCCGTGGCTTGGAGGACCACAACATGCTTGATCCAACGCCGGAGCCATGAGCGCCTGAAGCGCTTGTGATGAAGGCCAGTAGGAAGGATGGGTGACACTCGGTATGGAACCGAAGGCTGGCGAAGGACTCCGTATGAAATGCGCGGAAGTGCGCTGCGCCTCAGGTAGGCAGCGACTCTACGTCTAGCGGGACTTCCTGGAGTCACGCCGAATTGTCGGCGATGAAGCTGAGCGTTCTGAAACGGATCTCCCCACCAAGAATCATGATGATGATGATGATGAATTCCACCAGTGTCGGATAATTGCTAGACGCGCGGTCCCACGGTGGACGCCAACTGTCGAGGCAACGATCCTGACAATGAGTATTAAGGATACGAACAAGGGGCGGAGTCTAGCTACGACGCAAGTGTGGCACTCGGTTTTTACGAGTTCGGGCCATTGTTATGAAATTGTGGGGGAACACTAGGCCATTGTTTATTTATCACACATATTTTAAGATTTATTTTTATTTGAAATATATCTTTTGAAAAACACATACTTTATTAAAACACGTGAACACTTTTTACAACTAGAAATACATCTCCTAAAAGAATAATCACTCCATATACTATCTGAATATTTTGTAATTCCTACAATAAGAAAAATAACTAACATGCGAAAAATGGGTGTAGCCCATTTAACTGCACGATTGTGTCGGATATATAAAATGTTGCAGTGCATGAAAGACAACAAACGTACAGGGGGCATTTGGTTGGAGCATGTCCTTTGCGGCGCACTGGGGTTCGAAACTTAGCCTTACTTCTTTTTTGTTTATTCAGTTGTGCACTAAACTTAGCCTTGCATCTTTTTTGTTTATTCAGTTGTGCACTGACAGGTGGGACTCCTTCCCGACACTACAAGTGGGCCCCGTGCCATGCTGCCATGTCTAGTCAGCAATACATACATATTTAAACGTGATTTGGTTCGGTGTATTTTTCAAGTTCTGACATCAAAATGAACATCGATGGCAAGTTTAGACATCGCTAGTGTTATTACCTTTTTCTAATAAGTTAATCAAAATTATAAAACTTTGACTTAGGACGACTGATATAAGTACACTTATTTCCGGACTGAGGGAGTAGAAAGTATTTGAGCATCCGTCGTTACCCGTCCGCACATTATTGATGTTCTATTACCAATGATACTCTTTATTCTACATCTCCGCAGATCAAACTAGAGTACTAGATGAAACTATGAACACGCATACGTACATCAGATTTCGACAAATCAAACGCATACGCACGACGCGGAAGTACATATGTTCACCCGTGCAGCTCTAGTTAGGCGCTGGCGACGTCCCGCGCTTTGGTGGTGCCCAGAGCGTCCCCGGCGTCGTCCCCGACTCTGTGCCCGACGAAGGCCGGCGCCCCCTGTCTGCCGTGCCGCTTCCCGCTGTCCAACGGCTGCACCACCATCCCGCCCACCCGGCCGGAGTCGCCCTGCGCCAGGCCCCTCTGGACGTATCCCACGACCCAGACGAGCGCCGAGAGCCCCGAGACGGCGAGCGCGCCGGCGGCGGCGAGCCCCGCGACGGCCAGCGCGGCGCCCAGCGCGGCGGGCACGAGCACCGGACTGAAGAGCAGGACGAGAGGCGCCGCGAGCGCGACGCCGGCGAGCGTGGCCAGCAGGAAGAGGCCGGAGAGGGCCAGCAGCGCGGCGCCGAGCGGGACGAGG
This sequence comes from Triticum dicoccoides, assembly GCF_002162155.2. Lineage (NCBI taxonomy): Eukaryota > Viridiplantae > Streptophyta > Magnoliopsida > Poales > Poaceae > Triticum > Triticum dicoccoides. The sequence continues at coordinate 215,915,805 of NC_041392.1, read as the reverse complement.
AGCGCGGCCGCGGCCAGCGCGGGGACGCGCGGGTCGCTGCGGAGCGCGGACCTCAGGCTCAGCCCCTCAATGCGCCGCAGCGGCTGGTACTGCTGCTGCTTCCCGCCGTGCTGCTGGTGCGCGCGCGCCGACGCCGTCGTGGCCATGGCGAGCTCAGGTGGTGGAGATCGATCGAGGGAGACGACGATAATCAGGCTTTGATGTGGCGAGCACGAGCGGAGGCGGTCTGACGGCGAACTCGGTGCGGTGCCTTGATCTGGCTCTGGCTATATAGAGAAGAGCGGTGCGCGCGCGGGGCGAGGCGACACGTGGGCTGGGCGCGTGGCGATGCGGCGGACACCTGAGCTGCATGCGGGAGAACGGCGCCATGGCGTGACATGTACTCCCTCGTCCCGGCCTACCTTCCGTCCGGGCACGTCCTGCGTGTTCTGGAGTTGCGTCCGCAGGCCGCACAGCCGTTGCTGTTTCTTGCGGGGAGCTCTATGCGATGGTTTTAGCTACTGGTTCGAGTGGTTTCTGCAGTGTTTTTCCTCGCCTAGAGTGCCCCTTTTGGAGCGCCAGCGAATAGAAAAAGTCTAAAATAAACCTTGAACTTGTAGACGAAAGCTAAATTAAATCCTAAACTTCAAATTCTGAAAATCGGTACACTGAACTCTCAAATCCCGGTCTATTTTCAACCTTGAGTGAGTTCTCAAACAGGGATTGTTGACGTGGCATGTTAAATCCTGGGATTGTTGGCTGTGCACTCAACTGGGCAGGCCCATCAGGCACGAATGGACCTTTTTTTTTTCCTTAAGGCGCTCGACGTAAAAAGTCTTCTGTTCATTATAGCGCAAAGTAACAAAAATGTCTCAGGCTGAATCGAACTTGGGACCTGGCTGAGTCGAGCTCATCCCGCTAGCCAAAAATACAAACAACTACAAGTAACATAATAAAGGCCCGATGTATTTAAGCACATACTTAAGCGTTGAACTTTGAAAATATTTTTTAGGGGCAAACAAATAGTCAAAGCATAAACAATTTTGGAAATGTCCGGACATTTTATAAACTGGGAGCACTTTTTGAAAATCCTGAATACTTTAAGAAAACAACAATTTTTTGGAAAAGCAATCAATTTCAAAAAAGCGAACAATTTTTGAAACATAGATATTTTTGAAACCTGACGAAAATTTGAAAGTGCGAACACTTTTTGAAAATTGTAAAACTGGGAACAAAATTTGAAACCTGAAAATGTCGAAAGTGTACCAAAACATATGTTATGTCTGCACTAAAAATGTACATAGGGTACTGAAAATAATTAGAATTGTGGAAAAAAGAAAACCAGTTACCAATAAAGAAACAGAATAAAAGCGAAAAAAACAATATGAAAAGAAATAAGATAAAAAGAAAATTATAACGAAGAAAGAAAAAACAGAGAAAAAAGAACATTAAATAAAATACAAAAGAAGACAAATAAAAAAATAAAGAAAAAGCAAACAGAAACAAAATAAAAAATAAAGAAAAGCAGAGCAGCGCGAGCAACTACTAATAGGCCGGCCCAATTCAGCCAATACCAGCTAAATCCTCTCAAGGTTCAAAATAGACCAGGATTGGAGAGTTCAGTGTGCTGATTTCAAAAATTGAGAGTTCAGGGTTCGTTTTAGCTTTCATCTACAAATTGAAGGTTTATTTTAGACTTTTTCCCCAGCGAATATAGCTGCCAAGTAAATTGCCCGCAACCCCTAAAAAAAGTAAATTGCCCGCATCAGTTTATAAAAAAAGATAAATTGTGCTTTTTTAGGTAAAATAAATAAATTGTGTTGACCCGCCTGAAAGCGTCTACAACCGGGCGCCTTCCGTCCCAAACGCCCCAACGGCAAAACCTATTTGGCGCTGCAGGCGCCGGTTTCTTCGGTTTTCTGCAAACCGGCGCATGCAGGCGCTTTAGCTGGGCTCTGCCCATTTAGCTCTTTCGCTAGCGTATTCAAAGCGCAAAAATTCACTGGTTCAGGGCGCACAATGGTAACCATCCCATCACAGGACCTGAATGCGCTAAGCTCCATCACTTGTTCTACTTATCCTATTTTCTTTTTCTTTTTCTGTTTTTTGTTTTTTGTTTTTCCTGTTTTCTATCTTTGTTTTTCTGTTTTCTTTTTTATTTTTATTCTTCCTCGTTCAGTGTTTTTGTTCAAATCCACCCACTTTCTAAAAATTCAATGAACTTTTTAAAAATCCGATGAACTTTTTTCTAATTCAATGAACTGTTTCAAATTTGATAAACTTTTTTCCAAATTCGGTCAAAATTTTCCAAATCCGATGAACTTTTTTCAAGATTGATGAATTGTTTCTTCAAATTTGTGAACTTTTTTTAAAATCGATGAACTATTTTTTCAAACTTGATGAACTTTTTTCAAAATTGATGAATTTTTTTCCAATAGAAGCACTTTTTCAAATTCGATAAACTTTTTCCAAATCCGATGAACTTTTTTCAAGATTGATGAATCTTTCTTGTCAAATTTGTGCACTTTTTTCAAAATCGATGAACTTTTTGCCAAAATTGATGAACTTTTTTCAAAACCGACGAACTTATTTCAAAACCGATGAACTTCTTTCAGAAACGATGGACTTTTTCATGATTCTTTCCAAAATCGGTGAACTTTTTTAAGTTTATGAACTTTATATTAAAAAACGATGAACTATTTCTCCAAACTGATAAACTTTTTTGAAGTTTGTGAGCTTTTGTCTCAAAATTGATGAACGTTATTAAATTCAGGATTTTTTAAAAAATTAAATAGAAAAAACAAAGTGATAATTAAATACCGTGGCCATACTACTTCATCTGATGTTAGCGGTAATCAAAGAACAAGTGCGTTGCAGTTGTGTTGGTCAGCTAAGCTTGAAGAAGGCTCGCCTTCGCGGGCAACACGAGTTCGACTCCCCGCCCCAACGGGCTGCGCGGACGAAAAAAAGCATCAACTGAGTTTTTTTACATGCAACCCCAATATCCGTGCTATCCGACAACCCTCATCCCCAGCCCATATGCGAGGAGGACATGAGGAGACCCGGACACCATCGTCATGCCGGACCGGTCTACTATGGCCCACACCCCCATTGTTCCTAAGCAGAATCTCAGCCGCTCGCTGGAACCCTAGTCAAACCCCGCTTGCTTGAGTCCTCTCGACCTTTTGACTCTCCCATCTCCTCCCTTTCCTCTCCCCAATCTCTACTGTCCCCTCCGCCATGGCCAAAAGCAGATTCAAGAGTGGCTCTGACGAGACCGACTGGGCTAAGGAACGAACGAGGAGGAGCTCGTGCTCCACATTGCTTTTCACCGCTCGCAAATGGACAGAAGTGGGAGATGCTCCTCCATGGCGTCGCCGGTGGCAAGGGTCGGCAGCTGCAACTCCGCGGCACCCTGACACCGTGCTACGCGCTACCTGCATTTCCCGGTCAGGCGGCAGGGCGACCAACAGTGCTCGGCACCACCGGTAGCTCGCGGTGACATGAATATATTGGGAGCAATTGGCACTAGCTTAGTAGTCATTGAATTTTTTTGAGAAAAAGAGGGGAGTTTTCTTGATCTGTGCATTGAATGATGCATACAGTCTTTTATTGATTATTCTAAAGTTTATTTGACTTCTTTTCTCCAAAATTTATTATCTGAGTACAATAAATTTTGACAAATATAGTGTTACAAAAGACTATTGAGCTAGAGTACTACAACATCAGTAGTCATTGCATGCGGTAAATAATGTAGAAATTTCTACCACCGCATCTGTACTCTAGCTTTGCATTGGAAACAAGAAATAAAATAGTATTCTTATCTAAACGGTATTGAAATGTACTCCCTTTGTCGGGAATTAGTTGCAACTGATTTCGGACGAAGGCATGCACTACACATATCAAGATTTCTGCTAGCTTAGAGCATCTCTAGCCGATCCTCTACTCCTCTAAATTGCGCTTAGCTGAAATACTAAATCCTATAAGAGAGTAAAACTTTTTACTCCTCGCCCGAAATTTCCCTAGTGCCTAAAAACACTCGCCCCCTGCACGGCCAAGTAAAACTTCTCCCTTCTCTTTCTCTTGCCCGTGCGGGTTGCATCCTTCGCGTCGTCGTCGTCGCCGCCCCACGCGCCTCAATCGCCACCGATGACCGCCGCCTTCGCTGAGATGGGTAGCCAAGACCCTTTAGCTACCCCGTCGGCGCGTCGCCGTGGGAAACCACCCCCGCGCCGCCACCCGCACTGAAAAAAAAAGATTAAGGATAAAAAATCTTCTCCGGCCACAAGCACCAGCTCCAACCGCCACCAAGGCCAGCGGGGTGGCCACTACCTCTCCGGTGATGGTAGGTCGCCCTTCGCTGCTCCCGTCGGCGGCAAGCGAGATAGGAAACCGACAGTCGTGGCGTTGGCCCTCGACGAGGAGGCCGCGAAGAAGAAGAAGGACAATCCGGCCTCTTGTCCACATCCGGTGCCTCATGCAGCATCTCCGGCCAACCCTACGACCACTGTTCTGGCGCGTCCGGCCGCCGCCGCCGACAAAAAGCGCCGCCGCTGCCAATTGCTCGAAGAAATGCCAACAAGGTAAAAAAATTGCCATCATCAAGGGGAGGTGGCCGAAGAAGATGAGGTTGAGGAGGTGACCCAAACAAGCACCAAGACACCAAGGACAAGAACTCACAACTACAATCAAGTTGAAGATGTTGCTTTATGCTATGCTTGGATGAATATCTCCATGGCTGCATCGGCTTGCGGAGTACTACAACAACTCCGTGGAAGTGACATCAAGTTGCACACAAAGGGTCTCTTGGGCATCGTTGGGGCACCATCCACGACCAATACAACCGATGGTCCGATTTGTATCGATCAGGTGAATCATGCACCACCTAGCGGCATGTCGTTCACGGAGTTTGGCCCCATCATCCAAGATCTCTTCAAGCATAGGAACAAGAAGTTTGGCCACAAGACCTTCACTTTGCATCATTGCTGCAAAGAGCTTTGCAGAAACGAGAAGTGGATCAAGAGAGTTGCAGAGACCACTCCAAAAAGATCGAGGTTGGGGATATCCGTTGAGGAGGATGACTAGGTGGATGAAGAGGCCAACAATAAACCGGATGGGAACAATATTGCAAAAGAGAGAAAGAGGAGAAGTGCATTCGGTGGCACATACAAAGGAGAACTTGTGGCCATGATTGAGGCCAAGAAGGTGTTGGCGGTCGAACACAAAGAAGAGAAGATGACAAGGTGTAATGAGCTCAAGTATGCTAGAGGACAAGAAATCAAAGTCCAAGTTGGCGGCTGAAGAGAGAAAGTTGAAGGCAGAGGAGCGTAGACTTGCACTTGAGGAGGAGAGGCTTCGGGATGCCAAGTCAAAGATCGTGTTATCATGTTCATGAACCCAAGCACAATGGATGAAATCGCATGAAAGTATTGGGAGCTCACTCGTGGGGAGATCTTGACCGAAACGGAGGTCTCTCTTTAGAATGGTGGTGGCGGTGGTTATGTGAGCAGAGAGGATGGTGGTGGTGATGATGGTGGGTATGTATATGGTGGTGGTGGTGATTTCTTCGGCGAGGATGGTGTTTGAATTTGTGCTCGTGCTCATGCATGTCAATGGTTGGCCTCAATCCACAATATAAAACATGCTATCTTGTGTTGTTTGGATCAAACTTGATCGATGAAGTGATGCCTTTTGGATGAATTATGCAGGTTTTAATTTGAATATCTTGATCCGTGGAACTATATGTTTGTGAATGGTTAATATGTTATGCATGTTTATTTTCAAAAATTTGAATGCTTAATGATATATTGTGTAAGTGTTTGAAGTTCATGTGGCTAGGATAAAAAACTTATGCTTTTTTTACTTCGCTAAGTTTAGGGGATCAGCTATGTCCGGCCACCTATAGAGGAGTAAAATATTACTCCACTAACTTTACTCGGCGGTTTACTCCTCTATTTTTTAAGGGGTCGTCTAGAGATGCTCTTAGACATGTTGTGACATGTCAATTCTTGGTACTAATACTGGTTCCACGCATATCCCATACTCTCCGATCATCCATCCGCAACTTTTATGCTTGGTCATCCATTTATAACTGCAGAAGTTCAAATTTACTATAAAGGATTGATCCTTGCTAACTAATTTTGTTGCGCATGTAGCTTTCCATGATAAAAAATTGAACAAATAATAATTTTTGTTGCCGGTCTATGGTTTCATTTCTACTCTATGAACCTGTCACCTATTTGCTAAATTGCGCACCCCTCTACCACCCCATGCGCTTCCACTTCTGCTAAATGACTCCACTCCACTTATTCCAAACTCTCCTTTACTCATCATCTTCTTACTCCAAACGCTTCACCTTCCATGTCATCCACAACTCAATGCCATTGCCCACACTTCCCTGCCTATGCATCTACTACTTTGAGAAAGAAATTCAAAGGAGCAACAATGCATAAATCCATCAACAAGAAGTCGAGGTTTCGTCACATCTCTTCCTTGCTCTCTAGCGCCACAGGTGTCACATTCTTATCCTCACTGGCTTGCTGCACGAAGAATATATATGCACCCTGGTAGTCAGGTGATACGTCTCTAACATATCTACAATTTATGAAGTATCCATGCTATATTTACAAGAGTTCTACATGGTTTTGATGCACTTCTATATTATTTTTATGGACTAACATTTTAATCTAGTGCCTAGTGCCAGTTCTTGTTTTCTTCTTGTTTTTGGTTTTTACAGAAAAACCATATCAAACGAAGTCCAAATACGACGAAATTTTTTGACCTTTTTTTGTAACACAAGAGACTCCCGAAGCTTTGAGGAACGACCAGAAGACCCACGAGGTGACCACAAGTTCACATGACGCGCCCTATGAGGACGGGAGTGCCACCTGAGCTTGTGGGTCCCTCATAACTCCTTTTGGCCTGATTTCAAAGTTGAAAAATTCTATAAATTGAGAAACCCCCGGAAAGAAATCTAGAACTTTTACTCTGTCGCCACAAGCCTGTGTTCTGAAGCGATCTCATATAGAGGCCTTTTCCAGCATACTGTCGGAGGGGGAAGCCACCATGGAGGCCATCTTCATCATCCTTGCCGCCTCCATGGATGATGCATGCATGAGTACTTCATCCTCAGGGCCGAGGGTTTGTACTAGTAGCTATATATGTGTTTGATCTCTCTCTCTCTCTCGTGTTCTTGATTTGGCATGATCTTGATGTATCATGAGTTTTATCAATATAGTTGGATCACACGATGTTCACCTTCCTCTCTTATATTCATGATGAATTGAGTCTTGCTCTTTGAGGTTTCTTTATGTTAGATTGAATATTTTGTATTTGAGATCACATGGTGCATATCTCACCCGCAGATACTTGTGGTGATATTGGGCTATCTAGTTGACATTAGAGTTGATTGATGTGTATCATATGGTGTTGTCGTAGTACGATCTCCAGAACTATTCATGACACTTTGGGGCGGTTCATAAGATTGATTGGAAACACAACTTTGAGGTGGTTTACTACCTAAACGATTTATCATACTTTCTTTGATAGGAATAGAGACTTTGAAGTGATTCTTTGCCGCACTTTGAGGGATTGTTATGTGATTCAATTATGTTAATGATGTTGAGAGATTGCACTAGTGAAAGTATGAACTCTAGGCCTTATTTCTAAGCATTGAGACAACGTTTTGCTCGCTTTTCCTACTTGATATACCTTGTTGTTTTTAGTTGTTCAGATTATAAGAACATGTTTCTATCATCTATATTACGCTTCTATTATCATTTCTTCGCTGAACTAGTGCACCTATACAATTGACAACTGTATTAGGTGTGTTGGGTACACAAAAGATTTCTTGTATTTGATTGCATAGTTGTTTGAGAGAGGCCATCTTCATCATGCACCTCCCACGGATTGATAAACCTTAGTTCATCCACTTCAGGAAAATTTGTTACTGTTCTACAAAACTCTGCGCTTGAAGACCCAACAGAGTCTATTAGAATAAAGTTGCGTAGCAGACATCACCGGCACCAGGCACTGATGCGTTTCAAACGTATTCATAATATTTATTGTTCCATGCTATTATATTATCATATTTATATAATTTTTATAGCAATTTATATTATTTTCGTGGACCAACCTATTATTTTAGTGCCCACTACCAGTTATTGTTTTCCGCTTGTTTTTGGTTTTGCAGGAAGTCAATATCTATGGAGGTCAAAATATGTTGCCGATTTAACATGATTTTTTGGGCAACAAGAAACACAAGAAGCTTCGGGAGAGATTGAGACGAGTCACGAGGGACCCACAAGGACAGGTGGCGCAGCCAGGAGGTGACCACGCCCCTTATCCATGTGGGGCCCACAAGCACCACCTTAGTCCAATCCCACCGCCATAAATTCATATAAATAAACCATTTGTCATTGTAAGCCCTTGTTTTGAAGAGATCCTATCTGGAGCCCTACTCCAGAGCCTTGCCAGAGGAGAAGCCATTGTCGGAGCCATCTTCATCAACCTTGCTGCCTCCATGACCATGTGTGAGTAGTTCCTTTAGGAAGAGCCAACCATTATGTCGGGTTTTCATGTCATTAATTCCTTAAGAGCGGCATGCAAGTCCTATTTAATATGTCAACCAATGAAAATAGCATCATGTAAAATGAAAATCAATGATCGCGGGGAATGAGGAGCTCCTTCCGTGCATGGTGACTCACATATTTGGAATACTAAATTTTTATTTGACGCCCTATGCACCTGGATGGAGGTAGCACTCACTTTTTGTTTCGAGTCAACTAGCTATAGTACTAGGCTCTTGCATGCATGCGACCTTAAAAAGGTGGACTCGACTGTGTGGGGCCAAACGACCATTTAAGCTCGGACGGAGGTAGTAGTGTCTGGATTATGCAATGACATTGACCGAAAGAGCATTTTCTTGAATTTTGGTTTCTCATTGATTATATTGTTATTTACCTCTTTGGATTGCTAAAGGTGTATTTCAGTGAAGTCCCCAACAAGAATTCTACATAGTATTTTATTCAAACAAAGCCCTTTCCAAAACAAAAAAAAAATCTTCACAATTTGGTCCCAGGCAGGGGGCGATGGCCCCCTACCTCCACCCAGCTTTGTCAATGACGGTTAACTTGTTTATTGCGATAGGTTTAAATGCTCGGGAGTGTTAAGCCTATGCATGTGTTGCATATCACATTGGAGTCCTTGATTAAGGATTAACCCTGGTGCGAGCAAGTGATATTCTGACGATGAACACAACATCTTTTGCAGGTTGTTTTGCTAAATGATTGAAGCGCGGGTCCAACATGCCCTTGAGTAAATCATCATTTTGTGATTAAGAAATCGTGGGCGAAGAGGTTAGAAACTCACGGGGGATGCTTCCCGATCATGACCTCCAATGCAACAACAATGAACCTGTAAGCATTACACTTCTCTGTTACCCTCATTGTGTGTGCAAATTCTGCAAGGAAACAATTAGAATTGTGACTCTGCTAGAGTGATCTTTTTGATCAAAATCAACCTATTCGTGGTTATTATGCTGATTGGGCCGATATGATGACTCTACTAGAGTTGCTTCGGTGAGAACTGAGAAATTCCGAAAAACCACTTAATGAGAAGAAATTTGTTGTGTTTTGACGTAGAGCTCTTGAATACCTAAAAACCACCTTGATTTTCTGGGGGTGCATACAATTCCCCAACATTTTAGCCTACACATTTTTGCATGTGGTTATCACACTGCGTAAACAACATTCTGTGTTTTTTAGTAGCTGTCAAATATATCCAGACTCGTTTGACCGTCCGTCGACGGGCCTATTCTTAGAACAGCCTCCACAAAAAGCAAGTGGCCGGCCAAAGAATATGAGGCCTAAGTTGCTCGACCTCTCGAAACAAACACGCACTTAAGCTTCCACAGCCCCCCTGCTTCCGACGAAAATGCAGCTCATTCCGTCGAGCCATCTCCTCTAGCTCGCCTCACCTCTTCTCCCTTGTGCTGCTTGACCCGGCCGGCATGTCGCGGCTCTCGATGGCGACGCTGCTCCTGCTCTCCCTTGCGCTGGCGACGGCCCCGCGCCTCGCCGTCGTGGAGGCGGTCGTCGTGGAAGGCCTGAGGGTGGGGTTCTACAACAGGACGTGCCCGGACGCCGAGCAGGTGGTCCGCGACGTGGTGATGAACGACTACGCCATGGACCACACCATCGCCCCGGGCCTCATCCGCATCTTCTTCCACGACTGCTTCATCACGGTATGCATGCATGCATGCATGATCCGTGATCACCACGAGCCATGCCAGGCAGCCAACGCAGAATGTTTCTTGATTATCACGGCCGGTGTGCTTGCTTTGGTGTAGGGGTGCGACGCGTCCATCCTGCTGGACGAGTCCCCGTCGGGCGACATCCCGGAGAAGGAGTCGTCGGCGAACGGGTTCACCCTGCACGGCCTGCAGACGATCGACGTGGCCAAGGCGAGCATCGAGGCCATGTGCCCGCGCACGGTGTCGTGCTCCGACATCCTGTCGTTCGCGGCGCGCGACGCGGCGGTGGCGGCGGGGCTGCCGAGCTACGAGGTGGCCGGCGGGCGGCGCGACGGCACGCACTCCCGGATGGACGACCTGCCGGGCAACTTCCCGGTGCCGGGGCACACGGTGCCGCGGCTGACGGAGCTGTTCGCGAGCCGGGGCCTGTCGCAGGAGGACCTGGTGACGCTCTCCGGGGCGCACTCCATCGGGGGCGCGCACTGCTTCATGTTCTCCAACCGCATCTACGGCTTCTCCAAGACGGCGGACATCGACCCGTCGCTGGACCCGGCGTTCGCGCAGCGGCTGCGGAAGATGTGCCCGCGGCCCAGGCCGGACGACAACCCGCAGCAGGCGCCCAAGGTGAACTTCGACGAGCGCACCGGGGAGAAGCTGGACAACGCCTACTACCAGGAGCTGCTGGCGCGGCGGAGCCTGCTGACCTCGGACAACACGCTGGCGCTGGACCCGCAGACGAGGCCGCTGGTGGAGCAGTACGCCAAGGACGACGCGCTGTTCCAGCAGAGGTTCGGGGAGGCGATGCAGAAGGTGAGCGCGCTGGACGTGATCATCAAGAAGAACAAGGGGCAGATCAGGCGGGACTGCCGGATGGTGAACAAGGCCAGGGGGGTACGCTGGATGCCCATCCACTTTCTCAAGCCCCCCAAGCACCCCATGCTCCAGATGATCAACTGGTTCATCCGTGGCTTCCAGCAGAACTAATTAAGTTGCCTTTTGCCATCCGTCTCCATCTCCATCTGCTCTCCTACTCCATGACATATACCCACTCCGGCGCAGCTGTCAAGTTTAAGTTTCACTGCTGCATTGGTCGCCATTTTATTATTATTACTGTCTTCGGTCTAATGATGAATATGGCTTGAGCCAATCATGTACTCATATATGTCATGCTTGTGCCGTTTGTACGTTTACTTATCAACTGGGAATAATTTGTACGTTCACCGAAACCGAATAAACCAACCCTTGGTACTGGTAACAAGTATTGCGTCACTTGTTCTTCAGCTAGTACTTCTACCGTTTTACCCATACTACAATGCTAGTAGTATTTTATCAACGACCCTTGATCCTGTATCATTATGCAGGACCACTTATACATATATTTATAAACCAACACATGTACGACATGATTTGCTATTTTCGTAGCATCTGTTCTCACGCAGCAGCATAAGGAGCATAACACAACACACAAATGTACATAACACAATGATGCACGATATATAAACCCCACTAAGTTCCTATCCATGCGTACGTGACTACATTGCTAGGATTAGAAGCAACAATTCAGGAACCACCGAGTGAACTAGCACCACATTCTGCATTTCAATTTCCAGCGGAGCAGGGAAAACAGAGGCTTCACACGGCAATGAGGAGGTTTGCCTATGTGTCTAGGAGTAGACTGACAAGTCCACACCCAGTTCATCAATGACTCTCTCAAGCTTGGACAGCATATCTAGGAAAGGGAAGGCACAAAATCAATACAACACAGGGCGGTGAAGCGAGGATTCTATGCAGTGGTAATACAAATCATCGCATGGGTTTCCAAATGAGGATTCTATGTAGTGGTGATGAAAATTCTGAGAAAAATGATTTTATGTTTTCCCTTTTGTTTATCTTATTACTTTACTAGTACTGCAAGAAGAGGGGTAGAAAGCATACCATGGAATGACTCGTCAGCCATATATGTCTGCAAGAGTAAAACAATAAACATAAGATAACTCTATGTTGGATTAAGAGGGAAAAACTAGCGGACCAACTTGGAGATTCTCGATGAGAACAAAATACCTTTATCCTTGCCATAATATCACTTGTTGATTTACTAGTATCAATTTCTTTTGTTGACTTGCTAGTATCAGTTTCTTTATCAGCAGTATTTTCATTACAGGCAGCTGCCATTGAAGGAAATACTGTATACATGTCAGAAAAAATGGAAACGTCAAGACAGATAAGCAGCAAATGAAGCTGAAATTTTTTGTACCATCATGACAAGTGTCTTGTGTGAACACCTGCAAAAATTACAAATATAAAGAATATTACTTACGTAGATTTTTTTGCAGTATTTAAAAAGACGAGACTAGAGGGGCCAGAATCGCTCGGCTTATTGTTATAGGATGGTCAGGTGAACATAAAATTTGCAGTATTTAGCCATACATTACCTCTTGAGGATGGTCAGTTTGATGCAGGTCCTCCGCATCTGATCCGGCATGCACTACCTCTTGAGGATGGTCAGTTTGATGCAGGTCCTCCGCATCTGATCCGGCATGCACTACCTCTTGAGGATGGTCAGTTTGATGCAGGTCCTCCGCATCTGATCCGCCATACATTACCTCTTGAGGATGGTCAGTTCCACCCAGTTGATGCAGGTCCACCGCATCTGATCCGTACATGCACAATGCTTTCATGCAACCAAGAAAAAACAAAATAAATAAAATGTGCTTTAAGTACAACCTAATCAAACAGGAACTCACTAACCATATTTAGTCTCAGTTGACAAATTTGTCAGCATTTCAGTGAAACTAAGAGGGAAACCAGAGTTGATATTGTCAATGTTGGAAGTAAGGAGAGGTTCAGAAACAGGCAGGTCTGGTTCCTCATGGTAGCATAATGCTGGTGCCTCTGTCCTGTGATCTGAAGCTGGCTCCTCAAAGCTTGAAGCATCATCAGGCCCATGCATTATAGTATTATGTTATCACAGAGATTATGTCGTGCAGCATATAAACCCAAAACAGCTCTAGTGTTTCACCTGTGGGGAAGTTCATTGGAAGCAATATATTCTGATCGTGATGATGAATCTTCACATATGTAGTCGCATCCAGATGATGCGATATCCATGGTGTCACCTAAGCATTCCTTTTAACCAACAACAGAAATTAATTTAGTGCTTGACAAAGCTCACAAAGCAAAATCAAAACTAGTGAAGATCTTCCTTTCTCTGTATACTAAAATATATTCTATAACTAGCATGAATGGTCAATTTCACAACTGCAGTAGTGGCGTAGCACCCCTGCAATTTAAGTTGTGCAGAAATGCTAAGTGATAACTATCACCACCGCAATTTCTTACTTTCAAAAAAGGTAATCTGGGCACAGGAGCAAATGTAGTGAAGTTAAACTGAGCTGGAGTGCCCAAAGCACCTACATGATTCCATCCAGCACCGTAACAATATGTAGTATTACATTAGGGATGTACATTCAACATTAGTGAAGAATGGATACACCCATCAAATATTGGTTGTACATAACTCAGAAAAGGTAGCACAAATTCGGTAAATACTAATTACTAAGGAATTTTTTGAAAGATTGCTGGTCCGCACATAATTATATGTACTGTTGATCTACAACTGCCTGCTGTCCTTTGCATAAGACTAACTTTATTTGGTAGTTGGCATAAAAAAATTGATATGATCAAGAGGTTTCATTACGCACATAAGAAAACCTATGTTCCCCAGATTGATATTACATTTTTATTTCTCTGTACAAGCTCACACAAAGAATAAGCAACTACACTTAAAAGATGTCATAATGATATCTCCAACTTTCCATTCTGAATACAAGTATACAGCATGTGTAATACTGTATTACAAGTGACCATGGAAAGGAGCCAGTAAGAAAAGATGGCATAAGAAGTCCCAAGACTCCACATAACGTCACAGCTTCACATGGTTAGGATATCAGAAAGAGAGGAAATTCCACCTTCACACAATTTAAGAACGACTCCACATCACTGAGCTGTGGGAAACGTAGAGCAAACTTCTGTATCTGCAGCGAGAGTAACTGATGTGATCATGACTGTACACATATTTTTGTTATTAAGAATGTGAAAACGCCATGTGCATAAACATCATATGAACACAACCTCCATCTGTTCTGAATACTTTCAAATTTATAGGCAAGTCAGTGAAGTCACCAAGTCAGTGCAGTACAGCACTCAACTAAGCCAGTCAGCAGAATCACATTTGAGTTATACAAGACTTGCCTGCTTGGATTTATCACAAAAGCTCACAAAGAGCACCCTGCTCCCACTTCCTGGGCATTGTCCCCCACATGTGAGCTGAGGCCATGAGAAGTTGAGGATAGACACAAAGTGCTCCTCCTGTGCCACAAGCAAAAGGCGGCAATGCTAACTAGTTAAGTGAAGAAAAGGGGGTATCCAGCAAAACAATGTTAGAATAGGGACTTCGCAAACTTGTGTAACTTCTGTAGAATAATAAACATAACAATAAACATGCAATTTAGAAGAAATTGTTGAAGAACTAGGATCCCCACCCTAGCTACAAAACGAAAGCATTTTTCACAAAACTTTGCAGGTTCTCAAGGTTATCCCACATATACACATGGGACTTCTTTTCAGAATTATTTACAGCACCCACTGAGATAAAAAAAAAGAACATCAAGTTAATTTTCTCTGCCTAAAGGCCATGAAGCATATGCATATTATAATTATTACTCCCTCCGTCCCATAATATAAGAGCGTAGTGTAAAAAAAATTCTCTGCCTAAAGGCCATGACACTAGTGTAGTGTAAAAAACGCTCTTATATTATGGGACGGAGGGAGTACAGTAAATATCTAAAGACCAATAGTGCACACAGGACAGAATGCCCGAAAAATTGGTACAAAACGATGGTATGGCAGGACTCGATATAGAAATCTGACCAAAGAACAAATATGTTTATGCAGAACAATTCCACAAACTTACTATAAATAACAACATTATGAACACACAGAAACATTAATATCCCTGACGCCTCACCTCATGTCTTGAACACTAATACAGCATTCACCATTTCTTTTCTCAGGCACGATTTGCAGATTAGAGAGGTACAGTACGTGCATGGGAAAAAAAATACATATATATAAAAAATACTAGGATGATAACGAGCCTTGTTTTTACACTTGTTGATTGCATGAAAACATGAATGGATTCCACCTACACAGTGGAGTACAATACACAAATATCAGGGCATCGGGTATCCTCATTAAAAAAAAGGGGGCATCAGGTCCTCTTTCAAAATCCACACCATCACAATCCACGACCACTTCAACGAAACGAAATCAGAGTGCGTGAAGTATGATATCCCAGCACATCCTCACAAGTTCATGAAGCAAATGAATTCAGAGCACATGTAACACGACTCGTCAAAACCACAACCAATCCGTCCGATCCCCAAATTCCTTCACAAACAAGCGCGCACAACTAATCGCATTCACCAAACACATAACACCAAGCAGCCACGCAGATAAGAAGAGGGGAAGGGAAGGGAAGGGAGACGGTACGGACGAAGACGACGCCGACGACGGAGACGGTGAGGACTGGGGCCGCGGAGGGGTGGCTGGAGCGGGAGACGCGAAGAGCGGCAGGCGTGGCGGCTGGGAGCCAGGCGCCGGGATGGCAATCCGTGGCGCTGGTGACGTAACGGACGCCGGGCGGCGGCGGCGGCGGCGGCGACGTGTCGCGCAGGGGGGAAGCGAAGTAGCGGGCGAACTCCACCTCCCATTCCTGCCTCCGCCCCTGGCCCTCCGCGGAGTCAGAGCGCGAGGTGAGCCGCGCCCAGCCGTCGTCACCGGCGCCCACCGCCACCATGGCGCGACGCCGATGCTGAGGTAGTATTTCCGTATCTGCCGTTTTGCTTTGGGGTTTTTGTAGCGCCTTTCGGTGTGCAATGGTGTGAGTGGATGTAGCAGCTGCTATGCCTCGTAACGGCTGGCTCACGAGAGAGAGGGAAAAGTAAAGGAACCGCTGTAGAGCAATTGATTGAATTTGGGTCACTGAGTTCTGATTCGTCATTGATTCCTGATCTGATGGACCGATATCATTCATGTATAATTAAAATCGATTCTAAAAAAATAGTACAATTAAAATTGATCGACCCAATTCAATTTCAGTTGATTTTTTTAATGTTTCAGTTGATTTCTTGAAATAACTCAAATCAGCCTAGTTATTTCTCCTTCGAGAGTTTTTACCCCTAGGTCTCGCGACTAGGGTTCTCTAGTCCTCCCGGTGGCGCCGCCGCCGTGAGTTCCCACCATTGACGGGGCTAATCCCGCAAGACTACTGATCTTTCTTCCCGACCCGTCTCCTCCCTCCCATCGGGTCTGCCCTTGGGGTTAGTGAGCTCGAGGTTAGGGTTTTGGTTTGGAGTTCCGCCCAGGGGTGTCATGGCGGACACGGGTGCTAGTAGTGGATCGGGGGATCGGAGATCGGAGGAAGCGGCAACACTCCTGGAGGGTCTGAATCTGCAGGATGAGGAGATAGATGATCTGATCTGGGAGGAAGAGGATGATGTGGAGGAAATCAAGCCAAAGTGGCTAGCCCTAGGCCGACTGTTGACAGCAAAAACCTTTAGCCAGAGTGCTCTGATGCGGACATGAAAGCAGCCTGGAACCCGGCGAATCAAGTTGTTTGGAGGAGGATCAATGTGAACTTGTTCTCTATCCAATTCAACTGCCTGGGGGATTGGAACAAAGCGATGCACCAGGGACCTTGGGATTTTAAAGGCTCGACATTGTTGCTTACTGAATATGATGGTTTTTCAAACCCAAAAAAGGTGAAGCTGGATAGTTGGAAATGTGGTGTCAAATCCACAAATTACCCGATGGAGTCCTTAAGAGTGCATCAGCGTTGAAGAATCTAGCCAGTAGGATTGGAGAAGTGCAAGAGGTCCAAGTAACTCTGCCTAATGGATTTATAGGCGAATTCATCCGTGTCAGGGTGAGATTGGATGTGAATAAGAAATTAATACGAGCTGTTGGGATAACGAGGGCTGGAGAAACTGAGAAGTACCTAGTTAAATTTGAGAAGCTTCCAACTTTTTGTAATCATTGTGGATTCATGGGGCACTAGCATGAAGAATGCGGCACGGGTGAGCATGACAAAACAAAATTTGAATGGGGTGACTTCATACTGGCACCAAGGAGAGGTAGAGGAGGAGGCCGTGGAGGCCGAGGGAGTGGAGGTAGGCGAAGTGAGATGGACGATGATTTGTATGAAGGGGGAAGAGGATTTGGCAGAGGCCTAGGTAGGGGTAGGGGACGCAACATGCAGCCTGCAGCCCCCAATGCCCCGAATAATGGAAGTTGGTGTTTTAATGCACTATATAACCCAACAGGGAGGAACGGTAACAAAGGACAATGCGAGTGTGGTAGCACCAGCCAATACTGTACCTGGACAGGATGTAAGAATGAGAGATGCAAGTGAGGCTCCGAGTAAAGGAACTACTTCTGACAGTGTGTCTACATCTAGCAAATAGTCTTGCAGGAGGTGAATAATACTCATAAGAATAAGTAGAGTAGTTCTTGGTCTTATGAACATGGCGGTTTGATGAAACACGCTCATATTCATAGGCCTGAGTATGGTTTCCATGCAAAACATTTGTGTTAGGGCGACTCTGGTGAGTCCTCTGTCTGTATGAAGCCTTTGGACCATGTGAAGCCTTTGGTCTGGGGTTTGTCTTCTTTCCAGGTGGTGTCATGATGACTTTCACCTAAAAATTTTCAAGACAACTCTTGGGCACCCATATATTCTTCAAAGGTGGTCCATTCCTGCAGTTAGTACCAATATACCTGGCAAACACTTCACCGTTATGATTCTTAAACAGTTTATAGTTTGCATCAAATGATTCATCAATGATAATCGGGTTAGCACAAGTGAAGCCAGATAAGGTAGATGGATCCACTGAAGGTCCCTTTGCAGCAACCCATGTGGTTTTGGGGTACTGCTCAGGCTTCCAGTAAGAACCATCAACATCCATTTTCCTCTCAAACCCAACACCCTCTTTCCTAGGGTTCTGGTTCAGAATCTGTTTCTTGAGGACATCACATAGTTTGTGATGCCCTTTGAGACTCTTGTACATTCCTGTCTCAAGCAATGTATTCAACCTAGCGTTCTCATCAGCAATAGTAGTGGTATCCTCAGCAGAGGGGTTAGTTACCACATCAGCAGTTGAAGATATTGCAATAACAGTAGCAGTAGAACATCTAGAAACAGAAGTAGCGTTATCACGCTCAAGGCATTTTAGACATGGTGGTTCAGATCCTTCCTGAGCGGGACTGATCTGTTGAGCGCGAAATGACTCATTCTCTTTTTGAAGATCTTCATGAGCCGCTCTCAATTTCTCAAGTTCTTGCTTCCTTTGAAGATAATCGTAGGTGAGCTTTTCATGAGTAGTTGAGAGCGTTTCATGACGACTTTCAAGTTCTTCGTACTTAACATGAAGATTTTTAATGTCTTCAATGAAGGACTGAGTTCGAGTCATTTCTGCGTCCAATAGGTCATCGCTTTTATCTAACAGTTTTTGAATATGTTCCATAGCGGTCTGTTGCAGTGTTGCAATTTTAGCAAGGGTTTAGCTAGGTTTAGATTTACATTCAGAGTCATCTTCACTGGATGTTTGATAGTGAGCATCGCGTGAGTTTACCTTGGCACCACATGCCATGAAGCAGTAGGTGGGTGCATAGTCATCTTCTTTAGCATCAGCGTTGGTGATGAGGCCATCGTCTTCAGTGTTGAAGATGGACTTGGCGGCGTACGCTGAAGCTAAAGCCAGGCTTGCCACGCCTGAATCAGATTCCTCTTCAGACTCCATCTCCACCTCCTCAGATGCAGACTCCTCTGAATCCATTTCCTTGCCAACAAATGCACGACCCTTGCTAGATGAGCTCTTCTTGTGTGATGAAGACTTTAACGAAGACTTAGAAGAAGACTTTGCAGATTTCTTCTTTTTCTTGTCATCAGAATCATATTCCTTGCTCTTATTCTTCTTGTTGTTCTCATTGTCCCATTGAGGACATTCAGAGATGTAGTGTCCAGGTTTCTTGCACTTGTGACACGTTCTCTTCTTGTACTCACGGGAAGAAGCTTCATCATTTCTTGAGCTGGATCTTGAAGACTATCTGGAGCCTTTCTTCCTAGTGAACCTTTGGAACTTCTTCACGAGCATGGCAAGCTCCTTTCCAATGTCTTCAGGATCCTTAGAACTGTAGTCAGATTCTTCTTCAGATGAGGAAACAGCCTTTGCCTTCAAGGCACGAGCTCGGCCATAGTTGGGACCATAGATATCACTTTTCTCAGATAGCTGGAACTCATGTGTGTTGAGCCTCTCATGTATGTCAGACGGATCGAGAGTCTTGAAGTCAGGGCATTCTTGAATCATCAGGGCCAGGGTGTCAAATGAGCTGTCGAGTGATCTCAAGAGTGTCTTGACGATTTCATGCTTGGTGATTTCAGTGGTGCCGAGTGCATAAAGCTCATTTGTGATATTAGTGAGGCGATCAAACGTCAGCTGAACATTCTCATTGTCATTTCTCTTGAAGTGGTTGAAGAGATTGCGAAGAACACTGATCCTTGAGTCTTTCTGGGTTGAGATGCCTTCATTGACCTTGGAGAGCTAGTCCCAGACTAGCTTTGCAGTTTCCAGAGCACTCACACGACCATACTGTCCTTTGGTCAGATGACCACAAATGATGTTCTTGGCAGTAGAATCCAGTTGAATGAACTTCTTGACATCAGCTGGGGTGACGCCTTCACCGGCCTTGGGAACACCATTCTTGACGACAAAACAGAGGTCGACATCAATGGCTTCAAGATGCATGCGCATCTTATTCTTCTAGTACGGGTACTCAGTGCCATCGAAGACAGGGCACGCAGCAGAGACTTTGATTATCCCTGCAGTTGACATAGCTAAAACTCTAGGTGGTTAAACTGAATCACACAGAACAAGGGAGCACCTTGCTCTGATACCAACTAAGTGCTAGTTATCAACTAGAGGGGGGGTGAATAGGCGATTTTTATGAGAGTCTTCAAAACCTAGGGGCTTTGAAGACAAATAGTAGAAATGAACCTATTGATAGTGATACGTCTCCAATGTATCTATAATTTTTGATAGCTCCATGCTATATTATCTACTGTTTTGGACATTATTGGGCTTTATTATCCACTTATATATTATTTTTGGGACTAACCTATTAACCGGAGGCCCAGCCCAGAATTGCTGTTTTTTGCCTATTTCAGAGTTTCGCAGAAAAGGAATATCAAATGGAGTCCAAACGGAATGAAACCTTCGGGAACGTGATTTTCGGAACGAACATGATCCAGGAGATTTGGACCCTACGCCAAGAAATAAAGGAGGAAGCCATGAGGTACAGGGACGCGCCTACCCCCCTCCCCCAGGCGCGCCCTCCACCATCGTGGGCCCCCTGTTGCTCCACCGACGTACTCCTTCCTCCTATATATACCTACGTACCCCCAAACGATCAGATACAGAGCCAAAAACCTAATTCCACCGCCACAACCTTCTGTATCCACGAGATCCCATCTTGGGGCCTGTTCCGGAGCTCCGCCGGAGGGGGCATCCATCATGGAGGGCTTCTACATCAACACCATAGCCTCTCCGATGAAGTGTGACTAGTTTACCTCAGACCTTCGGGTCCATAGTTATTAGCTAGATGGCTTCTTCTCTCTTTTTGGATCTCAATACAACGTTCTCCCCCTCTCTTGTGGAGATCTATTCAATGTAATCTTCTTTTTGCGGTGTGTTTGTTGAGACCGATGAATTGTGGGTTTATGATCAAGATTATCTATGAACAATATTTGAATCTTCTCTGAATTCTTTTATGTATGATTGGTTATCTTTGCAAGTCTCTTCGAATTATCAGTTTGGTTTGGCCTACTAGATTGATCTTTCTTGCAATGGGAGAAGTGCTTAGCTTTGGGTTCAATCTTGCGGTGTCCTTTCCCAGTGACAGTAGGGGCAGCAAGGCATGTATTGTATTGTTGCCATCGAGGATAACAAGATGGTTTTTTTTATCATATTGCATGAATTTATCCCTCTACATCATGTCATCTTGCTTAAGGTGTTACTCTGTTTTCATGAACTTAATACTCTAGATGCATGCTGGATAGCGGTCGATGAGTGGAGTAATAGTAGTAGATGCAGGCAGGAGTCGGTCTACTTGTCTCAGACGTGATGCCTATATACATGATCATACCTAGATATTCTCATAATTATGCTCAATTCTGTCAATTGCTCAACAGTAATTCGTTCACCAACCGTAAAATACTTATGCTCTTGAGAGAAGCCACTAGTGAAACCTATGGCCCCCGGGTCTATCTTCATCATATTAATCTTCCAATACTTAGTTATTTCCTTTTGCTTTTTTACTTTGCTTTTATTTTACTTTGCATCTTTATCACAAAAATACCAAAAATATTATCCTATCATATCTATCAGATCTCACTCTCGTAAGTGACCGTGAAGGGATTGACAACCCCTTATCGCGTTGGTTGCGAGGAGTTATTTGTTTTGTGCAGGTACGAGGGACTCACGCGTAGCCTCCTACTAGATTGATACCTTGGTTCTCAAAAACTAAGGGAAATACTTACGCTACTTTGCTGCATCATCCTTTCCTCTTCAAGGAAATCCAACGCAGTGCTCAAGAGGTAACAAGAAGATTTATGGCGTCGTTGCCGGGGAGTCTACGCAAAAGTCAACATACCAAGTACCCATCACAACCCTTATCTTCTGCATTACATTATTTGCCATTTGCCTCTCGTTTTCCTCTCCCCCACTTCACCCTTGCCGTTTTATTCGTCCTCTCTCTCTATCCTCCCTCTCTTTCTCTATTTGCCCGCTTGCTTTTTGTTTGCTTGTGTGTTGGATTACTTGCTTGTCACGATGGCTCAAGATAACACTAAATTGTGTGACTTTACCAATACCAACAATAATGATTTTATTAGCACTCAGATTTCTCCTCTTACCGATGCTGAATCTTGTGAAATTAATGCCGCTTTGCTGAATCTTGTCATGAAAGATTCGTTTTCCGGCCTTCCTAGTGAAGATGCCGCTACCCATCTAAATAGCTTCATTGATTTGTGCGATATGCAAAAGAAGAAAGATGTGGACAACGATATTGTTAAGTTGAAGCTATTTCCTTTTTTGCTTAGAGATCGTGCTAAAGCTTGGTTTTCGTCTTTGCCTAAAAATAGTATTGATTCTTGGAACAAGTGCAAAGATGCTTTTATCTCTAAGTATTTTCCTCCCGCTAAGATCATCTCCCTTAGAAACGATATTATGAATTTTAAGCAACTTGATCATGAACATGTTGCACAAGCTTGGGAGAGGATGAAATTAATGATACGTAATTGCCCTACTCATGGTTTGAATTTGTGGATGATTATACAAAAATTTTATGTCGGATTGAATTTTGCTTCTAGAAATCTTTTAGATTCGGCCGCGGGAGGCACTTTTATGGAAATCACTTTAGGAGAGGCTACTAAACTCCTAGATAATATTATGGTTAATTATTCTCAATGGCATACTGAAAGATCTACTAATAAAAAGGTGCATGCGATAGAAGAAATTAATATTTTGAGTGGAAAGATGGATGAACTTATGAAATTATTTGCTAGTAAGAGTGTTTCTTCTGATCCTAATGATATGCCCTTGTCTACTTTGATTGAGAACAATAATGAATCTATGGATGTGAATTTTTTTGGTAGGAATAATTTTGGTAACAACCGTATAGAGGAAACTTTAATCCTAGGCCTTATCCTAGTAATCCCTCTAATAATTATAGAAATTCCTACAACAACTATTATGGAAATTTCAATAAGATGCCCTTTGAATTTGAGAACAGTGTTAAGGAATTTATGAATTCGCCAAAGAATTTCAATGCTTTGCTTGAAGAGAAATTGCTTAAAGTTGATGATTTGGCTAGGAACGTTGATAGAATTTCTCTTGATGTTGATTCTTTAAAGCTTAGATGTATTCCTCCTAAGCATGATATCAATGAGTCTCTCAAAGCCATGAGAATTTCCATTGATGAGTGCAAAGAAAGAACCGCTAGGATGCGTGCTAAGAAAGATGCCTTTATAAGAGCGTGTTTTCTAGTTCCTATGAAAATAAAGATGAAGATCTAAAAGTTATTGATGTGTCCCCTATTAAATCCTTGTTTTGCAATATGAATCTTGATAATGATGGGACTGAATATGATCACCTTTACCTAGAAGGCGTTCCAAAAATTCATAGTTTTTAGATCTTGATGCTAAATTTGATGAAAGTGGGATCGAAGAAATTAAAACCCTAGATGTTGCTAAACCCACTATTTTGGATTTCTAGGAATTTAATTATGAAAATTTCCCTTTGATTGATTGTATTTCCTTTTTACAATCCGTGCTAAATTCTCCTCATGTTTATAGTCAAAATAAAGCGTTTACTAAACATATCGTTGATGCCTTGATGCAATCTTATGAAGAAAAACATGAGTTGGAAGTTTCTATCACTAGAAAACTTTATGATGAGTGAGAACCAACTATTAAAATTAAGATTAAAGATCATGAGTTCTATGCTTTATGTGATTTGGGTGCTAGTGTTTCCACGATTCCAAAGACTTTGTGTGATTTGTTAGGTTTCCGTGATTTTGATGATTGCTCTTTAAACTTGCACCTTGCGGATTCCACTATTAAGAAACCAATGGGAAGAATCAATGATGTTCTTATTGTCACAAATAGGAATTATATGCCCGCATATTTTATTGTTTTTGACATAGATTGCAATCCTTCATGTCCTATTATCCTTGGTAGACCTTTCCTTAGAACGATTGGTGCAATTATTGATATGAAGAAAGGAAATATTAGATTCCAATTTCCGTTAAGGAAAGACATGGAACACTTTCCTAGAAATAAAATTAAATTACCTTATGAATCTATTATGAGAACCACTTATGGATTGCCTACCAAAGATGGCAATACCTAGATCTATCCTTGCTTTTTATGCCTAGCTAGGGGCGTTAAAGGATAGCGCTTGTTGGGAGGCAACCCAATTTTATTTTTATTCCTTGATTTTTGCTCTTGTTTAGTGATAAATAATTTATCTAGCCTATGTTTTGGTTGTGTTTTTTGTGTTTAGTTAGTGTTTGTGCCAAGTAGAACCGTTGGGAAGACTTGGGGAAAGTCTTGTTATCTTGCTGTAAAAAACAGAAACTTTAGCGCTCACGAGAACTGCTTCCATTTTTATTTGGGAAGTGGTATTTAGTTAATTATTTTTTAAGATGATTAATAGATAAATTCCTCACGTCCAGCAATTTATTTTAGAATTTTTGGGGTTCCAGATCTTGTGCTAGTTACAGATTACTACAGACTGTTCTGTTTTTGACAGATTCTGTTTTTCGTGTGTTGTTTGCTTATTTTGATGAATCTATGGCTAGTAAAATAGTTTATAAACCATATAGAAGTTGGAATACAGTAGGTTTAACACCAATATAAATAAAGAATGAGTTCATTACAGTACCTTTAAGTGGTCTTTTGTTTTCTTCCGCTAACGGAGCTCACAAGATTTTCTACTTTAAGTTTTGTGTTGTGAAGTTTTCAAGTTTTGGGTAAAGATTTGATGGATTATGGAAAAAGGAGTGGCAAGAGCCTAAGCTTGGGGATGCCCATGGAACCCCCAAGATAATCTAAGGACACCTAAAAGCCAAAGCTTGGGGATTCCCCGGGAGGCATCCCCTCTTTCGTCTACTTCCATCGGTAACTTTACTTGGAGCCATACTTTTATTCACCACATGATATGTGTTTTGCTTGGAGCGTCTTGTATGATTTGAGTCTTTGATTTTTAGTTTACCACAATCATCCTTGCTGTACACAATGATGAAGCTATGTACCTAGGGTAGGGTCATGGACCTGTCCTAACTGCCCTACCCAAGGACATCTCTAGAAGAAATCACCTTTCAATCGACTTGAAGGTGTTCCACTCGACAGACTCGAAGTCACTCGACCAAGAAGCGATCACCCGACCAAGATCCAACCACTCGACGGCCAGGAGACCTAAAGTCACCTCGCACGCTAACGGTCGGTCAATAAAATAGCTTTTATGGTCATCATAGCACTTTATTACTAGTGTTACCAGTAACGCCCTGCCTTAATGTACATTGAACCCTTCGTAACGTGGGCTGGCCGGGGTCCTGGCGCACTCTATATAAGCCACCCCCTCCTCCGAGACAAGGGTTCGCACCTCTGTAACTCATACCCACATAATCCAGTCGACCGCCTCTGGGCTCCGAGACGTAGGGTTTTTACTTCTTCCGAGAAGGGCCTGAACTCGTAAACCTTGCGTCCTTACAACTTCTCCATAGCTAAGATCTCACCTCTCCATACTTACCCCCCATTACTGTCAGACTTAGAACCACGACAGTTGGCGCCCACCGTGGGGCGAGTGTTTTAGCGTTTTGTTGGAGGAGTTGCGATCTTTTCCGACCCGAATCATCATGGTTTTCGACGAAGTTTTGGTGGAGGGCCGCGAGATCCGTCTCGGCGCGCTCACGTTCATCGCCGATGACTCCGCCTGGCTTCAGGAGGCTCCGCTCGACGTGGACGCACTCCCTGTCCATGGGGAAATGCACTTTAGCGCGTGCGTCCGCGGCGTTCTCCTGCGGCAACCGTCGACCCCTATCGGTCGGCTCCTGTGTTATCCTCCCTCCCCGTTTCCCGCCGGCGCAAGCGTTCCGGTCGGTCGAGACTTCAGCGGTGGGTGAGACACGCGGTGGCCCGTCAGTCGTCCATCCCTCAAGTCGCGGCGATCGAGCCCGACGAATCCCTCTACGGCCTGTTCGACTGGCTCTGAAGAGACTGCATCCGAGTGCGACAGCAGCGATCCGGCGGGAGAGGTTCTGATGGTCGACCGACCGCCCAGTCCCCTCGGTTTTACCCGCACCGACAGAGGCGCGGGAGGAGGCGACCCGTCGCGTCCCCATGAGGAGTATCTTCCCGAGCCTCTCACGTCGCTGCAGAGAGAAGAACTTCGTCGCTGGAATGTGGATGCGCTGCACACTCCTATCGTTGGAGAAACCTCGAGGCTCGCGCCTTGGAGGACGCGCGCCTGGCGAACTTGGCCGAGCGCACTCGACTGGAGAACCTCCAGCGAGTACTCGACGAGTGGGCGTGACAACGGGTTCCCGAATCCAGTCGACGTCAGCTCTTCCCGCCCCCGCAGGTATATCGAACTCCGATTCAGAATTTAGCAGCTGCGGCCCGTATAGCGGAGTCGATTCAGCCTTCCCAGTCGGAGGCTGGCAGAGGCTTGCTGCAGATCAGAGCGTTACTCCGGGCAGCAGGAGATCAGAATTCCGCTGTTTCTCAGTCACGGAACAGAATTCACAGCAGATCCATTGCTGCAGACACAGTCCAGTCGGCTCACAGCCCGAGATCGCCCCCGAGGTGTGAGGGACATGGAGACCGGCATGACCAGTATGGGAACCATGAGCAGTATGATCACCGAGTCGATCGTGACGGTCGACGTTGAGTGCCCATGCCTCCCCCGAGGAGCGGGTCGTATGTGCCCCGCCAGCAGGATGACAGGCGCCCTCATAGTGGTGGGCGAAGGATTCCAGTCGACCCCAGAGGGCCAGGCTTTGACGCGAGATCCATCCTCGTCCAAGGTCTGGTTGACAGGAACAGGGCTCATCGAGAAGGCCACGACAGAGATGCGCCTGCCAGCAGCAGAGTACATATTTCGGGGCCAGAGTGCTTTAGTAGAGCCATCAGGGCTACTGTGATTCCTCCCAATTTCAGGTTGGCGACTGGAGTCAATAAATTCACTAGCGAGTCCAAGCCCGATACTTGGCTTGAGGACTACCAAGTGGCCGTCCAGATTGGCGGTGGCAATGATGAAGTGGCCATGAAGCACCTGCCTCTCATGTTGGAGGGCTCGGCCAGAGCGTGGCTAAACCAGCTAGCGCCTAGCAGCATTTACACTTGGGAAGATCTCTCCCGAGTGTTCGTCACCACATTTTAAGGCACATGCAAGCGACCAGTAGGACTGACGGAACTGCGGTCTTGTGTGCAAAAGCCGAATGAAACTTTGAGGGATTACATCCAGAGATGGATCACGTTACATCACTCGGTGGAGAATGTGCCTGACCACCAAGCAGTTTGTGCCTTCAAGGAAGGCGTCAAATACAGAGAACTGAATTTGAAATTCGGTCGAACCGAAGATATGTCCCTGAATCGGATGATGGAGATTGCCACCAAGTACGCTAACGGCGAAGATGAGGATCGACTCAGGAGTGGCAAGCTCAAGTCAGTCGCCCAAGAAACTGGAGGCAATTCCAGTCGGAAACAGAAGCGGAAAGCCGAGCCAGCGGCTCCCGGGGAAGCCTTAGCTTTGGCCCAAGGAAAGTCTAAAGGGAAATCTAAAGGGCCTTGGAACCCCAAAAAGGTTAAAGACCAGGAGGGAAATGATGTGTTGGACTTACCGTGTCTCGTCCACACGAAGAAAGATGAAGAGGGTAATTTTATTTACCCGAAACATACCACTCGGCAGTGTCGACTCTTGATCCAGCAGTTCCAGGGCAAGCAGCCCAAGGGAAAGGAAAAGAAGTCAGACAAGGTCGAGGACAAAGAGGACAGTGATGACGGATACCCTCAAGTCAATTCCACCCTGATGATTTTTGCTGATGTTGAGAGCAAAAGTCGACTGAAAGTTATTAACCGAGAGGTGAATATGGTCGCTCCGGCGACACCTAGTTACCTGAAATGGTCTTAGACTGCCATAACATTCAACCAGTCTGACCACCCAACGCACATCGCCACCCCTGGGAGGCAAGCTTTGGTGGTCGACCCAGTTGTTGAAGGCACTCGACTAACCAAAGTCCTGATGGATGGTGGCAGTGGTTTGAACATATTATACGCTGAGACGTTGAAGGGGATGGGCATTCCGATGTCCAGACTCAGTGCCAGCAACATGAGCTTCCATGGAGTCATTCCTGGGAAGAAGGTTGAATCACTCGGCCAGATTGCTCTTGATGTGGTTTTCGGTGATTCCAAGAATTACCGCAAAGAAAAATTGACATTTGAAGTTGTAGACTTCCAGAGTGCCTATCACGCTATTTTGGGCAGGCCGGCTTATGCACGCTTCATGGCCCGACCATGTTACGTGTATCTCAAATTGAAGATGCATGGCCCCAAAGGTGTGATCACCATTACGGGCAATCGGAAGAAAGCGGAAGAATGTTTTCAGAAGGGTTCGAAGATCGCCGACGCACAGATGGTAGTGGTGGAGTTGCAGGAATACCAGAAGACTGCAGACCCGAGTGATCTGTTGCGAGCCAAGAAGCCCGCTACACAGTCAGCTTTCCAGTCGACTGGCGACACGAAGACAGCTCACATCCACCCGACCGACCCCAGTGCCGCCCCGACTCATATCTCGACAACACTCGACTCCAAATAGGAAGAAGCGCTCATCCAGTTCCTCCGTGAGAACTAGGACATCTTCGCATGGAAGCCTTCTGACATGCCAGGTGTTCCCAAGGAGCTGGCTGAGCATCGCTTGAGAGTCGACTCAAAAGTAAAACCTGTCAAGGAACATCTTCGTCGGTCCGCCTTCCAAAAGAGAAAAGCTATTGGCGAAGAGGTGGCTCGGCTCTTAGCAGCGGAGTTCATCCGAGAAATCTACCACTCTGAGTGGCTCGCCAACGTTGTCATGGTCCCCAAGAAGGACAAGTCACTTCGCATGTGCATTGACTTCAAACATATCAATCGGGCCTGCCCGAAAGATCATTTTCCTCTCCCCCGCATCGACCAGATAGTCGACTCGACTGCGGGATGTGAGCGACTGTCTTTCTTAGACGCCTATTTCGGGTACCATCAGATCCGTCTGTATGGACCTGGCGAGATCAAGACAGCTTTCATCACTCCATTCGGGTGCTTCTGTTATGTTACCATGCCGTTCGGCCTCAAGAATGCCGGAGCCACATTCATGAGGATGATTCAGAAGTGTTTACTCACTCAAATCAGTCGGAACATGGAAGCATACATGGATGATATTGTGGTCAAGTCACGGAAGGGTTCCGACCTGCTGACTAACCTTGCTGAAACCTTTGCCAACCTCAGAAGGTATGATATCAAGCTTAATCCATCAAAGTGTACATTCGGAGTCCCTGGCGAAAAGTTACCTGGCTTTCTCATTTCCAAACGGGGAATCGATGCCAATCCAGAAAAAGTTGGCACTATACTCCGAATGAAAAGCCCTATGCGAGTGCACGGCGTCTAGAAGCTTACTGGTTGTTTGGCCGCCCTAAGTCGATTCATATCTCATCTCGGTGAAAAGGCATTACCTCTTTACCGATTGATGAAGAAGTCCGACAAGTTCGAGTGGACTCCCGAAGCTGATGCAGCGTTTGCAGAGCTCAAAGCTCTGCTCTCCACCCAGCCGGTGCTTGCTGCCCCAATCAGCGAAGAGCCTTTGCTGATTTACATTGCAGCCACAGGACAAGTCGTCAGTACGGTACTTATGGTCGAGCGGGAAGAAGAAGGGAAAACCTTCAAAGTTCAGCGCCCAGTATATTATATTTCTGAAGTCTTGACCCCATCAAAGCAAAGATATCCTCACTATCAGAAGCGTGTATATGGGATTTATATGACCACCAAGAAAGTTGCTCACTACTTCTCTGATCATTCCATTACAGTCGTCAGCGACGCTCCATTATTAGAGATCCTGCATAACAGGATGCAACTGGTCGAGTGGCAAAATGGGCGATTGAACTCCTTCCCCTTGATATCAAGTTTGAGGCAAAGAAAGCTATCAAGTCCCAAGCAATCACAGATTTCGTCGCCGAGTGGATTGAACAGCAGCTGCCGACTCAGATTCACTCGGAGCATTGGACTATGTTTTTCGACGGCTCCAAGATGCTGAGTGGTTCCGGTGCCGGAGTGGTGTTGGTCTCCCCCAAAGGAGATAAACTCAGATATGTTCTTCAAATCCATTTTGATTCCTCCAATAACGAGGCGGAATATGAAGCACTTTTATATGGGTTGCGCATGGCCATCTCACTCGGCGTCCGTCGCCTCATGGTCTATGGCGACTCAGATTTGGTGGTTAATCAGGTGATGAAGGAGTGGGATGTCAGAAGTCTAGCCATGACTGGTTATTGCAATGCAGTGAGAAAGCTGGAGAAGAAATTCGAGGGGTTAGAGCTTCATCACATACCCCGACTGAAAAATCAAGCAGCTGATGATTTGGCAAAAATAGGTTCCAAAAGAGAAGCCATTCCCAGTAATGTGTTTTTGGAACATATCCACACACCATCAGTCCAGGAGGATCCCTTCACGGAAGAGGCCCCGCAGCCAAAAAGCGCCACGGATCTGACTGAAGTTGAAGTTCCAGCTGTGGTCGATCTGATAATGGAAGTGCTGGTTATCACTCCCGTCTGGACAGAACCGTACATCGCGTACATCCTAAGGAAAGAACTCCCAGAAGACAAGGAAGAGTCTCGACAGATCGTCCGTCGATCCAAGGCCTTTACAGTCATAAAGGGACAGTTATATAGGGAAAGCGCGGCTGGGGTCGGCCAGAAGTGTATCACACCAGAAGAAGGTCAGATGATCCTTAACGATATCCACTCGGGGACCTGTGGTCATCATGTGTCCTCTCGGACCATTGTGGCTAAAGCATACCGAGCGGGGTTCTACTGGCCAAGGGCCAACGAGATGGCTAAAGAGATAGTCGACAAATGTGGAGGGTGTCAGTATTACTCCAATATGCCACACAAGCCCGCGTCAACCCTGAAAACCATTCCACTCGTCTGGCCCTTCGCTGTTTGGGGGCTGGACATGGTTGGGCCACTGAGAACAGGCAGGAGCGGCTTCACTCATGTGCTGGTAGCAGTCGACAAGTTCACCAAATGGATTGAAGCCAAGCCTATCAAGAATCTTAATGCTTGCACCGCTATCAGTTTCATCAGAGAGTTGATATTCAGATATGGAGTTCCGCACAGTATCATCATGGACAATGGGTCAAACTTTGATTCCGACAAGTTCAGGGCCTTTTGCGCCTCTCAGGGCACTCGGGTCGACTATGCTTCGGTCGCTCACCCCTAGTCGAATGGACAAGCAGAAAGGGCAAATGGCCTAATTCTCAGAGGACTAAAACCCCGATTGATGCGCGATCTCAAGCACGCAGCAGGTGCATGGGTCGACGAGCTCCCATCAATCCTTTGGGGATTGAGGACAACCCCGAATCGATCAACCGGAAGAACCCCATTCTTTCTGGTCTACGGAGCCGAGGCAGTCTTACCGAGTGACCTGCTTCACAACGCTCCCAGAGTCGAGCTCTACTCAGAAGATGAAGCAGAACAAGCCCGGCAGGACGCAGTCGACCTCCTAGAAGAAGAAAGAGAAATGGCCCTCATCCGATCGACCATCTATCAGCAAGACTTGCGTCGATTCCATGCCAGAAACATGAAGAGCCGAGCCTTCCAAGAAGGAGACTTAGTCCTTCGAGTGGATCAGCAGAAACCACACAAACTTGCTCCTACTTGGGAAGGCCCCTTCATAGTCACCAGAGTCCTCCACAATGGTGCATACCACCTCTACAATGTCGATCGCCAGATTGATGAGCCACGAGCCTGGAATGCGGAGCTACTCCGCCCCTTTTATACTTGAATTCTCACTCGGATGAGATGTAATAAGAAAAACTCATGTAGTTTATTTCTCAAAAGACAAGAGCGTTTTAATTCTCCCAGTGATCATTATTGTTTTTGTTTGCGTAAGAAATCCCCCAGTGGGTGGCTTAGCCGCGAATCCGCTTCGCATAAGTTTGAAAAAATCCTACCGAGTGGAGAGCAATCCTCCCACTCGGGGGCTTAGCTGCAGTCCAGTACTCGCCTAAGTTCTCTCACTTGAGGACTTAGCTGCAGTCAGGCACTCGCCTAAGTTTGAAAAAATCCTACCGAGTGGAGAGCAATCCTCCCACTCGGGGGCTTAGCTGCAGTCCAGTACTCGCCTAAGTCCTCTCACTTGAGGACTTAGCTGCAGTCAGGCACTCGCCTAAGTTTGAAAAAATCCTACCGAGTGGAGAGCAATCCTCCCACTCGGGGGCTTAGCTGCAGTCCAGTACTCGCCTAA
>NC_041392.1:215882798-215883245 GCF_002162155.2 Triticum dicoccoides | reverse complement strand
CCCACTCGGGGGCTTAGCTGCGAATCCGTTTCGCCTAAGTTTGAAAAATCCTACCGAGCGGAGAGCAATCCTCCCACTCGGGGCTTAACTGCAGTCCAGTACTCGCCTAAGTTCTCTCACTTGAGACTTAGCTGCAGTCAGGCACTCGCCTAAGTTTGAAAAAATCCTACCGAGTGGAGAGCAATCCTCCCACTCGGGGGCTTAGCTGCAGTCCAGTACTTGCCTAAGTTCCCTCACTTGAGGACTTAGCTGTAGTCAGGCACTCGCCTAAGTTTGAAAAAATCCTACCGAGTGGAGAGCAATCCTCCCACTCGGGGGCTTAGCTGCAGTCTAGTACTCGCCTAAGTTCTCTCACTTGAGGACTTAGCTGCAGTCAGGCACTCGCCTAAGTTTGAAAAAATCCTACCGAGTGGAGAGCAGTCCTCCCACTCGGGGGCTTAGCTGCAG
>NC_041392.1:215831204-215882500 GCF_002162155.2 Triticum dicoccoides | reverse complement strand
CTTAGCTGCAGTCCAGTACTCGCCTAAGTTCTCTCACTTGAGGACTTAGCTGCGGTCAAGCACTCGCCTAAGTTTGAAAAGTTCCTACCGAGTGGAGAGCAGTCCTCCCACTCGGGGGCTTAGCTGCGGTCCAGTACTCGCCTAAGTTCTCTCACTTGAGGACTTAGCTGCAGTCAGGCACTCGCCTAAGTTTGAAAAAATCCTACCGAGAGGAGAGCGATCCTCTCACTCGGGGGCTTAGCTGCAGTCTAGTACTCGCCTAAGTTCTCCCAAACACATCTCAATCCTCAAGGATGACGAGGGGCAGGTCGACTGCCACCTTCTCCTAGAGAGCTTCGCCACAAATACAATGCGCGATTCATCCTGCTCTACAGTAACGAAGTACGGGTCGACTGCCACCTTCTCCTGGAGAGCTTCGCCACAAATACAATGTGTGCTCCGTCCCACTCTGCAGTAACAGGGTGTGGGTCGCCCGCCGCCCGCCCCTGGGGAGCTTCGCCACAAATACAAGACATGGGTCGACTGCTTCCCCCTCCTTCGGAGCTGCGCTGCGAATACAGAAAGTTGTCTCGAATAAAGATTGGGTTCACTCAGCAGGAGATTCATAAAGATATTCAACGGTAAACCAAGTTCAGATAAAATTCTAAAGGTTCTGGATCACGGATCGAGGTACTCGGGCATGCAGCCTGAAAAAGTTTAATGGTTACAAAAACCACTCGGCATTCCGAGGAAAATTTAAGATCGGACACAAGAGTTTGTTCACTCCGCGGGAGGAGGGCTGGTAGGCTCAACGAACTCGTCCAGGTCGACGCCATCGGCAATCCGAGTGGCGGCAGCTATGAAGGTCTCCATAAAAGTTCGGAAGTCATGCTTATGGGTGTTTGCGACCTTGATTGCGGCCAGCTTGTCTTGTCGCACCTCCTTGCAGTGGACACGAACCAAGGACAGAGCCACATCAGCGCCACAACAAGCAGAAGACTTCTTCCACTCCTGCACTCGGTCAGGGATTCCGTTAAGTCGATCCATCAGAGACTCAAGATCGTTTTGGAGCGTAGCCTCTGGCCAGAGTGCCGGGTCGATCCGTGACATGGCGACCTTCAGTCGAGCCAAGTAGTCCACGGCACCTTCGATGCGAGATTCCAGTCGGAGCAGATTCATGGCAGTTTCATCTTTCACTGGAGAGTTGATTGGATCCAAACCTGGTTCGATCCTCCCAGTCTCTTCTTCAAAGTTCTGGCAAAACTCTGCATTCACGATCCAAGGATAAGTCAATATTCATACACTGAGTCGACACAAAAAAATCAGTCGGAACTAAATGTGCACCTTCAAGCTTGATATACAACTTCTTGGCAAGGCTCCTCAGGTAGCTCTCCAGATCGTCCCTCCTATGAGTGATGCCTTCCATCTTTTCGCCCAGGTTGAGGTTTTCCTTCTTCCAGCGTGCGCACTCCCTGTTGGCTTCATTCAGAGCAGTCTTCAGCCTGGTATTCTCTTCTTCCAACTGGCCGACTGAAGCCAGCTTCTGTCCGGCCAGAGCGGTCCTGTCGTCAGCCTCCTTCTAGGCAGCAGCCAAATCCTGATATTTTTTGCCAAAGCTTCCCTTAGTTTTTCTACAAAGAAATGATGATTGATTCAGAAATAGCAGAAGGATGCTCGAGCTGAAAACTGACCACTCGACAAACTTGTCTTACCAGCGGCGCCGTCTCTGACCGTCTGCAGTTCTGTCCTGGCCAGCTCCAAGTCAAGTTTCAGTTGAATCTGCTGCCTCTCCAAATCAGTGAAGCGAGCTCCAAGATCACAAGATTTCTGAAATCAAAGGGGAGAAATTATTCCATAGCAAAAACGACAAATACTAAGACTATAGTCGACTGCCCGCAGTCCACCATAGTCTTGGGGACTACACCCAGTGGGTGCACTTTGCGTGCCCCCACCGGTTCTGATTCCACTCGACCGGCCCGCCGGAGTCAAGTTCAAAAAAAAGAGAGACAAAGTAGAACTCAGACCACAGTCGACTGCCAGCAGTCGACCGCGGTCTCAGGGACTACACCCAGTGGGTGCACTTTGCGTGCCCCCACCGGTTCTGATTCCACTCGACCGGATCGAGCGGAACAAACAAACTACCAGTTCGGTTTTACTCACAAAATACAAAGACTATGGTCGACTGCCAGCAGTCCGTCGTAGCCTCGGGGACTACACCCAGTGGGTGCACTCAGTGTGCCCCCACTAGTCCAAAAAATTCAATCGACACACCCAGTGGGTGTACAGATGAAAAGATTTTCGGAAAGAATCTTCAGATAGCATATCCTAACAGAACAAGCGGCGACCAACTAACCTGAACATTGCTCTGGAGAGCCGAGCTGGCATCATAGGCGGCTTGGCTGGCGTCCCGCACCGTCTTCATCTTCTCCATCATAATGCCCGCCTGGCGTATGGCTTCCCTAACAGCATTCACCTCGTCCTCCGGGACATGATGGGTTGCAAAAAGTGAAGGCGGGTCGACAGGGGCCTGAGCAGTCGAAGAAGAAGGCAAGGCACTCGACAGGGGGTCCGCGAAGGTAACAGAACCCCGATTGACGTCACCAGTGTCCTGAACGACTGGTTCTGCCCTCGGCGTCGACTGTAGCGCCTCACTTACAGGAGCTCACCTACTCTTCCTCGTCAAAGACCTCTCGGGCTCTTCATCATCATCAGGGAGGTCAATAATGTTGGGAGCTGTACAAAGTTCAAATTGCCAAAATCACGTCACCCAATGATGCACGATGCAGTTGAATCGACCAAAGAAAGATAGTATGGTAGAAATCATACCCGGATTATAAGTGACTGCATCCTCCATCACCTCATCATCATCCCTGTAAGCTGAGGTCCCGGAAGTGGCAGCGCTAACAATTCCAAAGTTCGTCCAGTTAAAACAAGAAAAACAAACAGCGCGGAGCATCGAGTGAATAAAAGGAGAGACACTCACGCGGAGGCGATAGGGATATCGATCTTGATCTTTGGCAGCGCCTTCCGAGTCTTCGACTCTGCAACTTTGGGGTGCTTTGGCGCCTTCTCAGTCGGGGTTGGTGAAGAGACCCGGGGACGCTTCGAAGACTGACCAGCCTGAGCAGTTGCCTTGTCGCTGGCACTCGGCCGTTCTTGGTCAAGCTTGGATCGTCTCTCTATGCGAGGAGGCGACTCGACTTCTTCCCCGTCACTTGAGTCGTCACTTCCACCATCC
This sequence comes from Triticum dicoccoides, assembly GCF_002162155.2. Classification (NCBI taxonomy): domain Eukaryota; kingdom Viridiplantae; phylum Streptophyta; class Magnoliopsida; order Poales; family Poaceae; genus Triticum; species Triticum dicoccoides. The sequence continues at coordinate 215,879,283 of NC_041392.1, read as the reverse complement.
CCTTCACCATCGGAAGTCCACTCGCCACTTTCGCCACCACTCGCCTCGCCTTCCAGAGCTTGCTCTTGCTCCCCGTTGGGCATCGAATACATTTCAATAATGGCCTGAAAGAAAGTAGGGAGAACAAAGTCAGTCGAGGCAATACAGACAGCTGCGCGAGTGAATTCAGATTACAAGCAAAAACTCAGAATCAGACCTGCTCTGGTGCACACGACTAGTCGAATGGGGGAACTCTCCTGGCTCCTCTGGGATTGTCCTTGTTCCCGGTAATGCTCGACAGCCACTTCTCCAGCGTGTCGTCATCGATCTCCTCTGGGTGGATCCAAGTGGAGTCTTCTAGACCCGAATACATCCACATCGGGTGGTCTCGGGCTTGGAGAGGCTGGATGCGCCGCTGAAGGAAGACCTCCAAGAGATCCATACCAGTGACCCCGTCATGAATGAGATGGACCACTTGGTTGACCAACACCTTCACGTGCGCCTTCTCCTCCGGGAGCACCTTCAAAGGGGAGGGTTTTTCCACTCGGTCCATGGTAAAGGGAGGGAGGCCAGTCGACTGCCCTGGCGTCGACTAGTCTTTGCAGTAGAACTAGGTCGACTGCCATCCGCGAACTGAATCGGGAAGAATCATGGCCGGAAAGGAGCTTTTTCCCCTCGTCTGGATGCCAAGACCCCCACACATCTGGATCACTTGGGTCCTCTCGTCACTCGGATTAGCCTTTTTCACTGTCTGGGAGCGACAAGTGAAAATATGCTTGAAAAGACCCCAGTGAGGTCGACAACCCAAGAAGTTCTCACACAAGGAAATGAACGCGACAAGATAAACGATTGAGTTGGGGGTAAAATGGTGGAGTTGAGCCCCAAAGAAGTTCAGAAACCCTCGGAAGAAAGGATGAGGAGGCAAGGAAAACCCACGGTCGACGTGGGTGGCAAGAAGAACGCGCTCACCCTCCCGGGGTTGCGGCTCGGATTCCTTCCCCGGAAGCCGCGCCGAGTCGTAGGGAATCAGCCCTCCCTCGGCCAGGTCGTCGAGGTCCTCTTGGGAGATCCTCGAGTGGATCCAGTCGCCCTAGATCCAACCCCTCAGCAGGCCAGTCTGCGAGGAAGATCCGCCCCTGCTCGTCGCCTTCCCCTTTGACCTCGCTGTCGCCTTCTTTGCCCGCTCCAGAGCCATTGTCTTCTCCTTCACCATTGTCGCCGATGAGACGCGTGTGGCACGGTGGCGCTGGGGCGAGAGCGAGCGTAGAGGAGAGGCGTGAGGAGGAGAAGAGATAATGGGGCGCACTGTTCGGGAGACTCCGGTCCAACGCCTTATATGAGGCCGCTTCCGAGTGGCTGACAGGTAGGCCCAGATGGCTCTGTCAAATCCCGTAACGACTGCATGAGAGATATGTGGCGAAAAAGGTGGCACGGGGATCGAGGCGGCTCCGCTCTATCTTGTCCGATTACTGCGGCCTCCCCTGTCCCGCGCGCTTCCCAAAATTCGAATCCCACTAAATCCGGGGGCAGCAAATAACTTGTCAGACCAAAGATCTCCTCCGCACCGTCACTCGGAGCCTTACAAGTAAAGAAACCCACTCGATGAAGCATTAAGAATGGATCAAGGCGACTGAAAAGGAAGTTGCTGCCATCACTCGGGTCCATTGATCTAGAGCAAGATATGCTCACGACATGAAAAACGAGTCGGAGAGGTCCTCAACTCCTTCCCCACTCAAACCTCGATCCATTCGGGGGCTAATGATGAAGCTATGTACCTAGGGTAGGGTCATGGACCTGTCCTAACTGCCCTACCCAAGGACATCTCTAGAAGAAATCACCTTTCAATCGACTTGAAGGTGTTCCACTCGACAGACTCGAAGTCACTCGACCAAGAAGCGATCACTCGACCAAGATCCAACCACTCGACGGCCAGGAGACCTAAAGTCACCCCACACTCTAACGGTCGGTCATTAAAATAGCTTTTATGGTCATCATAGCACTTTATTACTAGCGTTACTAGTAACGCCCTGCCTTAATGTACATTGAACCCTTCGTAACATGGGTTGGCCGGGGTCCTAGCGCACTCTATATAAGCCACCCCCTCCTCCGAGACAAGGGTTCGCACCTCTGTAACTCATACCCACATAATCCAGTCGACTGCATCTGGGCTCCGAGACGTAGGGTTTTTACTTCTTCCGAGAAGGGCCTGAACTCGTAAACCTTGCGTCCTTACAACTTCTCCATAGCTAAGATCTCACCTCTCCATACTTACCCCCCTACATTACTGTCAGACTTAGAACCACGACACACACATTTTGAGAGAGCCATACATGATTTGGAATTTGTTAGAATACTCTATGTGCTTCACTTATATCTTTTGAGTTATATAGTTTTGCTCTAGTACCTCACTTATATCTTTTAGAGCACGGTGGCGGATTTGTTTTATAGAAACTATTGATCTCTAATGCTTCACTTAGATTATTTTGAGAGTATTAAATAGCATGGTAATTTGCTTAAATAATCCTAATATGCTAGGTATTCAAGATTAGTAAAAAAATCTTATGAGTGTTTTGAATACTAAGAGAAGTTTGATGCTTGATGATTGTTTTGAGATATGAAGGTAATAATATCAAAGTTGTGCTAGTTGAGTAGTTTTGAATTTGAGAAATGCTTGTGTTGAAGTTTGCAAGTCCCGTAGCATGCACATATGGTAAACGTTATGTAACAAATTTGAAACATGAGGTGTTCTTTGATTGTCCTCCTTATGAGTGCGGTCGGGGACGAGCGATGGTCTTTTCCTACCAATCTATCCCCCTAGGAGCATGCGCGTAGTGCTTGGTTTTTGATGACTTGTAGATTTTTGCAATAAGTATGTGAGTTCTTTATGACTAATGTTGAGTCCATGGATTATACGCACTCTCACCCTTCCATCATTACTAGCCTCTTCGGTACCGTGCATTGCCCTTTCTCATATTGAGAGTTGGTGCAAATTTCGCCAGTGCATCCAAACCCCATGATATGATACGCTCTTTCACACATAAACCTCCTTATATCTTCCTCAAAACAGCCACCATACCTACCTATTATGGCATTTCCATAGCCATTCCGAGATATATTGCCATGCAACTTTCCACCATTCTGTTTATCATGACACATTCATCATTGTCATATTGCTTAGCATGATCATGTAGTTGACATAGTATTTCTGGCAAAGCCACCATTCATAATTCTTTCATACATGTCACTCTTGGTTCATTGCATATCCCGGTACACCGCCGGAGGCATTCATATAGAGTCATCTTTTGTTCTAGCATCGATTTGTAATCATTGAGTTGTAAATAAACAGAAGTGTGATGATCATCATTTTCTAGAGCATTGTCCCAAGTGAGGAATTAAAAAAAGGTGAGAGAAAGGCCATAAAAAAGAGAAGGCCCAAAAAAAGAGAAAAAGAGAGAAGGGACAATGCTACTATCCTTTGCCACACTTGTGCTCCAAAGTAGCACCATAATCTTCATGATAGAGAGTCTTTTGTTTTGTCACTTTCATATACTAGTGGGAATTTTTCATTATAGAACTTGGCTTGTATATTCCAACAATGGGCCTCCTCAAGTGCCCTAGGTCTTCGTGAGCAAGCAAGTTGGATGCACACCCACTTAGTTTCTTTTGTTGAGCTTTCATACATTTATAGCTCTAGTGCATTCGTTGCATGGCAATCCCTACTCCTTGCATTAACATCAATCGATGGGCATCTCCATAGCCCATTGATTAGCCTCGTTGATGTTAGACTTTCTCCTTTTTTTGTCTTCTCCACATAAGCCCCATCATCATATTCTATTCCACCCATAGTGCTATGTCCATGGCTCGCGCTCATATATTGCGTGAAAGTTTATAGGTTTGAGATTACTAAAGTATGAAACAATTGCTTGGCTTGTCATCGGGGTTGTGCATGATGACAGCATTCTTGTGTGATGAAAATGGAGCATGACTAAACTATATGATTTTGTAGGGATGAACTTTCTTTGGCCATGTTATTTTGAGAAGACATAATTGCTTAGTTAGTATGCTTGAAGTATTATTATTTTTATGTCAATATGAACTTTTATCTTTAATCTTTCGAATCTGAATATTCATACCACAATTAAGAAGAATTACATTAAAATTATGCCAAGTAGCACTCCGCATCAAAATTATCTTTTTTATCATTTACCTACTCGAGGACGAGCAGGAATTAAGCTTGGGGATGCTTGATACGTCTCCAACGTATCTATAATTTTTGATTGCTCCATGCTATATTATCTACTGTTTTGGACATTATTGGGCTTTATTATCCAGTTTTATATTATTTTTGGGACTAATCTATTAACCGGAGGCCCAGCCCAGAATTGCTGTTTTTTGCCTATTTCAGAATTTCGCAGAAAAGGAATATCAAACGGAGTCCAAACGGAATGAAACCTTCGGGAACGTGATTTTCAGAACGAACATGATCCAGGAGACTTGGACCCTACGTCAACAAATAAAGGAGGAAGCCACGAGGTAGGGGGACGCGCCTACCCCCCCAGGCGCGCCCTCCACCCTTGTGGCCCCCCTGTTGCTCCACCGACGTACTCCTTCCTCCTATATATACCTACATACCCCCAAACGATCAGATACGGAGCCAAAAACCCAATTCCACTGCCGCAACCTTCTGTATCCACGAGATCCGATCTTGGGGCCTGTTCCGAAGCTCCACCGGAAGGGGCATCCATCACGGAGGGCTTCTACATCAACACCATAGCCTCTCCAATGAAGTGTGAGTAGTTTACCTCAGACCTTCGGGTCCATAGTTATTAGCTAGATGGCTTCTTCTCTCTTTTTGGATCTCATTACAATGTTCTCCCCCTCTCTTGTGGAGATCTTTCAATGTAATCTTCTTTTTGCGGTGTGTTTGTTGAGACTGATGAATTGTGGGTTTATGATCAAGATTATCTATGAACAATATTTGAATCTTCTCTGAATTCTTTTATGTATGATTGGTTATCTTTGCAAGCCTCTTCGAATTATCAGTTTGGTTTGGCCTACTAGATTGATCTTTCTTGCAATGGGAGAAGTGCTTAGCTTTGGGTTCAATCTTGCGGTGTCCTTTCCCATTGACAGTAGGGGCAACAAGGCACGTATTGTATTGTTTCCATCAAGGATAACGAGATGTTTTTTTATCATATTGCATGAATTTATCCCTCTACATCATGTCATCTTGCTTAAGACTATACTCTGTTTTCATTAACTTAATACTCTAGATGCATGCTGGATAGCGGTTGATGAGTGGAGTAATAGTAGTAGATGCAGGCAGGAGTCGGTCTACTTGTCTCGGACGTGATGCCTATATACATGATCATACCTAGATATTCTCATAACTATGCTCAATTCTGTCAATTGCTCAACAGTAATTCGTTCACCCACCGTAAAATACTTATGCTCTTGAGAGAAGCCACTAGTGAAACCTATGGCCCCCGGGTCTATCTTCATCATATTAATCTTCCAATACTTAGTTATTTCCTTTTGCTTTTTTACTTTGCTTTTATTTTACTTTGCATCTTTATCACAAAAATACCAAAAATATTATCCTATCATATCTATCAGATCTCACTCTCGTAAGTGACAGTGAAGGGATTAACAACCCCTTATCGCGTTGGTTGCAAGGAGTTATTTGTTTTGTGCAGGTACGAGGGACTCACGCGTAGCCTCCTACTGGATTGATACCTTGGTTCTCAAAAACTGAGGGAAATACTTATGCTACTTTGCTGCATCATCCTTTCCTCTTCAAGGAAATCCAACGCAGTGCTCAAGAGGTAGCAAGAAGATTTCTGGCGCCGTTGCCGAGGAGTCTACGCAAAAGTCAACATACCAAGTACCCATCACAACCCTTATCTCCCGCATTACATTATTTGCCATTTGCCTCTCGTTTTCCTCTCCCCCACTTCACCCTTGCCGTTTTATTCGCCCTCTCTCTCTATCCTCCCTCTCTTTCTCTATTTGCCTCTATTTGCCTGCTTGCTTTTTGTTTGCTTGTGTGTTGGATTGCTTGCTTGTCACGATGGCTCAAGATAACACTAAATTGTGTGACTTTACCAATACCAACAACAATGATTTTATTAGCACTCCGATTGCTCCTCTTAACGATGCTGAATCTTGTGAAATTAATGCCGCTTTGCTGAATCTTGTCATGAAAGATCCGTTTTCCGGCCTTCCTAGTGAAGATGCCGCTACCCATCTAAATAGCTTCGTTGATTTGTGTGATATGCAAAAGAAGAAAGATGTGGACAACGATATTGTTAAGTTGAAGCTATTTCATTTTTCGCTTAGAGATCGTGCTAAAGCTTGGTTTTCGTCTTTGCCTAAAAATAGTATTGATTCTTGGAACAAGTGCAAAGATGCTTTTATCTCTAAGTATTTTCCTCCCGCTAAGATCATCTCCCTTAGAAACGATATTATTAATTTTAAGCAACTTGATCATGAACATGTTGCACAAGCTTGGGAGAGGATGAAATTAATGATACATAATTGCCCTACTCATGGTTTGAATTTGTGGATGATTATACAAAAAATTTATGTCGGATTGAATTTTGCTTCTAGAAATCTTTTAGATTCGGCCGCGGGAGGCACTTTTATGGAAATCACTTTAGGAGAAGCTACTAAACTCCTAGATAATATTATGGTTAATTATTCTCAATGGCATACTGAAAGATCTACTAATAAAAAGGTGCATGGGATAGAAGAAATTAATGTTTTGAGTGGAAAGATGGATGAACTTATGAAATTATTTGCTAGTAAGAGTGTTTCTTCTGATCCTAATGATATGACCTTCTCTACTTTGATTGAGAACAATAATGAATCTATGGATGTGAATTTTGTTGGTAGGGATAATTTTGGTAACAACGCGTATAGAGGAAACTTTAATCCTAGGCCTTATCCTAGTAATCCCTCTAATAATTATTGAAATTCCTACAACAACTATTATGGAAATTTCAATAAGATGCCCTTTGAATTTGAGAACAGTGTTAAGGAATTTATGAATTCGCAAAAGAATTTCAATGCTTTGCTTGAAAAGAAATTGCTTAAAGTTGATGATTTAGCTAGGAACGTTGATAGAATTTCTCTTGATGTTGATTCTTTAAAGCTTAGATGTATTCCTCCTAAGCATGATATCAATGAGTCTCTCAAAGCCATGAGAATTTCCACTGATGAGTGCAAAGAAAGAACCGCTAGGATGCGTGCTAAGAAAGATGCCTTCATAAGAGCGTGTTTTCTAGTTCCTATGAAAATAAAGATGAAGATCTAAAAGTTATTGATGTGTCCCCTATTAAATAATTGTTTTTCAATATGAATCTTGATAATGATGGTACTGAATATGATCCACCTTTACCTAGAAGGCGTTCCAAAAATTCATAGTTTTTAGATGTTGATGCTAAATTTGATGAAAGTGGGATGGAAGAAATTAAAACCCTAGATGTTTCTAAACCCACTATTTTGGATTTAAAGGAAAATTAATTATGAAAATTTCTCTTTGATTGATTGTATTTCCTTGTTGCAATCCGTGCTAAATTCTCCTCATGCTTATAGTCAAAATAAAGCGTTTACTAAACATATCGTTGATGCCTTGATGCAATCTTATGAAGAAAAACTTGAGTTGGAAGTTTCTATCCCTAGAAAACTTTATGATGAGTGAGAACCAACTATTAAAATTAAGATTAAAGATCATGAGTTCTATGCTTTATGTGATTTGGGTGCTAGTGTTTCGACGATTCCAAAGACTTTGTGTGATTTGTTAGGTTTCCGCGATTTTGATGATTGCTCTTTAAACTTGCACCTTGCGGATTCCACTATTAAGAAACCAATGGGAAGAATCAATGATATTCTTATTGTCGCAAATAGGAATTATATGCCCGCAGATTTTATTGTTCTTGACATAGATTGTAATCCTTCATGTCCTATTATCCTTGGTAGACCTTTCCTTAGAATGATTGGTGCAATTATTGATATGAAGGAAGGAAATATTAGATTCCTATTTCCGTCAAGGAAAGGCATGGAAAACTTTCCTAGAAAGAAAATTAAATTACCTTATGAATCTATTATGAGATCCACTTATGGATTGCCTACCAAAGATGACAATACGTAGATCTATCCTTGCTTTTTATGCCTAGCTAGGGGCGTTAAAGGATAGCGCTTGTTGGGAGGCAACCCAATTTTATTTTTATTCCTTGCTTTTTGCTCTTGTTTAGTAATAAATAATTTACCTAGCCTATGTTTTGGTTGTGTTTTTTGTGTTTAATTAGTGTTTGTGCCAAGTAGAACCGTTGGGAAGACTTGGGGAAAGTCTTGTTATATTGCTGTAAAAAACAGAAACTTTAGCGCTCACGAGAACTGCTTCCATTTTTATTTGGAAAGTGATATTTAGTTAATTATTTCTGAATATGATTTATAGATAAATTAATCACGTCCAGCAATTTATTTTAGAATTTTTGGGGCTCCAGATCTTGCGCTAGTTACAGATTACTACAGACTGTTCTGTTTTTGACAGATTCTGTTTTTCGTGTGTTGTTTGCTTATTTTGACGAATCTATGGCTAGTAAAATAGTTTATAAACCATATAGAAGGTGGAATACAGTAGGTTTAACACCAATATAAATAAAGAATGAGTTTATTACAGTACCTTTAAGTGGTCTTTTGTTTTCTTTCGCTAACGGAGCTCACGAGATTTTCTACTTTAAGTTTTGTGTTGTGAAGTTTTCAAGTTTTGGGTAAAGATTTGATGGATTATGGAAAAAGGAGTGGCAAGATACTAAGCTTGGGGATGCCCTTGGCACCCCCAAGATAATCTAAGGACACCTAAAAGCCAAATCTTGGGGATGCCCCGGGAGGCATCCCCTCTTTCGTCTACTTCCATCGGTAATTTTACTTGGAGCTATATTTTTATTCACCACATGATATGTGTTTTTCTTGGAGCGTCTTGTATGATTTGAGTCTTTGATTTTTAGTTTACCACAATCATCCTTGCTGTACACACATTTTTAGAGAGCCATACATGATTTGGAATTTGTTAGAATACTCTATGTGCTTCACTTATATCTTTTGAGTTATATAGTTTTGCTCTAGTACTTCACTTATATCTTTTAGAGCACGGTGGTGGATTTGTTTTATAGAAACTATTGATCTCTAATGCTTCACTTAGATTATTTTGAGAGTCTTAAATAGCATGGTAATTTACTTAAATACTCCTAATATGCTTGGTATTCAAGATTAGTAAAAAAAAATCTTATGAGTGTTTTGAATACTAAGAGAAGTTTGATGCTTGATGATTGTTTTGAGATATGAAGATAATAATATCAAAGTCATGCTAGTCGAGTAGTTTTGAATTTGAGAAATGCTTGTGTTGAAGTTTGCAAGTCCCGTAGCATGCACATATGGTAAACATTATGTAACAAATTTGAAACATGAGGTGTTCTTTGATTGTCCTCCTTATGAGTGCGGTCGGGGACGAGCGATGGTCTTTTCCTACCAATCTATCCCCCTAGGAGCATGCGCGTAGTGCTTGGTTTTTGATGACTTGTAGATTTTTGCAATAAGTATGTGAGTTCTTTATGACTAATGTTGAGTCCATGGATTATAGGCACTCTCACCCTTCCATCATTGCTAGCCTCTTCGGTACCGTGCATTGCCCTTTCTCACATTGAGAGTTGGTGCAAACTTCGCCAGTGCATCCAAACCCCGTGATATGATACGCTCTTTCACACATAAACCTCCTTATATCTTCCTCAAAACAGCCACCATACCTACCTATTATGGCATTTCCATAGCCATTCCGAGATATATTGCCATGCAACTTTCCACCATTCCGTTTATCATGACACATTCATCATTGTCATATTGCTTAGCATGATCATGTAGTTGACATAGTATTTGTGGCAAAGCCACCGTTCATAATTCTTTCATACATGTCACTCTTGGTTCATTGCATATCCCGGTACACCGCTGGAGGCATTCATATAGAGTCATCTTTTGTTCTAGCATCGAGTTGTAATCATTGAGTTGTAAATAAATAGAAGTGTGATGATCATCATTTTCTAGAGCATTGTCCCAAGTGAGGAATTAAAAAAAGGTGAGAGAAAGGCCATAAAAAAGAGAAGGCCCAAAAAAAGAGAAAAAGAGAGAAGGGACAATGCTACTATCCTTTGCCACACTTGTGCTCCAAAGTAGCACCATAATCTTCGTGATAGAGAGTCTTTTGTTTTTTCTCTTTCATATACTAGTGGGAATTTTTCATTATAGAACTTGGCTTGTATATTCCAACAATGGGCCTCTTCAAGTGCCCTAGGTCTTCGTGAGCAAGCAAGTTGGATGCACACCCACTTAGTTTCTTTTGTTGAGCTTTCATACATTTATAGCTCTAGTGCATCTGTTGCATGGCAATCCCTACTCCTTGCATTAACATCAATCGATGGGCATCTCCATAGCCCATTGATTAGCCTCGTTGATGTGAGACTTTCTCCTTTTTTGTCTTCTCCACATAACCCCCATCATCACATTCTATTCCACCCATAGTGCTATGTCCAGGGCTCGCGCTCATATATTGCGTGAAAGTTTATAGGTTTGAGATTACTAAAGTATGAAACAATTGCTTGGCTTGTCATCGGGGTTGTGCATGATGACAACATTCTTGTGTGACGAAAATGGAGCATGACTAAACTATATGATTTTGTAGGGACGAACTTTCTTTTGGCCATTTTATTTTGAGAAGACATAATTGCTTAGTTAGTATGCTTGAAGTATTATTATTTTATGTCAATATGAACTTTTATCTTTAATCTTTTGGATCTAAATATTCATACCACAATTAAGAAGAATTACATTAAAATTATGCCAAGTAGCACTCCGCATCAAAATTATCTTTTTTATCATTTACCTACTCGAGGACGAGCAGGAATTAATCTTGGGGATGCTTGATACGTCTCCAACGTATCTATAATTTTTGATTGCTCCATGCTATATTATCTACTATTTTGGACATTATTGGGCTTTATTATCCACTTTTATATTATTTTTGGGACTAACCTATTAACCGGAGGCCCAGCCCAGAATTGCTGTTTTTGCCTATTTCAGAATCTCGCAGAAAAGGAATATCAAACAGAGTCCAAACGGAATGAAACCTTCGGGAACGTGATTTTCAGAACGAACATGATCCAGGAGACTTGGACCCTACGTCAACAAATAAAGGAGGAAGCCACGAGGTAGGGGGACGCGCCTACCCCCCCAGGCGCGCCCTCCACCCTCGTGGGCCCCCTGTTGCTCCACCGACGTACTCCTTCCTCCTATATATACCTGCGTACCCCCAAACGATGAGATACGGAGCCAAAAACCTAATTCCACCACTGCAACCTTTTGTATCCACGAGATCCCATCTTGGGGCCTGTTCCGGAGCTCCGCCGGAGGGGGCATTCATCATGGAGGGCTTCTACATCAACACCATAGCCTCTCCGATGAAGTGTGAGTAGTTTACCTCAGACCTTCGGGTCCATAGTTATTAGCTAGATGGCTTCTTCTCTCTTTTTGGATCTCAATACAATGTTCTCCCCCTCTCTTGTGGAGATCTATTCAATGTAATCTTCTTTTTGTGGTGTGTTTGTTGAGACCGATGAATTGTGGGTTTATGATCAAGATTATCTATGAACAATATTTGAATCTTCTCTGAATTCTTTTATGTATGATTGGTTATCTTTGCAAGCCTCTTCGAATTATCAGTTTGGTTTGGCCTACTAGATTGATCTTTCTTGCAATGGGAGAAGTGCTTAGCTTTGGGTTCAATATTGCGGTGTCCTTTCCCAATGACAGTAGGGGCAGCAAGGCACGTATTGTATTGTTGCCATCGAGGATAACAAGATGGATTTTTTTATCATATTGCATGAATTTATCCCTCTACATCATGTCATCTTGCTTAAGGCTATACTCTGTTTTCATCAACTTAATACTCTAGATGCATGCTGGATAGCGGTCGATGAGTGGAGTAATAGTAGTAGATGCAGGCAGGTGTCGGTCTACTTGTCTCGGACGTGATGCCTATATACATGATCATACCTAGATATTCTCATAACTATGCTCAATTCTGTCAATTGCTCAACAGTAATTCGTTCACCCACCGTAAAATACTTATGCTCTTGAGAGAAGCCACTAGTGAAACCTATGGCCCCCGGGTCTATCTTCATCATATTAATCTTCCAATACTTAGTTATTTCCTTTGCTTTTTTACTTTGATTTTATTTTACTTTGCATCTTTATCACAAAAATACCAAAAATATTATCCTATCATATCTATCAGATCTCACTCTCGTAAGTGACCGTGAAGGGATTGACAACCCCTTATCGCGTTGGTTGCGAGGAGTTATTTGTTTTGTGCAGGTACGAGGGACTCGCGCGTAGCCTCCTACTAGATTGATACCTTGGTTCTCAAAAACTAAGGGAAATACTTACGCTACTTTGCTGCATCATCCTTTCCTCTTCAAGGAAATCCAACGCAGTGCTCAAGAGGTAGCAATATGCAGCGGAAGGTAGACTACACTAGACAAGCCATAGTGAAGTAAGCAATGAAGTGAAAGCACGAAGATTATCAGCAGCTAGGTAGTATGGATCAAGATGGAAGATAGTATGAAACCAATCAAGAACAGTCTTCACACAGTGAAGTCAATCATATCATGCACGCAGGCAATGACTTCACGAAGACAAACTGTAAGTAAAGAGAGAGGTAAGGATAGAACCAGTTGCTTGGTGAGGACAGATATTTGTTGTACTAGTTCTAGTTGTTGTGACAACTGTACGTCTGGTTAGGGAGGCTGAGATTCAACTCAGAAGACCGCGTCTTCACCTTATTCCCCTTGAGCTAAGGACACACAGTCCTCGCTCAATCACTCTGGTAAGTCTTCAAGGTAGACTTCCAAACCTTCACAGACTTCGTTCATCGGCGATCCACAATGACTCTTGGATGCTCATAACGTGACGCCTAACCGGATGGAGGATTCACAGTGCTCAAGTGTAACACATCTTCAGATCACACAGACAGAAAGACTTCAGTGATGCCTAACACTCTTTGGCATTGGGTGTTTAGGGCTTTGTCCTCGCAAGGATTTCTCTCTCAAAGGCTTCGAGGTGGGTTGCTCTCAAACGACAAAAGTCGTGCCCTAACTCTGAGCAGCCACCAATTTATGGTGTAGGGGGTGGGCTATTTATAGCCACTAGGCAACCCGACCTGATTTGTTTGAAATGACCCTGGGTCGCTAAGGAACTGACACATGTTCCAAATGTCAGATTTCAAACACACGCGACAGCTTAACTTGGGCTACAAGTAAAGCCGACTCATCCAGCTCTGGATAAGATTTTCTCTCATTGTCTTCGCTCGAAGACTTAGGATTTGGTTGAGCATCACTTCAGTCACTCTGACTTTGTTCAGTTGGACCCCACTTAACAGTATGGTGGTTCCTATGACTCAACAAAGAAGAAAAGGAAACTACGAAACAGCCATGTCTTCACACTCCATAGTCTTCACGTGAATGTCTTCTCGAGTCACAATCTTCGTTGTGAATATCTTCACATACCACCATTCTCTTCAATGTCTTCACACATTCGTAGGAGTCATCTCTGGTAGGTAAACCGAATCAATGAGGGACTACTACCTGTGTTATCCTGCAATTCTCACAAACACATTAGTCCCTCAACCAGGTTTGTCATCAATACTCCAAAACCAACTAGGGGTGGCACTAGACGCACTTACAGCTAGCATGGCAGGTTCGTTCAAGACCATCCTCGACTCAACTAATAACATCATTACAAGGAACCCAAGGGTCCAGGAGCAGTTTGATCTCCCCTATCTTCTTCGCCGTGACCCTGCTGACTGACGTGTGGACGAGGGAAGCCTCGCCTTGTGTGACGGTGTCCTAGACTAGGGGGTACTCACCACATCGTTTCCCGATCAGTTGGATTGGGCCGAGGACCCCCATGGCCGTTTACTCATGGGCCAGTTCGGATAGCCGAAGACATATACGAGGAAGATTCCACAGGACTTGGTGATCAAGACACGGACTCCTCTCCACCAATGTATTCAACTAGGACTCTGGTTGTCCTAGGCCTCTGGTGTGTTATATAAGCCAAGGTCAGACTAGTCAATGGATGATTATGATATTATTCATCATACCCTTAGGTTTTAGACCACAACATATGATCTCGAGGTAGATCAACTCTGTACTTGATACTCCATCAATATAAACAAGAGCACGCCGTAGGGTTTTACCTCAATCAAGAGGGCCCGAACCTGGGTAAACATTATGTCCCCTGTCTCCTGTTATGCATCGATCCATGATACACAACTTGGGACTCCCTACCCGAGATCTGCCAGTTTTGACACCGACAATGGTGCTTTCATTGAGAGTTCCGCTGTGTGATCGACAAAGGATCAATGGCTCGCCCGCAGATTAACTGTGACGCTGACATCTTCGTCGTCGGCTCGACTGGTCACCTTGGCTCGACCGAGGACCGCGCTTCATCTTCGATCGTCATGTTCGGACGGGGGCCTTCATCAACATCAACTCCAATCTCTATCATGATCGTAGACTAATCATCCATGAAGCTCGGGGGCTCAACATCAACATTGCCCTCGAGCGGCCGTGCTATTTTTTTGGACAACGAATTTGTATCTGCTGCCACCACTTCCTTGAGCATCACTTTGACGATTCATTCAGTGGAATTGTGCGGAATTAAGTCTACAACAGCCATGCAAAATTTCGTCGAGTTCCGATGGAGGAATCTCCGGCAATCTACGATTTATCGGAGCCCTGTCAAATCTAGATGGGAATCCGGACGCGTTTAGGGAGTGGTCTCCAGAGCCTAGATCGGAGGTCCTTTGGAAGATCCAACCGTTCATCTTCTGTGTAATTCCTATATCTACCACCCCTCCATATTTCAGCTCGATCCGATGGTTGAAACTCCGGGAACCTTCCGATGAGTGGACCACTTTTTCAGATCTGTTTTCTGCGTGAGAACGAATCCGACCCGAGTTCGTCTTTCTTATGAACACGATTTCAGACATCCTTTTTGAAGGAGGTTTTGTATGGGGTTTTGTTTTTTGTTCCCAAACACATCCCACTAATTTTAAGGTCTTTTTCCAATATTATCTTCACCATCGCGCCGGTGTCAAACCAGCCCGTCAACATTGTTCCACGGTTGTCGACCCGCGCTAGACATGTCGTCACTTTGTTGAGCCGATCTCAACTTCTTCGGATCATCATCTGCGCAAGCCGAACAAGAGTTCGACATCGCGAAGGATAAATCATCACCAACATCGCCGCCCCACGGATTACACGGAGCGGGCACACCAGCATCGCCACACGGTCACTTCATCAAGCCGGCATTGACCGCGTCACAAGTTACGACCTGCGTCGGCATTGCCACACTATTGCTTTTTCAAGCCAATGTCCATCACGCGAACTGCTTCAACACCTCGGCTGACATGGCAGCTGCAACATCTCCTTACCGACCTGCTCCGTCACCTTGGCTAGACTGGGGGCTTCGTCATCCCTTCTTCAACCTACTCTGGACTTCGGCGTCACCAGCCGACCAGCTTCGTCACGTTAGCTGGACCAAGGGCTTTGCCTCGGCGAGCCCACCTTTGCCAGCATCGCCATGCCGTCGCTTTATCGCCCATCAGGCAATGGGTGTGCGGATCGAGTCCCAATTTTGGGAGTAACCTTTCTTCAGATTGCTACAACAGATAAACCAGGTGCTATTAATCCTAGTATTTTTTCTTGCTTAGGTTTATTTTTCCCAAGGAATTATTACTCTGGTTTGTTTCATCATCTGTACACAGGTCTATCAAATGGTGGCCGCATTAACAACGGTCGCGTGGTGGTTCAGCCAGTTTCCATATACAGTTCAGCGAATGCCGCATCCGTAACTTAGACTGGCCTGCGAATCCAGGCTTGGCCACGCCTTCACCGCTTCATGCCGACGCCCTGCATCGACATGACTTAGGCGCCAGGCCACATCTCTTTCAATAAATTATTTTTGCGAAAAGCAATTATCCTTTTTGGACCGCACTATTTTATGTGTGTAGGTGATCGACTTCGACTGCGTCACGCAGTCACTTTGGCAAGCCGATGTCGTTATCCCAATCGGCTCGCGTGATCACCTTGTTGGTCGAATCGCCATACCGACATGTTCGGTTGCCTCGGGGACTTCGACATCACTGAGAGAGCTCTACCTCATCGAGTGTTCGGCACACGGGCCATATTTCTTTTATTGCTCACTTTGCGTAAATTATTAATTATGCAACAATTTTTTTATTCCTATTATCTCCGGCTTGCACTATTTTCTGTGCACAGGTAAAGGATCCGAGTCGGGCAGCGCTGTCACCTCGGCGTACCGACGTACCACATCACCTCGGTTGGACCGAGGGCTTCGTCATTACTTCATTAAGCCACACCGAGGACTTCGACGTCACACTGCCGGCATGCATTGGCCGTGCTATGTCGCCATTTCGAAGTGCCGAGCTCTTCGCTCCGCCACCTCGGGACCGGCTTGGGGGCTGGGACCTTGTCTTGCCGTAAGCTCGGGACGTGCATCGGCACCGGGCACATTAAGCAGCTAAGTCGCTTCCATACTTAAAAACCTTTAGTTTTAAATTTCGTTCGGTTCGACCAAGCATTATGCTTTTTTGACAAAAAGTCATTTGTGAAAAACTTTCTTTGTCAAAACCTTGGTTGTTGCAAGCAAATTCAAATACCCCGTTTACTTGGGGGCTTCCTTTGTGAAGCCTTTCCTCTTGCATATGATTATACTTGTACGACTTCGTTCCTTGTTCGTGTATTACTCCACAATATGCACCATGTTGACTTAAGTGTTTCACAAGGTGGGTTGCCTGGCTCCTGTGCTTACCCCTACGTTCCTGATTGTTCGGCTAGGCGGTAAAGGGAGCACCTCTGTGATTGTTACTACCGGGTCATCCAAGTTAGTACCTCAGACTGGGTGAAGCCGAAAGCTAGCACTCTTATTGTTTTCAATAATGGTCGGCACACA
This sequence comes from Triticum dicoccoides, assembly GCF_002162155.2. NCBI lineage: Eukaryota > Viridiplantae > Streptophyta > Magnoliopsida > Poales > Poaceae > Triticum > Triticum dicoccoides. Next base: position 215,862,216 of record NC_041392.1, on the reverse strand, counting down.
ACGGAACTCATGAGTACAAAAAATCTATTGCACAAGTCTCATAGTAACAATGAGCAACCGAAGAAAGGTATCGGTGGAGGTACTATTTTCTTTGAAGATGCTTCTTACACTTCGTCAGTAATATAGCATAAGTTCCCTGAGCGCGCTTTGTCTATTACAGCCTTATGGCCTGATTGCCTGGTTATCGGAAACACCATCGATACTTTCGACAGGTGGAGTACATGACACTTTTCGGTCCTTGACCGAAGAGGGAGAAGCGGACAGTCGGTTAAGACGCATTTAAAGTTCGGGTGAACACAGATATGATATAAGTACATCGGTACATACAATCATTATACATAAAATTCTTTTACCCAAGTCACTTGGGGGCTCTTAAAATTTATATGACCTGTTTTATAGTAAAGGTGTTTTCTTCTTGGTCGTTGCAAAGTCTTTTTCTACTGCTCCTTTTTCGACTCGAGTGTATGGTCAATAGCCGGATAGCCTGTCTTCTCTCTAAAAAGCTGCTCGAGTTTAGTTTGCTAAACTGGCCTCGAAGAAGTACTCCGCCTTTGGGATAAGGAGCTCGAAGCCGTAGGCTGGCCCGCTTGAAGTGTTGAGATCGGGTGTGTCATGTTAAAGCACGCCAGAAGCACAATTTTTTTTCTTTTTTACAATTTTTGGATTGGCACCGAACACTTGATCTTGTTCGAACGTCAAGTTTTTACTGACGTTTTTTTGGTTTTCCAAGCGTATGACACTTTTAAACTATTTGTTTGTTTTCAGCACAAGTCTCGCAGTGCAACGCTGGACACCTTTAGAGATTCGGCAAAAACAGTCTCGGATATTGCTAAATATGCATCGGTTTCGAATTGTGTCTTCGGTCAATAGTTGGGTTGCCCAGCTCCCGCGCTTTCCTCCTACATTCCGCTTTGTTCGGCTAGGTGTGCAAAGGGAGAACTATTGCCATTGTGCTTCCAGCTCACATGGTTAAGCACCTCAGTGGAGAAAGCCGAAAGCTGACTGTCACAATAAGCATAAACTGGTCAGCGATCCGATGACTGTGTTAAATGACGGGCCATTCATAACATTGGTCGATGTATTTACGGCTTGACCTCGGATGTCATCGAACACTAACTGGGGGCTCATAACTAGCTTCCCCAGTTTAAAGCTCCTATGACTAAGTGAAAGTTATAAAGCCCACATATCTGATTGCCTCGTTTCCGCTAACACAACCGCCTTCAAGCACCGAGACGTCGGCTAAGGGTTGTCTTGTTATCGCGGAGACACCCTCCGTAGTATCTACAAAGGGGTAGAAGCCGATGATGGGCCACTTTCAACTAATAAACAGTCGCAATGGAGTCAAAATAAACATATCATCGTCATTTGTATTTAATATACAAGGGCTGCCTTCCGTATTCATCATTATAAATCCATAAATATGCATTACCGCTACGTTGCCTAGCTCCTATGCTTACCGCTACGTTCCCGATTGTTCGGCTAGGCGGTAAAGGGAGCACCTCTGTGATTGTTACTACTGGGTCATCTGAGTTAGTACCTCAGACTGGGTGAAGCCGAAAGCTAGCGATCTTAAAGGATCACATTAGTCGGCAACAACGGAAGTAAATTTTCTGGTTCATTAATACCACAGAGTTTGGGAACTTTCCCTGAACTAAATCCTCAATATTTTCTTCCCACGTTGATCGGAGGTGAGGTTTCATGATCATGATACGCATGACGACCCAAAGAAAGGAACCGATAGCGGGACTATTTTCCTTGGAAGATGTTTCTTACATTAAGTAATATAACATATCTCCCGCGTACCTTTGTTTATAAAACCCTATGGCCGGATTGCCTTGTTTTCCATAAATCTTTGCCCTTATAACGGCTTTATAGAGTAGGACAAACACTCCTCGGCTACTGGCCGAGGAGGTGGAAGCCGATGGTCGGTCAACGAAGTTTTGTGCAATGCGGATCCGAGCATTAATGATGTAAAGTATTTGGATACATAGAATCATTACACATAATTTGTGATTTTACTCTGGATATCGATCCTTAATCCGGCCACCTGTGCCCGCATTAAGGCTCGGGGGCTACTGGGCTTCGGGCTTATCATTTACTAATATTAAAGGGACACATCTATCCCCCGATCTGGTGTTGCCACCCGACCAGTGTCTCGGGGGCTACTGCATTGCCAATCCAGTGCAGAAAATTTAAGTGCAATATAGTTTTCAAGGAGATTATGATCCTCAGGTTGGTCGGCCGCACCCAACCTGAGTCTCGAGGACTTTGCACACTGCTTTGTGTGCCCCAAAGTATTCTGCCGAGCTAGGAGTTGATCCTCGGGCCGATTTTGCAAATCAACCTGAGTCCCAGCGGCTACTGGGATCAGCAGTCTTATGTCATCCTTTAGGTGCATCCCGGGTTTTAGACCGATACACACCTTGAGGGCTACTGGCTATATATCTCGACAGAGAGTAAATTGCACCAATAAAAAATATTGACAAAAATCGGCCCACAGTCGGGGTGGTGCACCACCTCGGAAGCAGTCGAGCATAAAGCTCGGGCGCCAGTGGCTGGCTCCATAGAGGGCATTTCTGGCATTAAGCTCGGCTAAACTCCTTCAACTTTTTTGAACCAGGGTGATCTATGACACCTCGGATATAGTCCGGCGTTGGAGCTTAGACATAGTCCGACGTTGGAGCTTGGACATAGTTTGGCGTTGGAGCTCGGATACATTCTGGCGTTGGAGCTCGGAAGTGGTCCGGCGTTGGTGCTCGTCTGCAAAAGATACCTCGAAAATAGTCCGACATTGGAGCTCGGATGCAAGAGGACACTGCCGTCCGGGAACAACTTCAAACCGGAGGTGTGGCATAAAAATAACGTGGCATTGATAAAGGCCGGAGACTTAAAGGGCTCCCCGGATACCCGACGTGTGAGATCTTCAGATTTAGCTCAGCAATCCTCAAGATAGAAGATGGAAAGATTTGTTGAACCAGTTTTCAAGACCGACGACCGAAGACGAAGAACCATTCAGAAGAACCGAGGAGCGTCCCCAACTTGAAGACCGGTTCAGGGGGCTACTGACGGTGTCCTGGACTAGGGGGTACTCACCACATTGTCTCCCGATCAGTTGGATTGGGTCGAGGACCCCCATGGCCGTTTACTCATGGGCTAGTTAAGACAGCCGAAGACATATACGAGGAAGATTCCACAGGACTTGGTGATCAAGACAAGGACTCCTCTCCACCGACGTATTCGACTAGGACTCTTGTTATCCTAGGCCTCTGGTATGTTATATAAGCCGAGGCCAGGCTAGTCAATGGATGATTATGATATTATTCATCATACCCTTAGGTTTTAGACCACAACATATGATCTCGAGGTAGATCAACTCTGTACTTGATACTCCATCAATATAAACAAGAGCAGGACGTAGGGTTTTACCTCAATCAAGAGGGCCCGAACCTGGGTAAACATCATGTCCCCTGTCTCCTGTTACCCATTGATCCATGATACACAGCTTGGGACCCCCTACCCGAGATCTGCCAGTTTTGACACCGACATTGTGTAAGTTGATGCCGCTTGACAATGATACATATGATGTTAAGATGCCATCGCTTGAGGGCAAGGCTTGGGCAGGCGCAAATGGAGATTGAGTTGTTTATATTGGGTACAACTGCGAGTGGGAACTTGTGAATGTGTACACTCGTCACCGGGTTCCACTTCCAAAAATCTCAGACAACTGCCCAGAGGTTGAGTACACCGGTATTCTACGTGAGTTCAAATACGATCATGATGACTGTCGTCTACGGAAGATATCAATTTGTCGAGCTCCCAACCGCTCTTGGGATTACATGAACTATGAAGTTGTTGCTATCTTCGACAAGCTTGTTGCCGTCCTTACTTCCACGCCTCGATGGATATTGCTCAAAAATCAATTTATGTACACTGATGAGTATTTTGATGCAATTCAATACGAGGGTCGTGTGTTTGCTGCCACCACTCATGGCACTATTTTTGCATGGAATCCTGATGCTTTCGGTACATTTGCCTTCCACCGTAATTATAATTGTTTCATCCACATGCATGCGGTTAGCTAGTTTCCCTTTACTAATTAACCTTCTTGTGTTTCCAAGGTCCTATGAACATTCCACCACCTATACTTGAATTTTTTTACGAGCATGAGGATGAGCAGGACCCATATACTCAGTGGCGTCTGGCAACTTATTCCGATGGATCACCTCTTCTTGTCTGTATACAGGGCACTGCTGATGTTACTAAGGAAGCATGTGTTGTCTCGCATGGTCGCACTCTCCGGACCTATTCCAACATTCGTTGCAGGGTATTCAGGATGGATGCTAGTGTACTAGCGCCAACACCTTCTCCTTGGTTCAGTATTGAAAGTTTGGGAGGAAACTCGCTCTTCCTTGGACAAAACTATCCAATGATGGTGGAAGGCGATCCAGCTGTTGTTGACACAACATTACTACCATTTATGAGAAGCAACTGTATCTATACCTCGGACATTACTATGCTTCCCTACCGTCCCAATATGGGTCCTTACATAGGCCACTTCAGCCTCGATGATTAGTCCTACGTTGGTCTCGAGATTGACAGTAGCTGGCCCTTCCTAGAGAATCACTTCTGGTTTGAAGCAAGCATTTCCAACGCCGACGAGTGATTGAGCTGAAGTTCATTTCATCGCTTTGTTATTTGTTGTGTGAGAAAAACTTTACTAGAATGTTTTGTTGGAAATGATCTATAATCCAACGTGTATCCTCACTATCATTGTGGGTTGATGACTTGTTGTATGTAATCAATGGTACATTTGCATATGCATCCATCAACTCACGCCTGCTAGTGGTGTCCATATGAATAGTGCTAGTGATTTTAGTTGCAAAAATTAGATAGTGCTAGTGATTTGTAGGTGCATATTTTGACAAATCGCAGTGTTACAAGGTTGACAAATGACAATGTTACTAGATAAACAAATGTCAATCTTTCCAGTTTGACAAATGGCAACATACCCAAAATGACAGATATGCAAATCTTACCCAATTGTTTGTACGTGCTTGCACACGGGTCATGCAAAACAACCGTTTGCGTTCAAGGGATGTAGAAATCCTGGTCGACACATTTTCCCTTGGCTTCCAGGGGAAGCTGTAGGTTTGCATACGGGTGTTCTAACTAAAATGTTTGCCATGAGTGTTTTATATTTAAAAACCATTGACATTTTTCTCAAAAGAAAATTGTTTGATAAGTCTGTACATTAAGAGAGAAAAATGCAAGTTCGTTCAAACCATATATTTCATTCAGTCACACTGCGAATTTATATTCATATGATCGAGAATTCGAGATACAGTATTAAACCCCAAAAAAACTATTTCCGGCGGCGGCGGAGGCGGCGTGCCGTGCCGTCGTTGTCGTCCTTCGGGACGCCGTTGTTGAAGTCTTCAATGCAGCACAAAATGTCTTCACTTGTAAATCAAACATCATGTCATCGTGCGATCCATGGGCTGGGCGCGCGAGGATGGCAACTGGCGCCGCTGAGAGGTAGCGGTCGATGGCAGCGTCCCATGCCGCTGAGGGGGGACGCGCGCACGGGCATGGGCACGGGTGCGGTGGGTGCAGCCAAATGCACGGGGACCGGCGCCGCAGTGGGTGGAGGGGTGTGCACGGGCAGGGGCACGGGCGCGGCGGGTGCAGCCAAACGCATGTGGGCCAGCACCACAGTGGGTGGAGAGGCATGCATGGGCACGGGCGCTGGTGCTGGCTTGTACACGAGCTCACGCGGGTCCACGAAGACCTCGCTGACGCCCGCGGCTTCCAGCACTGCGATAGTGCTCGGCGACCAGCCCGTCAATGCTACGGGGATTGTCGCTAGGTTGGGCACGGGGATGGGAGCTGGGACGGGAGCGGGGGCAGCAACCGCCGCAGCCAGCTCATTCTGAGCCATGTCCATGAGGCCCCATTCTTCCTTATTTTCTATCTCCTACAGATCGGAGTCGACTTCACCAAACTTGAAGACTAGTGGCAGATGATCATTCTGCGCCATGGCGTTGGTGGAGGTCTGCGGGAGGGAGGGGAATGGGAGGCGAACAGCAAGGCCGGCCATATTAAACAGTGGCTCGGGCACCATTAATGGAGAGGAAGGTGGGCGGCCATGGAAGTCAAAGGGCCCCCTTTCCCGGTGAGCCTGCGTAGCGTAGAGCTCGCACGCTTCCCGGTGAGCCTGCGCATTGGAGGACAGCTTGCACGCCTCTCGGTTAGCCTGCGCACTGGACTACGCTCGCACGCCTTCCGTTCAGTCAAGGTCAAGCAACTGTCCGCATGGTACCTCCTACAACCATTAAAACCAAGACACATGGCGTCACGTGAATGGTTAACAGAACGCACACGGGTTTGAATTATACAAACGTTTGAGATATTAAAGTGGCAGCTATTTTTTCAAAATGCCTTTGTTGGCTATCATTATTCGAGTGCGCCTTCTCCCAAAATGGGCACGAAAAATGCCACAACATGTCGGGTGCCATTCCATGATAGCATGCCAAGTTTCATGAATTTCAGACGAGTTTTGGATTTACTGGAATTTAAAAACCACAATGTTTTGCCGGCAATCAAACGGTGCCCTGGTGTTTGAAATTCATTCCCATTTCTTGCATGGGACCTAAGCATGCACCGAAGGACACATATTTGATTTTTCAACCAATTTATATGCATTGGAGCATGTGCATGTAGTTCAAATTTGAATTATGCACATAAATGCATTGAAAACTCAGTTAATGCATAAAAATGTCCAAACGAACCCCGAAAAATCCCAAAAATTGACACAACACTCCGGTTGTTCTATGTCGACACGAGAATTTTTGGAAAGCAATAAGATGCAATGGATATCAAATCGTCCCCAAAGGTGGGACATTCCTGACCGAAACCATCATGCTTGTTGTGAGAAGCTCTGGTTTGTGAGAAACATATACCCGAACCTTCCCCAAATGGGACAAAATTTTTAACACGGCATGTTGATGCCGCTCCATGATAGCATGCCAAGTTTCATGAATTTCAGACGAGTTTTGGATTTACAAGAATTTAAAAACCAGGCATCTCAATGTTTTGCCAGCAACCAACAGTGCCCTGGTGTTTGAATTTCATTCCCATCTCTTGCATGGGACCTAGAAATTCACCCAAGGACACAAATTAGTTTTTTCAACCAACTTAGTGCATTGGAGCATGTGCTTGTAGTTCAAGTTTGAATTATGCACATAAAATGCCTAGAAGACCGAGTTAATGCCTAAAAATGTCCAAACGAACCCCGAAAAATCACAAAAATTGACACAACACTCCTGTTGTTCTATGTTGACACTAGATTTTTTTTGAAAGAAATAAGAGGCAATGGATATCGTTTCGTCCCCAAAGGTGGGACGTTCCCTATCAAAACCATCATGCTTGTTGTGAGAATCTCTGGTTTGTGAGAAGCTTATACATGAACCTGCCCCAAATGGGACCAATTTTTTACCACGGCATGTTGATGCCGCTCCATGATAGCATGCCAAGTTTCATGAATTTCAGACGAGTTTTGGATTTACTAGAATTTAAAAACCAGGCATCTCAATGTTTTGCCGGCAATCAACAGTGCCATGGTGTTTGAATTTCATTCCCATCTCTTGCACATGACCTAGAAATTCACCCAAGGACACACATGTGATTTTTCAACCAACTTTAGTGCACTGGAGCATGTGCTTGTAGTTCAAATTTGAATTATCAACATAAAATGCCTAGAAAACCCAGTTAATGTGTAAAAAGGCCAAACGAACCCCAAAAATTCCAAGATTGAACACAACACTCCTGTTGTTCTATGTTGACACTAGAAATTTTTTCAAAGCAATAAGAGGCAACAAATATCGTTCCGTCCCCAAAGGTGGTACGTTCCCTATCGAAACCACCATGCTTGTTGTGAGAAGGTCTGGTTTGTGAGAGGCTTATACCTGAACCTGCCCTAAATGGGACAAACTTTTTACCACGGCATGTCGATGCCGCTCCATGATAGCATGCCAAGTTTCATGAATTTCTGACGAGTTTTGGATTTACTAGAATTTAAAAACCAGACATCTCAACGTTTTTCCGGCAATCAACAGTGCCATGGTGTTTGAATTTCATTCACATCTCTTGCACGGGACCTAGAAATTCACCCAAGGACACACAAGTGATTTTCAACCAACTTTGGTGCATTGGAGCAGGTGCTTGTAGTTCAAATTTGAATTATGCACATAAAGTGCCTAGAAAACCGAGTTAATGTATAAAAAAGGCCAAATGAACCCCGAAAAATTCCAAGATTAAGCACACCACTCATGTTGTTCTATGTTGACACTAGAATTTTTTTGAAAGCAATAATAGGGAACGGATATTGTCCTGTCCCCAAAGGTGGTACGTTCCCTATCGAAACCATCATGCTTGTTGTGAGAAGCTCTGGTTTGTGAGAAGCTTATACCCAAACCTGCCCCAAATGGGACAAATTTTTCACCACGGCATGTTGATGCCGCTCCAAGATAGCATGCCAAGTTTCATGAATTTCTGACGACTTTCGGATTTACTAGAATTTAAAAGCCAGTTATCTCAACATTTTGCCGGCAATCAACAGTCCCCATGGTGTTTGAAATTCATTCCCATCTCTTGCATGGGACCTAGAAATTCACCCAAGGACACACATGTGATTTTTCAACCAACTTTGGTGCATTGGATCATGTCCTTGTAGTTCAAATTTGAATTATGCACATAAAATACCTAGAAAACCCAGTTAATGTATAAATAAGGCCAAACGAACCCCGAAAAATTCCAAGATTAAACACAACACTCCTGTTGTTCTATGTTGTCATAGGAAAAAAATTTAGAAGCAATAAGAGGCAACGGATATCCTCCCATCCCCAAAGGTGGTACATTCCCTATCGAAACTATCATGCTTGTCGTGAGAAGCATTGGTTTGTGAGAAGCTTATACCCAAACCTGCCCCACATGGGACAAAATTTTTACCACGACATGTTGATGCCGCTCCATGATAGCATGCCAAGTTTCATGAATATCAGACCAGTCTTGGATTTACTAGAATTTAAAAACCAGGCATCTCAATGTTTTGCCGGCAATCAACGGTGTCTTGGTGTTTGAAATTCATTCCCATTTCTTGCATGGGACCTAAGCATGCACCCAAGGACACATATTTGATTTTTCAAACAATTTATATGCACTGGAGCATCTGCATGTAGATCAAATTTGAATTGTGCACATAAATGCATTGAAAACTCAGTTAATGCATAAAAATGTCCAAATGAACCCCGAAAAATCACAAAAAATTGACACAACACTCCTGTTGTTTTATGTTGACACGAGAAAATTTTTGGAAGCAATAAGAGGCAATGGCTATCATTTCGTCCCCAAAGGTGGGACGTTCCCTGCCGAAACCATCATGCTTGTTGTGAGAAGCTTTGGTTTGTGAGAAGCATATACCCAAACCTGCCCCAAATGGGACAAAATTTTTACCATGACATGTTGATGCCGCTTCATGATAGAATGCCAAGTTTCATGAATTTCAGACGAGTTTTGGATTTACAAGAATTTAAAAACCAGGCATCTCACTATTTTGCCGGCAATCAACGGTGCCCTGGTGTTTGAAATTCATTCCCATCTCTGGCATGGGAGCTAGAAATTCACCTAAGGACACACATGTGATTTTTCAACCAACTTTAGTGCATTGGAGCATGTGCTTGTAGTTCAAATTTGAATTATGCACATCAAATGCCTAGAAAACCCATTTAATGTATAAAAAAGGCCAAACGAACCCTAAAAAATTCATTCCCATTTCTTGCATGGGACCTAAGGATGCACTGAAGGACACATATTTGATTTTTCAACCAATTTGTATGCACCGGAGCATGTGCATGTAGTTTAATTTTGAATTGTGCACCTAAAATGGCTAGAAAACCAGTTTAATGTATAAAATGTCCAAACGAACCCTGAATAATTCCAATTCTTTTACAACACACATATAGTTGCATGTTCACTGCAGATAAAAGGTCTAGCAATTCAAACATCGTCCATTGCTACTGTGACCCCATTTTGTAATTCAAATCAAGTAGATCCCACATAGTTTATTATCACCAACCGTGTGAGATGTAGTACAAAATATCTTGGAGCACCATCGGTGTATAGTACACCTATGGCTTACGCGAGAAAGTGCGTCGGCTACAGTCGACAACCGGCGTGTCAAGCACACTAGCTCGCTCCCCAAAAACTCCTGCCTCTACATCCCTCGCATTCTCGTAAATATCTACCGCCTGGAAGGTTTTAATGTTTGATAGCACACGATTAGTATGTGCGGACCATGTGCGATGTCTGTTACTCCCGCTTTGCTTCAGTCCCTTGATTCAAATTTTCAGTAGCCCCGACATTTTATTGCCGCCTCAGCATCCCTTGCAATCTCAAAAATATCAGCTCGCGCTTGATCCAAATTTTCAGTAGCCCCGCATTGTTACTCCCGCCTAGTAAAATTTTCAGTTGCCGCAGTATTTCCTCAAAACAACCTCCGCTCAGACAGAGACACACAACCCTCGAAACCATTGGTAGGTCCCCGCCATCACCGGCGCCTCCATCCTCAATGTCTGCCTATGTGTCGGGGAGCTCGAGGAGCCAATGGACAAAAAGAGGTTTCTCGCAGCCTTTTCGCCCGACGCCGACGAGGTGGCCGCCGAGGTGTCCCCGTCGTCCTCTGCTGCGTCGATCCGTCGTCGCCGGTCCCCCGATCCGCTCGTCGCCGCGCCCCTACGCCGGTTCGATGACTTCCCATCCTCCCCCAGACCCGGCAGCCGAAGAAGTCCTACCTCGGGGCCCGGCAGCGGCGGTGGGGGATGTGGGTCGCCGAGATTATAGATCGAGAGACCCACACCCGTCGGTGGCTCCGTAGCTTCCACACGGCCGAGCTCGCGGCCATGGAGTACCACTGCTGGCAGGTCCACTACCACGGCGTGGCGGCTAGGCTCATATCCCCTTCGGCACATGTCCAGTCCACCTCGTTCCGCCAGAGCCAGGGGTGGTGAGCTCGTCTATGGCGTAGGAGGACCGCGAGGCATGGGAGCGCCTCGAGGTCGAGGCCGCCGATGAGGCCTACATGCAAGAGCTCTGCCAGCAGTACCCGGAGCTCGTGGAGGCGGAGCGGGCGATCTTTACCGGCACGGAGGGCGGCGAGGTTATCGCGATCTCCTCCGATGATGAGGTCGAAGGCGGTGAGGACGGCGGCACAGAGGGCGGAGAGGTTATCGTGCTCTCCTCTAATGATGAGGTCGAAGGCGGCAGCGACGGCGACACAGAGGGCGTCGAGGTGGGCACCGAGGACAAGGAGATCGACGTCGACCAGTGGAGGAGTTCCTTCCCCAATGACCCCGACGACGGTAGTGGCTCGAACCCGGCTCGCGGCACACCGTACATGACGAGGAAGGATTGGCTCAACCTCTACTTCGACCAAAAGTTGTTTAGCTTAGTTTAAATTTATGTTTTATGTTCGGTTATGCAAAACTATATATGTTTATGTTTGAATGCATGCTACTTTTGATTGAACCTCCTTTGAACTTTATCAAATTGAAGTTTATAACCTTAAGTTTAGGGGATCGACTAGAAAAGGCCAAAAATTGCTAGAGTATATATATATATATCCACTAAGGGTTTTAGTCCTTTAACTTTTTAAGGATCGCCTAGAGATGTCCTTATGACTTGTTTATTTTAGTTCTTCACAATGTGATGCTCTATATGTGGAACTATTTGTCGTGTAGTTCAATTTCATCAATAACAGTTTCAACAATACCACTATGAATTACGATATTTGGTTGTTGTTAAGGATATTGCAGTTAACATGCCTTTTCGTTTTTGAATTGTTGTTTAGCAACATGCATTGTACTGAATGACTAAATATGCAATCCCAGGCTACATAGCAACAAGGAAGAGTGTTACCTTAATGTTCTGATGATGTCTAGATATACATGTAATAAAATCTTATATAATGGGATGGATGGAGTGTTGTACTACATCATTTTTCAATTGTTGTTTAGCTTCTAATATTAACTTGGTGCTTTTAGGTACATACATCATTGCCAAAGATCCACACTTCGACCCTTTCTGCGTATGGGGTAATGAGATATTCATGAACCAGCATCAAGTGAGGAAACTGATAAAGATTGTTATTAAAATGGGTCAAAAGATGTCAATCGAACTATTTCTTTACACTTTATGCAAGACAATAGTGAACTACATGATGGCAAGTAAGAAATCTGTAGCCTTCTTTTTACTGCCCGCAATGAGTTGTGTTAGATGACAATATCTGAATCTTTTTTCTTTTGTAGTGGATCCTGAAGCAGTTTACTCAAGATTACCTCTCAAACTACATGATTGGCGGTCGGCCATCACAAGGGGTTGGACTAGAGTCCTGCATGCCTTCTGCATCCAGGAGAGCACAATAGGGCCATTCCACTTCACCTTGTTCCATATTTCATTGATCCAAACTAGGACATGATTACTCAGACTCATCATGGAATTTCCATTGATCCATATTTCTGACATCATACCTCCTTTATATCCAATAGTAATTTATCTCTCCATCCTCGTGGGATATCCCTCATACCGAGATAAAAACTTATACTTATGAAGTCCATATTCCTCTTCGTGGAACATCATTATCCTTTCCAGGGTGAAGCGTCCTTACAAGGGAATATTGGCCATCTCTGCATGGCACTTCTTCAACCGGGAAACATAAAACACATCATGAACTCCTAACAGTCCTTCGGGTGACTCCATCTTGTTGGCCACCTCTCTCATACGCTCCAAAACTCTGTATGTCCTACAAATCTTGGGGCAATTTTTTTAACTCCAAATCGTTTAACTCCTCGCAGAGGTGTCACACGAAGACATGCTCTGTCTCCAATTTCATAGACTTCCTCCTTGAGTTTTTGAGTCTACATAACTCTTCTGTCTGGACTGAGCTACCTTCAGTCTATATCGAATCAACTTAACATTCTCTTCTGACTCCTTGATCACTTTTGGTCCAACAACTGACGGTCTCCAACTTCATCCCACACACTCTTGGGGTATCACACATATCGAGACAAAACTCATATTCATTTTGTCCGAAATCCACTCAGTGGAGTATCCTTATCTTTTCCAAGAGTCAAGGGTTCTTATAGGGTACTACCACCCTTAAAATGCGCAAATCTTCCATAGACCATATTTCTCATATCCTCGAAAACGGTCAACATCCTTCTTCATAGAGTAACAACTCATAAAATCCATATTAGTACCAACACTGCTAACTTTATTAATTCTCAAATCATTACAATCTCCTGTTTTTCCATTACATGCCTCAACTCAACACCTCAATTTAAAGGAAAATGTTCCCACTACTACTACTACTACTACTACTACTATATTTCTTCTGTTACAAACTCAACTATTTATCACAAGTCTCCTTCTCCGTCGGACAATCTCTGGCAAAGTGCCCTGCTTCATTACAACGGAAACATATTACTTTTGACAGGTTTCGAGGTTTCCTTGTGATTACGTAGCCTACTTGGGTCCTTGGCTTCCTTTTTGGGCAATTGCTGAGGTAGTGCCCTGACTCCTTGCACTTATAACAGGTGACATGACTCAGATCCTTCCTGGAATCCAATCTACTTCTCTTTCTGGACTTTTCCATTCCCATCAGAGCTTCTATTTCCAGTGGGTCATACTCTACTTCCTCTGTCGGGAATTCTACTAAATCCCCATTCAAACAATTCTGGGAGATGTGTCCTTCTTCTCCACATGAATAGCATGACTTGGTGCACGGTTTAATTGGCTCTTCTTTAGGTGTGTCCTCCACATCTTCCTTCATCACAAGTTCTTCTAAACTTTCCATAGGGGCTCCTCTCGTTGCTTCTTTCTTCTCCTGGATGGTTCGTTGTACCATGGGGTAAATGTGACACTTAGCAGGGTAGTGGGTAGTCCCTTCACACAAGAAACAAGTAATCTGCCTAACTGGGCATTCTTCAACTGGGTGACTTCCTTCACAATTAGGGCATTCATCCTTGTGTTCTTTATGGGTGTGTCCTATTTCTCCACAAATCTTGCATGCACAAGGTTTCTTCATATCCTTTCCATAAGGCTCAACTTCTGGGACACAAGTCGAGACTTTGGCAGAGTCAACTTAAATTCTTTCCAAGTGGTTTACTCCTTGCCATCCATTGATGGTTTGGTACATCCTCCACCAAGTAGCAGCACCTCTTTCAAAGCACTGAAGAGCATGCTGGGTCATATCATGTCCAACTATAGGGTTATTCTCCATGTGATCCTCCATGTTCTGAATCCATCGGTCTGTCTCCAACTGACTCATCGGTCCAGAAAATACAAGCTCATCTCCATTCATCCTCTATTGGGTCCAAGGGTTTTGGGGTGAGATAAGAGGGATAGAGAGGGATACACACAATGCAAACAACAGTTTTTGAAAAGACAGATTTTATTGTGGCTGTCGAGAAAAACATCAAACAAATGACAGCTTACAATCGTCGCATCTGACGTAGGTATATAACAGGGGTTTGGTCTTCTAAAGGTCAATAAATCTTCAACGTCTCCAAATTCTTCAAGCCTTGTTCATGCCTCCAATGGCTTCTTCCGATCATGCTTGTCTTTCTCAAGTTCTTTTGCCAGATCATCTCCGTTGATGTGAAATCTCTCGTGACATCCTTTAGTATTCCAGAGTTGCATTTCAAACTTCTAGGTTTCAACATCCTTGGCATGAACCATGGTCTAGTTCCTGACAAATCTCCGGTTTCTCGAGGTTTTGTTCCTCCAATTTGGCTACTTCAGCTTCTGGGTCCTGAGTTCTTCACGAAATGCTTCCTTATCAAATACTGCTTCCTGCATGTCCGTCTTAAAATTCCTGATGTAATTCTCCAGATCCTGGTGATACACTAGCTAAGGTTAAAACTTTACCTCTTGCTGATAGGTGCTCCATCAGCCTTCTACCATCCAATCCATTCTGAAGAAATGCATCCTTAACTCAGCACGGTGACAATAGCATAAGCGGGCGATAACCTCATGGATAGCTGTGGTTGTTCCCTTGTCATTTCCATGAGCTATCTCTCCATAGTTGATATCTCCTGCCTTAGGGTTTTCCTTGACAAATCCTTGAGTTCTTAACTCTACATGCTCCGGTCTTTCCCCAACACACCTTGATCTCGGGCATTGGCAACTTCCATAGTCTGCCAAGTTCCGTAAGGGTAGCATTCCTAGGTCATACAAATCTGGGGATTCTTCAGAGCCTCCAATTCTCCTAGTCTTCAGAGTCTTCAACAGCTGTAGTTTCCATTATCATAATGTATGGTAAAATCCTCTTCATTCCGAATGGTCTCAGTTGTCCGATATCTTGTACTTCTTGGAGTGGTCTCATCAGTGGAATCTTCGAGTGGTCAAAAGGGGAAAGGGGTATGGTTTCACTAAAGGGAAATTTGAATAAACTCGGAAGAGAAGAGAGGTAAAAGATCTTTTTGAAAGGGAAAGTTGTAGAGAAAAGTCTTTGCTATGGGCTTGCCAGTTTCTAGGGTCACGTCCTACAGTCAACATGTGCTCTGATACAATCTTGTAGCGACCCGACCCGAATGGATCAAGTCTCTGTGCTTAAGTGTCATCCCTGGATCGATATGCTGACACACACAGTACTCGAGGATTTATAACAGAGGTAAATCACATGTATAAGTAACGTAAATACTATTACCTCAAATCCAAAATAGCGGAAGTAACAAGGTTGTGGATTCCCATCAACACCAACGGCAAAGTTGAGTGTAGAAATCATAACCCTAACGTATCACTTACTCGTCGTAAGATAATCCTGCAACATGAGACGTTGCAGCCACAGAGGGTCAGTACATTGAATGTACTGGCAAATTCACACCATAGAGAATGATGAATAAAGACTATCACTACATGCATATTTGGCTGGTGGAAAAAGCTCTATGGTTATAAGGTTTTTGCGTAAAGCCAATTTTTCCCTACTGCAAAGGAATAAATGTTATTTAACTATCATGGTGGTTGTTGAACATTGAGAATGGTTGATAGCATTCTCAATCCCAATTAAGTAACATCATTAAACCCAACAATATTCATTTAAAGTAACATGATGAGATCAACAGGATAATCCAAGAACTAGATACTCAAGATGTCCATAACCGGGGACACGGCTAATCATGATTAGTTTGTACACTCTGCAGAGGTTCGCACACTTTTCCCCACAAGACTCGATCTCCTCCGTTGGTTTTCTCGCACTTCATGGTGTTTGAGAAACGGATGACCGAGACATAGCCTTTCAGAAGCGCTAGCACCTTACGTTGGATAGACCGGTACACCTACTTTCCCCTACATCTGCTAGTCTACCCTGTAAGAGTTTGCACGACTTAATCAACTATGCCAGAGCCCATAATGGCTTGTGGCTGCACACGGAAGTTTCTAGTATGAATAATCTCATGATCCCTTTGATCCTGGGTGGCGGACCGTAGGATGATCACAGGGTATATCCCCGGGATCTCCTAGGACAACACTGGTATATCCCTAGGTGTCCGGGCAAGTCCACTGGTATATCCCCAGGGTGCCCCTAGCAATCCACCCAGATGTGTATTCAAGTTGCCACCTTAAGTTGAACCATTCAATAACAATCTCACATCTATCATGGATTTCACTCATACCCAAACCACGTCTACGAGCATAGCATGGCAATATAAGCATAACGTAAAAGTAACTCCCAAGGTTTGAATGCAGGGCAATAGGTTCCTACCTCATCAACTACTTCCCAATACCCACAATTTAATTAGATCCTAATCATGCAATGTTTGAGGTTTGATCTAATGCAATAAAAACTGGGTATGAAAGAGGTATGATCAAAGTGTGAACTTTCCTGCAATGTTGATGAAGATGATTCGCACTCAAAACTCTTGATAGATCCACTCGTCACACTCCGGTCAATCTATCGTAAGCAAGCAATAGTAACCACACATAAGCAATCACTCAAAAGATCGGGAAGAACGAAGAAAACAATTTGGAAAACATCGAAACCAAGCAAATAACTCTTGCAACATAAAACAATTTCTAACAGTACCAAAATTGTGTGAATTTGGCCTTATCAGAAAGTTTAGGTCAAGAGCTTCGATTTGCAAAAAGAATCAACTCAAACGGAGCTATGAAACTCAAGTTATGATCAAACGAAGATCTAATTCAAATTTTAAACTTTTCAAAAACATGTTTGAGTTGGATTAAAGGATAGAGGGGATCATAACGAAGACGTGGGCGTTGGTTTCGTTGGATTTGGATAAAGGAGCAAAGAGTAATGATCATTTGAAGTGTAGGGACTATTCTGTAAATAAAGTATTCACATCTAGGTCCCTGGCCAAAATAACAGAAAAAGAAAAAGACTAAAAGGCGAACGTTCGCTTATATGGTCTAAACAGTGGACGTTCGCTGTTTAGTAAAACCTAAAAAAAATAGATCTAGTCTAGGTTTTTTTTTAAAAAAACCGAACTTAAAATAAAACCGAGGCGGGTTACGGTTTATACCGGTTCACCCAAAAGAACCGGCGATGACGGTGGTTACTCCGGCGATTGGGCTCGACGTCGCCGGAGAAGACGGCGGTAGCGGCGCCGGCTTCGAGCGGGCGGCGGCTCTGGTGGTCCTCCGGCGTGGCCGTGGGGTCGGGAAGAAGCGGCGCGAGGTGGTGAAGCCGATGGCGGGGTCGACGCTCGGCTGCGGCGTCGGAACAGCGCGGGGCTTGGCGGCGGAGCTCGTCGGATCTCGCGAACTCCGGCGAGTTCGCGTGGAGAGCGGGGAGGGTCTCGGGCCTTCCGGTTAGAGGCAAAACGAGGCCGGGGCCTGGCTATATATAGGAGGAGCGAGGCTTGGGCGAGGGGCAAGGTGGAGAGGAGAGTCCAGGGCGGACTCGGCGTCAGCCGGTGTCGGCGTACAGGAGAAGGACTCCTGCTGCCTTGCGGAAGGAGGAAGAGGACGCGGGGCCCACTTGTCGGCGTCCGCGGGAGAGAGAGGGAGGGAACGGGCGACCGAGGCGAAGGCGGTTCGCGCGAGGGGAAGAGGCCATGGGCCGATTCGACTGGGCCGTGGGGCGGAGAGAGGGAGAGAGAGAGAGTAGTGCTGGGCTTCGGCCTGGCACTGTTTGAAGAGCTTTTCTCTTTTTTTAACACACACAAATGAAAATAATAATAAAGCAAAGGAAAAACAAATATAGTCATATAATATATGAAAATTTGCAGAAAAAGATTTTCTACAACATGAACATTTTCCTAACTTCAAATAAAATCCACACAAATTCAGATAAATCAAAGAGTGCTACTGGTCTATTAAAATCCAACAAAAATCATTTTAAAAATACCAAAATGATTTCAAATAAATTTTTCTCCAATTTTCTAATGTAGG
Source organism: Triticum dicoccoides (assembly GCF_002162155.2). Lineage (NCBI taxonomy): Eukaryota > Viridiplantae > Streptophyta > Magnoliopsida > Poales > Poaceae > Triticum > Triticum dicoccoides. The sequence continues at coordinate 215,843,757 of NC_041392.1, read as the reverse complement.
GAATCATGTTACCCTAATTTCCATGTATTTTATTTTTGGAGAAAAATAATTTGAATAAAACTCAAATAACTCCAAATTGAAAAATAAATTCAAAAGAACTTTGAATTTGATCCTTGAAACTCACAACTCATATTTCATATAATTTGAAGAAGTCATTTTATCTTCTCTCGTGAAAATCATTGAGCTACATGAAGTTTATGAATTGAAATATTTCCAAATGAAATTCAATTGTTTTCAAATACCCATTCATTTAATTTAAATGGAAGAAGTCATATCATCTTCGCTCAAGGGTTTTGTATTTGAAAAGAATTTGAATTCATGGAGATCAGAAAGCAAATATGAAAGTTTGGGAAAGTCCTTTTATTCCCTCTCATTTAACTTTCAAAAGTTTCGAATTCACTCACTTTCAGTCAATCAATCAAACAATCAATCAAATCTATCTATTTATTATAACATTCCAAAATTTAGAATTTTGGGATGTTACATGGCGGTGATTGGATGTGGGCATCTTTGCTTCCCCATGCTGCCTCGGCAACTGCCCGACTTGACAAGTCCCTGCGACATGCAAGGAAGACCATCATTACCTGTGATCGTGGGGGGTGCCGGTTGGCCTTCTCCTGGTATAAATGGGAGGGGGTAGGAGCCCCCGTCGCCCATCCTTCCTCTTCCTCTTCCGCTTCTCCTCCTTCCTTGCTCCTCTCCTGCCACCAATGGCGCCGTCGAGGAGGTTCACCACCGCGGAGAAGGGGAAGGCCCCTCGCGAGGGCCCCGGCTCTCCGGTGCCCAAGCGTGGACGCGACCGTCCCCGCAAGCACACTGCAACCCCCGCCGCGGCTCCGCGCGGCCGTGGTGGTGCCGCCTCGCGGGGCAGGGGTTGCTCTGGTTGTGGCGGTCCCGTCGATGAAGGGAGGTGTGCCGTGGTCGCTCGGCCTCCCCGGCCATGCTTCCACTCGGCGGAGATGCTACCCGAGTTTGTCGTCTGGTCGGAGAACCCGTCCGGCAACTGGCTTCAGCTCCCGTGCTTCCTCGCCGACGAGCTGCTGGCCTCAGGTCCTGGCAGGCTTTGGCTGCAGGCAGACGGCTGCTGCAGCAGGGCTTCCTGGGTTGCGGTCGAGGTCTCCGCCGCGGGCAATGTAGCTCTCGCCCGCGGTTGGCAGACGTTCTCCCGCGCGCGCGGCCTCGGCAGGCGGTGCACCCTTCACTTCAAGTACGACGGTGACGTGACCCTCTGTGTGAGGGTGTTCGGGGAAGATGGTCGTCGCATCGGGTGCTTCCCTGAGGTGGACGACGATGAGGAGGTGCTCGGCCTTGGCGACGACCGTGATGAGGATGGGGGCGAACCCGCCCTTGGCGCCAACCGCGTCTCGTCCGGCTATGGCAGCTCTTCCCCCAGCGACAGCTCCAGCAGTGGTGGCTACGACCAGCCGCCACGCTGCCGTGCCCGCTTCGAAGATGGTGGCGGGTCATCTCATCGTCGCGCCTCCGTGAAGCGTGAGGAAGGGTCCGGCTGAGCTCAGGAGGGCACTGGGGCCTGCGCCCGTGAACCGCTGTAGGCGCCGCTTCTATTTTGTTCTTCTTTTTCCTTTCTGCATCAGAAAGAAACCAGAATGGGCCCCGGAGGGGCGTGTATCGAACTATGATCCCAATCGCTATGTTATGTTTGTCGTTCCTGTGCCATGTCGTAACATTATCATTTTATGTAGGGATAACTTAGCTCGACTTGTTTTGAGTGACCTCCTCCTCACAAGGCGCTCGCTTCCTAGTGCTTGTTGAGGCCTCCTTACCTGATATGCGTTTAGGAACTGCAAAAAATTCCTAAGAGGTTTATCGCTCACTCGGGGTTTGGTTATAGGCGCCGCTGGCCTTGACTCAGTGCTTCGCGTCGCGGTGCCCGTGGGGCATGGACCAGGAGAGGTTCGCCAGCTTGTGGGCTCGAACGAGGGTGCCTCACGAAAAGACAGAAGGAGGAAGCTCACGAAGGTACCTGTCCAGCCCCCTCGCAAGGGACGCGAGGGAGAGTTTAGGTCGACCAAAGAGGCAAAGGCAGAAACAGAGGCAGAAAGCGATAAAACGGAACCAGCAAGAGACACCAGAAAGCAAATTTCGATTAAAAGAGGGGCGAGCCAACTTTGGAAAGCAAATGAAAAACCGCGTCCGACACCTAGTATAGTCTTTGATGTCTTCTCATCAGCGCGGAGCTAAGTGCTGCCACTCGGCATGGGAGGGAGCCCCCGAGGCCCAAGGGCGGCTCTCCTGAGGCTCCGGGGCGTGTACATCCCCACCCATTATTACGTGAGAGTGTCACAGCGGCAATTCTTCACAGGCACGGGGCCTTGCTTCACAGGCACTGGGCCTTTCTTCACAGGCACCGGGCCTTCTTCACAGGCACTGGGCCTTTCTTCACAAGCGCCGGGCCTTCTTCACAGGCACTGGTCCTTTATTCACAGGCACCGGGCCTTCTTCACAGGCACTGGGCCTTTCTTCACAGGAACCGGGCTTCTTCACAGACATTGGGACTTTCTTCATGGGTAGAACTTCTGGAGGTGTTGGATGTTCCAGGTGTTCTGGACGGGTACCCCGTCCTGTGTCTCCAGGTGCGCGGCGCCAGGCCTGGAGACATGGACGACCTTGAATGGGCCCTCCCACATGGGCGAGAGCTTATGTAGCCCCTCCCTGGAGAGCACTCGCCTCAGGACGAGGTCACCCACCCGAAGAGTCCTGGAGCGGACGCTGCGGCAGTGGTACCACCGCAGCGCCTGCTGGTATCTTGTCGCCCATAGTGCAGCTTCACGGTGTCGTTCCTCCCCCAGCACGAGGTCCATCCCCCGCTTGGTGTCCTGTTGCGTCTCATCAAACGCCAGGACCCATGCGGAGCGATGCTCAACCTCGTGAGGGAGGGCAGCTTCTACTCCATAGATGAGGAAGAACGGGGTTTCGCCCGTTGGCTTGGTGGCGGTGGTGCGGATCGACCACAGCACAGACTGGAGCTCGTCGTTCCAGCCCCTGCCATAGGCCTCAAGATTTTTCTTGAAGGTCCTGGTCTTGAGGCCCTTCAGGACCTCCGCGTTGGCGGGTTCGGCCTGGCCATTGCTCCTGGGGTGTGCTTCTGACGCGTAGCAGATCTGCGTTCCAAGGTTAGCACAATATGACTTGAAGAGATTACTAGTGAACTGCGAGCCATTATCGGTGATGATGCAGTTGGGGTCCTCAAAATGGCTCACGAGGCCCTTAATGAACTTGACTGCAGAGCCAGCTGGGATGGCGCAGACGGCTTCAACCTCCGGCCACTTAGTGAACTTGTCGATGGCGACGTAGAGGTATCAATAGCCCCACTACAAAAAAAGACACATCCATGACATTTTGGTATGAACGAAATTTATTTCTGTCATACATATGACACTTCTATGACGATAATTGTGAGAAAACCCGGTATCATCATAGTGTTGGGGAACGTAGCAGAATTTTAAAATTTTCTATGCATCACCAAGATCAATCTATGGAGTCATCTAGCAACGAGGGAGATAGGAGTGCATCTACATACCCTTGTAGATCGCGCGCGGAAGCGTTCAAGAGAACGGGGTTGATGGAGTCGTACTCGACGTGATCCAAATCACCGATGACCAAGTGCCGAACGGACGGCACCTCCGCGTTCAACACACGTACGGTTGGGAAGACGTCTCCTCCAACTTGATCTAGCAAGGGGGGAGGAGAGGTTGATGAAGATCCAGCAGCACGACGGCGTGGAGGTGGAAGCAACAGTGATCTCGGCAGGGCTTCGCCAAGCGCAGGGAGACGAAGGAGTGTCATGGGAGGGAGAGGGAGAGGCCAGAGGCTTGGGTGCGGCTGCCCTCCCTCCCCCCACTATGTACAGGGTGCCAAGGGGGGGCACCGGCCCTAGGAGATCCAATCTCCTAGGGGGGCGGCGGCCAAGGGGTGCCTTGCCCCCCAAGGCAAGGGTGGCGCCCCCCACCCCTAGGGTTTCCAACCCTAGGCGTAGGGGGAGGCCCAAGGGGGGGCGCACCATCCCACTAGGGGCTGGTTACCCTCCACTTCAGCCCATGGGGCCCTCCGGGATAGGTGGTCCCACTCGGTGGACCCCCGGGACCCTTCCGGTGGTCCCGGTACAATACCGATTACCCCCGAAACTTTCCCGATGACCGAAACTTGACTTCCTATATATAAATCTTCACCTCCAGACCATTGCAGAGCTCCTCGTGACGTCCGAGATCTCATCTGGGACTCCGAACAACTTTCGGGTTACCGTATGCTAATATCTCTACAACCCTAGCGTCACCGAACCTTAAGTGTGTAGACCCTACGGGTTCGGGAGACATGCAGACATGACCGAGATGCCTCTCCGGTCAATAACCAACAACGGGATCTGGATACCCATGTTGGCTCCCACATGCTCCACGATGATCTCATCGGATGAACCACGATGTCGAGGATTCAATCAATCCGTATACAATTCCCTTTGTCAATCGGTACGTTACTTGCCCGAGACTCGATCGTCGGTATCCCAATACCTAGTTCAATCTCGTTACCGGCAAGTCACTTTACTCATGCCGCAATGCATGATCCCGTGATCAACAACTTGGTCACATTGAGCTCATTATGATGATGCATTACCGAGTGGGCCCAGAGATACCTCTCCGTCATACGGAGTGACAAATCCCAGTCTCGATTCATGCCAACCCAACAGATACTTTCGGAGATACCTGTAATGTACCTTTATAGTCACCCAGTTACGTTGTGACGTTTAGCACACCCAAGGCACTCCTACGGTATCCGGGAGTTGCACAATCTCATGGTCTAAGGAAATGATACTTGACATTCAGAAAAGCTACAGCAAACGAACTACACGATCTTTGAGCTATGCTTAGGATTGGGTCTTGTCCATCACATCATTCTCCTAATGATGTGATCCCGTTATCAATGACATCCAATGTCCATAGTCAGGAAACCATGGCTATCTTTTGATCAACGAGCTAGTCAACTAGAGGCTCACTAGGGACGTGTTGTGGTCTATGTATTCACACATGTATTACGATTTCCGGATAACACAGTTATAGCATGAACAATAGACAATTATCATGAACAAAGAAATATAATAATAACCATTTTATTATTGCCTCTAGGGCATATTTCCAACAGTCTCCCACTTGCACTAGAGTCAATATTCTAGTTACATTATGATGAATCAAACACCCATGCAGTTTTGGTGTTGATCATGTTTTGCTCTAGGGAGAGGTTTAGTCAACGGATCTGCCACATTCAGGTCCGTATGTACTTTACAAATCTCTATGTCTCCATTTTGAACACTTTCACGAATGGAGTTGAAGCGACGCTTGATATGCCTGGTCTTCCTGTGAAACCTGGGCTCCTTGGCAAGGGCAATAGCTCCAGTGTTGTCACAGAAGAGAGTCATAGGGCCCGACGCATTGGGTATGACTCCTAGGTCGGTAATGAACTCCTTCACCCAGACTGCTTCTTGTGCTGCCTCCGAGGCTGCCATGTACTCCGCTTCACATGTAGATCCCGCCACAACGCTTTGCTTGCAACTGCACCAGCTTACTGCCCCACCATTCAAAATATACACGTATCCGGTTTGTGACTTAGAGTCATCCAGATCTGTGTCGAAGCTAGCATCGACGTAACCCTTTATGACGAGCTCTTCGTCACCTCCATACACGAGAAACATGTCCTTAGTACTTTTCAGGTACTTCAGGATATTCTTGACCGCCGTCCAGTGTTCCATGCCGGGATTACTTTGGTACCTTCCTACCAAACTTACGGCAAGGTTTACATCAGGTCTGGTACACAGCATAGCATACATGATAGGCCCTATGGCCGGGGCATAGGGGACGACACTCATCTTTTCTCTATCTTCTGCCGTGGTCGGGCATTGAGCCGTGCTCAATCTCGTACCTTGCAATACATGCAAGAACCCCTTCTTTGACTGATCCATTTTGAACTTCTTCAATATTTTGTCAAGGTACGTACTCTGTGAAAGACCAATGAGGCATCTCGATCTATCTCTATAGATCTTGATACCTAATATATAAGCAGCTTCTCCAAGGTCCTTCATTGAAAAACACTTGTTCAAGTAGGCGTTTATGCTTTCCAAGAATTCTATATCATTTCCCATCAACAGTATGTCATCCACATACAATATGAGAAATGCTACAGAGCTCCCACTCACTTTCTTGTAAATGCAGGCTTCTCCATAAGTCTGCGTAAATCCAAATGCTTTGATCATCTCATCAAAATGAATGTTCCAACTCCGAGATGCTTGCACCAGCCCATAAATCAATCGTTGGAGCTTGCACACCTTGTCAGCATTCTTAGGATCGACAAAACCTTCCGGCTGCATCATATACAATTCTTCCTTAAGGAAACCATTAAGGAATGCCGTTTTGACATCCATTTGCCATATCTCATAATCATAGAATGTGGCAATTGCTAACATGATTTGGACGGACTTTAGCTTCGCTACGGGTGAGAAAGTCTCATCGTAGTCAACCCCTTGAACTTGTCGATAACCCTTAGCGACAAGCCGAACTTTATAGATGGTCACATTACCATCTGCGTCTGTCTTCTTCTTAAAGATCCATTTATTTTCTATGGCTCGCCGATCATTGGGCAAGTCAGTCAAAGTCCATACTTCGTTTTCATACATGGATCCTATCTCGGATTTCATGGCTCCCAGCCATTTGTCGGAATCCTGGCCCGCCATCGCTTCTTCATAGTTCGAAGGTTCACCGTTGTCTAACAACATGATTTCCACGATAGGGTTGCCGTACCACTCTGGTGCGGAACGTGTCCTCGTGGACCTACGAAGTTCAGTAGTAACTTGATCTGAAGTTTCATGATCATCATCATTAACTTCCTCTCTAGTCGGTGCAGGCACCTCAGGAACATTTTCTTGAGCTGCGCCACTTACCTGTTCAAGAGGTAATACTTCATCAAGTTCTACTTTCCTCCCACTTATTTCTTTCGAGAGAAACTCTTTCTCTAGAAAGGACCCATTCTTGGCAACAAAGATCTTGCCTTTGGATCTGAGGTAGAAGGTATACCCAATAGTTTCTTTAGGGTATCCTATGAAGACACATTTTTCCGACTTGGGTTCGAGCTTTTCAGGTTGAAGTTTCTTGACATAAGCATCGCATCCCCAAACTTCTAGAAATGATAGCTTAGGTTTCTTCCCAAACCATAATTCATACGGTGTCGTCTCAACGGATTTCGACGGAGCCCTGTATAAAGTGAATGCGGCAGTCTCTAAAGCATAGCCCCAAAATGACAGCGGTAAATCGGTAAGAGACATCATAGATCGCACCATATCCAATAGAGTGCGATTACGACGTTCGGACACACCATTACGCTGAGGTGTTCCAGGCGGCGTGAGTTGTGAAACTATTCCACATTTTCTTAAGTGTGTGCCAAATTCGTGACTCAAGTATTCTCCCCCACGATCTGATCGCAAGAACTTGATTTTCCTGTCACGTTGATTTTCAACCTCACTCTGAAATTCCTTGAACTTTTCAAAGGTCTCAGACTTGTGTTTCATTAAGTAGACATACCCATATCTACTCAAGTCATCAGTGAGGGTGAGAACATAACGATAGCCACCGCGAGCCTCAACACTCATTGGACCGCACACATCAGTATGTATGATTTCTAATAAGTCGGTTGCTCGCTCCATTGTTCCTGAGAACGGAGTCTTGGTCATTTTACCCATGAGGCATGGTTCGCACGTGTCAAATGATTCGTAATCAAGAGACTCCAAAAGTCCATCTGCATGGAGCTTCTTCATGCGTTTGACACCTATGTGACCAAGGCGGCAATGCCACAAGTATGTGGGACTATCATTATCAACTTTACATCTTTTGGTATTCACACTATGAATATGTGTAGTATTACGCTCGAGATTCATTAAGAATAAACCATTCACCATCGGAGCATGACCATAAAACATATCTCTCATATAAATAGAACAACCATTATTCTCGGATTTAAATGAGTAGCCATCTCGAATTAAACGAGATCCTGATACAATGTTCATGCTCAAAGCTGGCACTAAATAACAATTATTGAGGTTTAAAACTAACCCCGTAGGTAAATGTAGAGGCAGCATGCCGACGGCGATCACATCGACCTTGGAACCATTCCCGACGCGCATCGTCACCTCGTCCTTCGCCAGTCTCCGCTTATTCCACAGCTCCTGCTTTGAGTTACAAATATGAGCAACCACACCGGTATCAAATACCCAGGAGCTACTACGAGTACTGGTAAGGTACACATCAATTATATGTATATCACATATACCTTTAGTGTTGCCGGCCTTCTTGTCCGCTAAGTATTTGGGGCAGTTCTGCTTCCAGTGACCACTTCCCTTGCAATAAAAACACTCAGTCTCGGGCTTGGGTCCATTCTTTGGCTTCTTCCCGGCAGCTTGCTTACCGGGCGCGGCAACTCCCTTGCCGTCCTTCTTGAAGTTCTTTTTACCCTTGCCTTTCTTGAACTTAGTGGTTTTATTCACCATCAACGCTTGATGTTCCTTTTTGATTTCCACCTCTGCTGATTTCAGCATTGAATACACCTCAGGAATGGTCTTTTCCATCCCCTACATATTGAAGTTCATCACAAAGCTCTTGTAGCTCGGTGGAAGCGACTGAAGGATTCTGTCAATGACCGCGTCATCCGGGAGATTAACTCCCAGCTGAGTCAAGCGGTTATGCAACCCAGACATTCTGAGTATGTGCTCACTGACAGAACTATTTTCCTCCATCTTATAGCTGAAGAACTTGTCCGAGACTTCATATCTCTCGACCCGGGCATGAGCTTGAAAAACCATTTTCAGCTCTTCGAACATCTCATATGCTCAGTGTCTCTCAAAATGCTTTTGGAGCCCCGGTTCTAAGCTGTAAAGAATGCCGCACTGAACAAGGGAGTAATCATCAGCACGTGACTGCCAAGCATTCATAACGTCTTGGTTCTGTGGGACAGGTGCGTCACCTAGCGGTGCTTCTAGGACATAATCTTTCTTGGCAGCTACGAGGATGATCCTCAGGTTCCGGACCCAGTCCGTATAGTTGCTGCCATCGTCTTTCAGCTTGGTTTTCTCTAGGAACGCATTGAAGCTAAGGACAACGTGGGCCATTTGATCTACAAGACATATTGTAAAGATTTTAGACTAAGTTCATGATAATTAAGTTCATCTAATCAAATTATTCAATGAACTCCCACTCAGATAGACATCCCTCCAGTCATCTAAGTGAAACATGATCCGAGTTAACTAGGCCGTGTCCGATCATCACGTGAGACGGACTAGCCAACATCGGTGAACATCTTCATGTTGATTGTATCTTCTATACGACTCATGCTCGAACTTTCGGTCTTCCGTGTTCTGAGGCCATGTCTGTACATGCTAGGCTCGTCAAGTCAACCTAAGTGTATTGCGTGTGTAAATCTGGCTTACACCTATTGTATTCGAACGTTAGAATCTATCACACCCGATCATCACGTGGTGCTTCGAAACAACGAACCTTCGCAACGGTGCACAGTTAGGGGGAACACTTTCTTGAAATTATTGCGAGGGATCATCTTATTTAAGCTACCGTCGTTCTAAGCAAATAAGATGTAAACATGATAAACATCACATGCAATCAAATAGTGACATGATATGGCCAATATCATTTGCTCCTTTTGATCTCCATCTTCGGGGCTCCATGATCATCGTTGTCACCGGCATGACACCATGATCTCCATCATCATGATCTCCATCATCGTGTCTTCTTGAAGTTGTCTCATCATCTATTACTTCTACTACTATGGCTAACGCTTTAGCAATAAAGTAAAGTAATTACATGACGTTTATGTTGACACGCATGTCATAAATAAATAAAGAGAACTCCGATGGCTCCTGCCGGTTGTCATACTCATTGACATGCAAGTCGTGATTCCTATTACAAGAACATGATCATCTCATACATCACATATATCATTCATCACATCCTTTGGCCATATCACATCACAAAACACTTGCTGCAAAAACAAGTTAGATGTCCTCTAATTGTTGTTGCAAGTTTTTATGTGGCTGCTATAGGTTTCTAGCAAGAACGTTTCTTACCTACGCCAAAACCACAACGTGATATGCCAATTTCTATTTACCCTTCATAAGGACCCTTTTCATTGAATTCGATCCGACTAAAGTGGGAGAGACAGACACCCGCCAACCACCTTATGCAACTAGTGCATGTCAGTCGGTGGAACCAATCTCACGTAAGCGTACATGTAAGGTCGGTCCGGGCCGCTTCATCCCACGATACCGCCGAATCAAGATAAGACTAGTAACGGCAAGCAAATTGACAATATCGACGCCCACAACTGCTTTGTGTTCTACTCATGCATAGTAACTACGCATAGACCTAGCTCATGATGCCACTGTTGGGGAATGTAGCAGAATTTTAAAATTTTCTACGCATCACCAAGATCAATCTATGGAGTCATCTAGCAACAAGGGAGATAGGAGTGCATCTACATACCCTTGTAGATCGCGCGCGGAAGCGTTCAAGAGAACGGGGTTAATGGAGTCGTACTCGACGTGATCCAAATCACCGATGACCAAGGTGCCGAAAGGACGGCACCTCCGCGTTCAACACACGTACGGTTGGGAAGACGTCTCCTCCAACTTGATCCATCAAGGGGGGGAGGAGAGGTTGATGAAGATCCAGCAGCACGACGGCGTGGTGGTGGAAGCAACGGTGATCTCGGCAGGGCTTCGCCAAGCGCAGCGAGACGGAGGAGTGTCACGGGAGGGAGAGGGAGAGGCCAGGGGCTTGGGTGTGGCTGCCCTCCCTCCTCCACTATATATAGGGTGCCAAGGGGGGCGCCGGCCCTAGGAGATCCAATCTCCTAGGGGGGCGGCCAAGGGGTGCCTTGCCCCCCAAGGCAAGGGTGGCGCCCCCCACCCCTAGGGTTTCCAACCCTAGGCGCAGGGGGAGGCCCAAGGGGGGGCGCACCAGCCCACTAGGGGCTGGTTCCCCTCCCACTTCAGCCCATGGGGCCCTCCAGGATAGGTGTCCCCACCCGGTGGACCCCCGGGACCCTTCCGGTGGTCCCGGTACAATACCGATTACCCCCGAAACTTTCCTGATGGCCGAAACTTGACTTCCTATATATAAATCTTCACCTCCGGACCATTCTAGAGCTCCTCGTGATGTCCGGGATCTCATCCGGGACTCCGAACAACTTTCGGGTTACTGTATGCTAATATCTCTACAACCCTAGCGTCACCGAACCTTAAGTGTGTAGACCCTACGGGTTCGGGAGACATGCAGACATGACCGAGATGCCTCTTCAGTCAATAACAAACAGCGGGATCTGGATACCCATGTTGGCTCCCACATGCTCCATGATGATCTCATCGGATGAACCACGATGTCGAGGATTCAATCAATCCGTATACAATTCCCTTTGTCAATCGGTACGTTACTTGCCCGAGACTCGATCGTCGGTATCCCAATACCTAGTTCAATCTCGTTACCGGCAAGTCACTTTACTCGTGCCGTAATGCATGATCCCGTGATCAACAACTTGGTCACATTGAGCTCATTATGATGATGCATTACCGAGTGGGCCCAGAGATACCTCTCCATCATACAGAGTGACAAATCCCAGTCTCGATTCGTGCCAACCCAACAGATACCTGTAATGTACCTTTATAGTCACCCAGTTAGGTTGTGACGTTTGGCACACCCAAGGCACTCCTACGATATCCAGGAGTTGCACAATCTCATGGTCTAAGGAAATGATACTTGACATTCAGAAAAGCTACAGCAAACGAACTACACGATCTTTGAGCTATGCTTAGGATTGGGTCTTGTCCATCACATCATTCTCCTAATGATGTGATCCCGTTATCAATGACATCCAATGTCCATAGTCAGGAAACCATGACTATCTTTTGATCAACGAGATAGTCAACTAGAGGCTCACTAGGGACGTGTTGTGGTCTATGTATTCACACATGTATTACGATTTCCGGATAACACAATTATAGCATGAACAATAGACAATTATCATGAACAAAGAAATATAATAATAACCATTTTATTATTGCCTCTAGGGCATATTTCCAACACATAGATGTGGTGGGCTCCTACTTCTATGACAAAAAATCATGACAGAAAATGGGCTTTTCGTCCTGGGCGGGCCGGAGACGTAGCTGCATGACATTCCTTGGGCAGTCCATGACGGAAAAAACTGTGGTAGAAGCGAGGGCGAGGAAAATTTCGGGGAGTTCCCGGTTACGGTGGGAGGTCGGGGGCCGAGCGATGCGCGTTTCTCTCGTATATGTACGCGCGTGTGTGCGAGGCATTGGGCTCTAACTGAACCTGAGCGATTGCACTGCAGGCTATGCGTTACTGAACCCGAGCGATCGATCGATGGCTGTTAACTGAACCCGATCGAGCGATTCCTTCCTACTGCTGCAAACTGAAGCCGATCGATGCTGCCTCTGGATGAACAGTGAGCATTGCGGGGGGTGGTGGTG
>NC_041392.1:215736084-215830926 GCF_002162155.2 Triticum dicoccoides | reverse complement strand
ATGAACAGTTCCCGGTGGGGGTGGATGAACAGGACCCCATGGTGTTGCCTCTGGATGAACATGACCCCGATTGATCGAGCCGGTTGGGGCTGGATGAACAGGACCCCGTGGAGAGCTGGATGAACAGGACCACCCTGTGGAGGGCAGGATGAACAGTAGACGGTGGAGGGCAGGATGATTAGTAGCCCGTGGAGGGGTGGTTGAACAGGAGCCCGTGGAGAGGGCTGGTTGAACAGTAGCCGGTGGAGTAGCGCGCGGTGGAGGCTGGATGAACAGGAGCCCGTGGATGAACAGTTGCAGGTGGAGGATGGAGGAGGTCGATGGTGGATGAACAGTAGCTCGTGGAGGCTGGAGGGGGCCGACGGTGGAGATGAACAGTATCCTGTGGAGTCCCGTTTTGCGGTACACCAGACCCCTCCCGATGAATAGGACCCCCGTTTCGACCGTAGCGCTCCAACACAAGTCTGTTTCGTCCGTTTTGCGGTACGCCACACCCCTCCTGATGAATAGGACCCCCGTTTCGACCGTAGGAGGTCCGTTTCCTCCGTTTTACGATACGCCAGACCCCTCCTGATCAACAGGACCCCATTCCGAACGTAGGAGGTCTGTTTCCTCCGTTGTGCGGTACGCCAGGCCTCGTTTCCATCGCCTGTTCCATCCAAGACCTCCCGATGAACATGACCACGCATTCCGTTCCGACCCAGCCGGTTGGCTCCCACGCGTTCCGTTGCCTCCCCATGAACACGACACATTTCGTTGCCTCCCCATGAACACAACGCATTCTGTTGCCTCCCCATGAACACGACGATGATGTTGTTTCTCCGTTCCGACCCAGCCATGTACACGAGCCCTGGCCGTACGTATGCGCGAGTAGGCGTTCGAGACCCCGCCCGTATGTACACATACGTGGCCGTATTTTCTTTCTTGCACCCTGGCCGCTGTACGTACGTGTACATGCTATGTGCGCGCCTCTACTACGAGACGTGCGCGCCTCTACTACGACACGTGCGCGCCTCTACATCGACCAGTATGCACGTACATGTTCGCGACCAGAATGCCAACGCTACGTACGCTTCGACCAGGTGGGTCCCGACTGTCAGGCACTTCCTTGCCTGCAAAGATGTAGCTGGTGGGTCCCAGCAGTCAGGGGGCGAATTGTTTTTTTGCCCGGACGCACTTCCTTGTGTGCGAAGATGTTGCTGGTGGGTCCCAGCAGTCAGGGGAAAACGTTTTTTCACGAAATACAGTGGCCCATCCGATGGGTACCAGCTGTCAGGTGGAGGAAGCATCATTTTCCGCGTAATAAGGAGGCACTTCCTTGCTGCGGCCATGGACCCAGCTGTCAGCCTCTCCACGTACAGTCCACGTCCGATGGAAGTCGTTCCTTGACCACATTGACCACGCCGCACCGAGAGCACCAGGGCGGTGGACGACGGCGAGGCCTAGGAAGGGGACGACACGGAGGCAGGGAAGACTCGGCAGTTGTTTCCCACGTGGAGGGGAGTACGACAGTACGAGGGTTTACTGGTTCGTCTGCCATCGCCGGAGAATAACAACAGGTGTGGGTGAGTAGAGGGATGGCTAGGCCAGCGATGGGAGTACGGTCGGGCGGTGAGGCCTGCGCGGCAGCACAGCTGGCCGCGAGGAGGAGGGAGCAGGCAGTCCCGCCGGTGCTTGTTTGAGCGGCTGGAGCAGGAAGAGCAGAGAATGAAGAAGCACGACGGCCGTTGGATGGACATCCAATAGTCAGTGCTTGTGCGTCAACCTTTTTTTAAGAAAGCCTCAAATTTGTGGAAAACAACATACAACCCATCTGCCATTATTTCTAATAATTTACAGCCCATTTGGTAATTCTTAAGGTTTTTTTGGAGCCCATATTATTTTTGTTAGCATTACAGCCCATATTGTGGCAACGGTTAAAAAATTATACGAAATTTTGCATATTTCGATGCGGCCCGAACTGTTTTTAATCCCGAAATTTCGACTCACATTCAAACTGATTTTAAAAATAAATGTATATCAATATAAAATCCAACAAATTCTCCACGCATAAAAATTAATGTAATTTAAAATCTTGAAATAAAAAAAGATATTTGAAACTAATTGCCGGTTTGATGTGTTTTAAAAATGTACAACCCATTTCTCATTACTGATGGGCCATTTTCCCGGTCAGCCGAATGAAAGCTCTTCTCCTCTTGAAAGATTTGCAGCCCAACAGGCCTGACAAAGCGACTTACTTGGCAAATCACAAAAAAACTGGGCTGTGGCCGTGGACCTAGTTGTCAGCCTCTCCACATATAGTACTCTTCCGATGAAAGTCGTTCCTTGACCACGTTGACCACGCCACGCGGGGAGCACCACGACAGTGGACGACGGCGAGGCCTAGGAAGGGGACGATGCGGCAGTGGAAGCCCGTGCGGAGAGGACTACGAGGGTTCACTGGTTCGACTATGGTGTGAGGCTGTCATCGCCGCAGGGCCTGGCCAGCGGTGGGAATAGTAGGGGGTGGTGAGGCCTCTGCGGCAGCACAGCCGGCCACGAGAGGCAGGAGCATGCGACACGACCGGTGCTGCTTTGGGAAGCTGGAGCAAGAAGACCAGAGGTTGAAGAAGCACTACGGCCGTTGGATGGACATCGTACGGTCACTGGAGCTAGAATCGTTCATATTGACTAAGTTGACAAAGCCCTTCGTCCCCGTCAACTTAGTAGGCCCACAAGTCAGCCTCCCAGCAAGGTGGGTCCCAGCTAGCCGGGGGAGTATTCATTTTTTTGTGCGTAATAAGGAGGCACTTCCGGTGGGTCCGAGCTGACAGCGGGGGAACATTTTTTTCGTGAAATATGGTGGCCCGTCCGGTAGGTCCCAGCAGTCAGGGGGAAACGATTTTTTTTCACAAAATACTGGTGGCCCGTCTGGTGGGTCCCCGCTATCAGGTGGAGGAATAATTATTTTCCGCGTATTAAGGAGGCACTTCCTTGCGGCTGCCGTGGACCCAGCTGTCAGCCTCTCCATGTATAGTACTCTTCCGATGGAAGTTGGTCGTTGACCACATTGACCACGCCATGCCGAGAGCACCACGGCGGTGGACGACAGTGAGGCCTAGGAAGGGGACGATGCGGAGCCGTGCAAGATGCGGCAGTGGATGCCCACGCGGAGAGGAGTATGAGCGTTCACTGGTTCGGCTACGGTGTGAGGCTGCCGTCGCCGCAGAATAACAGGGGGTGTGGGTGAGTGGAGGGATGGCCTGGCCAGTGGTGGGAGTAGTATGGGGACGCTGAGGCCTTCGCGGTAGCATAGCCGGCCACGGGAGGCAGGAGCAGGTGGCACGACCGGCGCTGCTTTGGGCGGCTGGACCAAGAAGACCAGAGGTTGAAGAAGCACTATGGCCATTGGATGGACATCATATGGTCACTGGAGTATTGACTAAGTTGACAAAGCTCTCCGTCCCTGTCAACTTAGTAGGCCCACAAGTCAGCCCAACAATATGGTGTGTCCCAGCTAGCAGGGGGGTATTCATTTTTTTGGGCGTAATAAGGAGGCACTTCCTTGCGTGCGAAGATATAGCTGGTGGGTATGACTTGTCAGCGGGGGGAATGTTTTTTTCGCGAAATACAGAGGCCCTTCCTGTGGGTCCTAGCTGTCAGGTGGAGGAATCATTATTTTGCGCGTAATAAGGAGGCATTTCCTTGCATGTGGCCGTGGACCCAGCTGTCAGCCTCTCCACGTATAGTCCACTTCTGATGGATGTCGTTCATTGACCATGTTGACCAGGCCGCGCCGAGAGCACCCGGGCGGTGGACGATGGCGAGGCCTAGGAAGGGAACGACACGGAGCCAGGGAGTACTCGGCAGTTGTTTCCCACGTGGAGGAGTACGAGGGTTTACTGGTTCATCTGCCGTCACCGAAGAATAACAACATGTGTGGGTGAGTAGAGGGATGGCTAGGCCAGCGATGGGAGTATGGTGGGGCCGTGAGGCCTGCACGGCAGCATAGCCGGCCGCGGGAGGAGGGAGTAGGCAGTCCCGCCGGCGCTTGTTTGAGCGGCTTGAGCATGAAGAGCAGAGATTGAAGAAGCACGACAGCCGTTGGATGGACATCCAACAGTCACTGCTCTCGTGTGTTGACTAAGTTGACAGGGCATTGCGTGTGCGTCAACCTTTTTTTATGAAAGCATACACGTCAACCTGTAGTAGGCGCACAAGTCAGCCTCAAATCTGTGGAAAACAGCATACATCCCATCTGCCATTATTTCTAATAATGTACATCCCATTTGCTAATTCTTAAGAATTTTTTTGGAGCCCATCTTCTTTTTGTTAGCATCACACTCCATATTGTAGCCACGGTTAAAAAGTATATGAAAATTTGCATATTTCGATGCGGTCAACTGTTTTTTAATCCAGAAATATCGATTCACATTCAAACTATTTTGAAAAATAATTTATATAAATATAAAATCAAAATAATTGTCCACGCATAAAAATCAATGGAATTTAAGATCTTGTAATGAAAAAAAAATTGAAACTAATTCCCGGTTTGATGTGTTTTAAAAATGTACAACCCATTTCCGGGCAAACCGAATGAACTCTCCTCGTCTTGAAAGATTTGCAGCCCAGCAGGGCCGATAAAGTAAGTAGGCCTTGTTTGGGTATTTCTTAAAAAAATAGAACTGGGCTAGCCATTTTCAGCAAGAAAAAAACACAACTGGGCTCATGATGTGGTAAACATAAATAAAACCCTGGCTAGACGGGCCATAGCCCCCGCACAACCCCGTTGTTACCCTGATCCGTTGCTAAAACTAGTATAAATAACAACTGCTTGTTCCTAAAAAAACCACACGACTTGCTGGGTCCCTGGTGTCAGCCGCTCGTAGTGTAATTCTCTCATTTATTGACTATGTTGACAATGTCGTGAGCCCCAGATGTCCAACCATTAGGAGGAACCATATTTTTGGGCTTGTACTATAGAGGCACTTGCTTGCGTACTGCCATGACGCTTGTGGGTCCCTACTGTCATCCTCTCCACATACAGCCATCTCCTTGTTCCTCTCGGTTGTTGACGATGTTGACAACGCAAGAGGGCGGTGCACCGCGCATGGCGAGCGAACCAAGACCGCAAGGCGGAGGATGACGGCGAGGCCTCGGACGGAACGAACATGAGCCATTGAAGATGCGCCGGTCCAGTCGCAGGTGGAGGGGAGTACGAGGGTTGACTGGTTCGGGCGCGGGTGCGTGTTGGGGCTGACATCGCCGGAGAATAACATGACGTGTGGGGGAATAGAGGGAGGGACTGGCCAACACTGGAGGGTACGTACGGTAGGGCGGTGGAGGCGCAGCCATCCATGGGAGGCGGGAGCAGGCGGAGCCGATGGGGTGGTTTGGTTTGGGCGATTGGAGGAAGAAGAAGACAAGAGATAGAAGATACACGACAGATGTTGGATGTCAATCCAACGGCTGGTACGCAGAATCGTTTGTTGACTGGCTAGTAAGTCGACACCACCTTGGATAGGCTATTTCCTCACGGGTCCCAAATGTCAGAATCCAAATCTGTCACGGTCATGCAGCCTTTCCTATGAAAATTTACATCCCATTTGATGTGCTAGTTCGAAATAAGTTTGTGGGTGCTGGTGGGGGCTAATCCCTTGGCTTCTGTAATGCACAGTGAGCTCAAGCAGCCGGCGAGAGTGATGGTATTTCCCTTGGTTTGGATTTGTTAAAATATTTCACTCTAAATTAAACGAATGGCAAGCCATTTGCCTTGTTTCAAAGAAAATATGACAGTCGCAGCCTAGTTGAAAAAGGGCAGGAACATCTAACTCCAGCTTACAAACTGTACGAAAGCACGAGGGTTAATTGTTCATCAGGTTTACAAAAAAACTAGATTGAAAAGGGCAACAACATCTAACTCCAGCACTGTTTTCGGCAGTCACAGTCAAATGGATCGGTCAGGTCCATAGAATGAACATCCTGGGTCGTGAAATTTACTGGATTATGACCATAATATGTTGTAAATAGAAGCCCGGCACGTTCAGAAGCTCTTTTGCCCACCTGCAACTCCTTTTTTTGCTCTTCGACATACCCATCCATCAAAAACATGATGCTGATAAACTTAAGCCTGATGGACAATAGTAACCTCGCATTTAGCAGGAAGAATGTGACAAATCTTGTGTTTGCACGGTTGGCTACATATCGTTCTAGCGTTATTGTCTTCAATCGAATCTCATGAGAAGTGAGAAAATCCCGATGCTTACGAATCCACTGATTGGTTATAACTTTCTTACCCCGTCCTGTTGCCTAAATAGACATGAAGATTGAAAACAGTTAAGTTCTAAAAGAAGAGTGTTGAAAGAGCAACAGCTGAACGGTTATTTCTAGTACACTATATGCGGGCTTCCAATGTGCGTGAAATTATCACCTTTATATACAACTTCTCCAGACATGGAAAGCATTGCAGCAAGCCAATAATCTTGTTCAGATCAAAACTATTCATTTGGATTGTAACATCCCAAATTTTCAATTTGGAATGTTATACATTAGATCATCATTGCATATCATAATTTATTTGCTTTTGGTTTTCATCCTAGAAATTCCACGCAACTCAAGGACCCACGAAGAGAGTTGGGGATTTCGTTATTTTCATATTTGAGTTTTCTCAAATTTTGCGAATAGGATCATTTGATTTTAATTATTTTATCATCAATTATTTCTATTACAAAAATATGAGAGAGGGAATGACTTTCCCAAAATAAAGAAATATTGAGGATTTAATAATAAAATCAAACAAGATTTTATTTCAGAGTTTTTCGGTATTTTATTTGAATTTAGGAAAAATGTGTGTTTTTCAAAATTGCATTTAGGCCCCAAATAAATGTTCACCTTGTGCGGCTTGATTTTAGAAGCCCGAGAAAATTTATTTCGGGATTTTTGGAGTCCGTTTAGTATTTCTTTTATTTGTTTTTCTGCACGAAATAATTAAAAAAACGCGAACCGACTTTGGGCCGTACCCGAGCGGGACTCCGCCCGGGGGCAGCCTTTAAATAGCCGCCGCCCGAGCCGCCCCAGCCCAACAGAGCCGCCGCCAACCCTAACCCTAGCCGCGCCTCGATCCGTGCGCCCGCCGCCGCCGCCGGAGCCGCCGCCGACCCGCCTCCCGAGGTAAAAAAAGAAAAAAAAGGGAAAAAAGGGGTCGCAGTTTTATTTTTTTAGTTTTATTTTTTTAAATAGATCGGTTTTTCCGATTTATTTATTTAGCGAGCGTTCGTCCGTTCGTTCGTTCTAGCGAACGTTCATCGTTTTTCTTTTTCTCGGATTAAATCCGCGATTTTTCTGATCGCGATTCCTGATCCGATTTTCGTTTTAGTATAACTTTTCGCTCGGTTATCGGAATCAGGAGATTCAAGCGCCTGGAGTTTCGTCTCGAAACCCTCTAACCGTTTACCCAACTTAAACAAGTTTTTGCCACTATAAAAATTGCTCTAGATCCAGAATAGTGAACGAAGCTTGTTTCTTTTGGCCGTTTGACTTTTGTTGCTTCGTTTGATTTGATTCTTTTTGCAAACCGGAATTCTTAAGTTGAACCTTCCGGTTAGATCTCTTATTTGAGTTTTACCTGTGCATTATATGAATACTTATTGTATGCTTGTTTGTTTGTCTGTGATAGAATACCCGGGGTGCGCCGCCTGTTACTTCGAATCTCTAGGTTTCGCGGATCATCAGCAAGGCAAGTAACACTTTGATCATACCTCCTACTACCCAGTTTTATTGAATTAGATCAATCATCAAACATTGCATGATTAGGATCTAATTAAATTGTGGGATGGGAAGTAGTTGAGGTAGTACCTATTACCTGTTTATTTTCAAACCTTTGGGAGTTACTTCTACGTTTGCTTACTATTGCTATGCTATGCTAGTAGACGTGGATTGGGTGAGTGATATCCATGACAGATGTGAGTTTCTTAATTAATGGTTTATCTAAGGTGGCAACTTAAATACACATCTGGGTGGATTGAGGTACCTGGTTATTCCAGGATTGCCTGTCTAGGCACCTGGGTAGACCAGGATTGCCTGTTTTCTTTATGGATCGCCACCCAGGCCCAAAGGGATCATGATATTTTTCATACTAGAAACTTCCATGTGCAGCCACAAGCTATTATGGGCTCTAGCATAGTTGATTAAGTCGTGCGAACTCTTACAGGGTAGACTAGCAGATGTAGGGGAAAGTAGGTGTGACGGTCTATCCATCATAAGGTGCTAGCACTTCTGAAAGACTATGTCTCGGTCATCCGTCTTCTCAAACGCCATGTAGTGCGAGGAGGCGATCGAGTCTTGTGGGGAAAAGTGCGCAAACCTCTGCAAAGTGTATAAACTAATCATGGTTAGCCGTGTCCCCGGTTATGGACAGTTTGAGTATCTAGTACTTGGATTATCATGTGAATCTCAACATGTTACTCTAAATTAATTTTGTTGGGTTTTGTTAATGATGATGCTTAATTGGGATTTAGAATGCTGTCAACCATTCTCAATGTTTAACAACTACCCTGATAGTTAATTAAAATTTATTCCTTTGTAGTAGGGAAAAAATTGCTTTATGCAAAACTGTAACCATAGAGCTTTCCACCAACCAAATATGCATATAGTATAGCTGTTTCATTCCATTACTCTCTATGTGCTACTTTGCCAGCATATTCCATGTGCTGACCCGTTTCGGGCTGCAACGTTAATGTTGCAGACTTTTCAAACGACGATTAAGGAGTTTTTAGGTCGTGGTTCTATACTCAGTGATGCCGTTGGAGTTGATGGACTCACTTATCTTCCAAGCCTTCCGCTGTTATAGTTATTAGATGGCCTTAAGCCATATTTATTGTAATAAGTTCTCTATTGAGACACTTGATGTAATAAGTGTGTGATTGCTACTCTGTTATAAATTCTCCGAGTACTGTGTGGTGTCAGCATTACTGATCCAGGGATGACACCTGAGCACAGAGATCAGACTATTTGAGGTCTGGTCGCTACAGAGATGGTATCAGAGCACACGCTAACTGTAGACACGACCACTAAGCTAAAGACCTAGATCACTATTCACTCTCTTCTCTTCTGACCTCTCATCTTTTCTACTCTTTAGGATGGCGGATGCAAGGAACAAGTTCACGCAACCGGATGAAGATACACCCTTTGGACGTCACTTGAAGGAAGTCACTAGATACCTGAACATAGGAGTACCAAGCTTCACCGGAACCTACAACGCCACTTTACCTGAAGAAGAGCGCTGGATGATTCAAGTTCAAGTTCCAGGAAGGACGTTCATGCCAGTCACTGAGCCCATAGAGTTTTCTTTTGATGCACCAACTTGGAGTCTAGGAAAGAGCATGGCAGCTCATATTGCCATGGGACGCATTGGAGAAGTCTACCGCAATGATCTCAAGGATACTATCTACCAGATTTGTGGGCGCCGAGATGAGCACTGGGAGATGATCAGCACCAGGAAGGATAGATCAGTTGCAGCTTTTATCCAGGAATTAAACTAGCACATTTGATGACAGGAGAACCAGATGTGCGCCGACATGATAGACCTGAAGAAGGCTAAGACAAGAATCAAGGAACTGGAGGAAGAACTTAAGGCTAGACGTGAAGATTATGAAGAAGAAATTGAAGTATTAGTGGATAAGAATGCCGACCTAACAATGAAGATCGGGATATTTATGGGAGGCCCTACACCAGTAGAAGAAGACGAAGAACCCAAGGAGATTCGCCCGGAAGACTACATCATCATCGACGACACCGACTCGGATCCAGATGATAGCGATGATGACTATGTTGATGAAGCCGGAGCAGATATCATGGAGTCTGCAATCGAAGAATATTTCTAGTAGACCACCTCATCAGTAGTAGTACTCCACCATGTAAATACAGTAGTCCAAGCACTTTTGCGATAGTTAGATTGATTGTATCCCTTGTTTGATTGAATGAAGTGAATTGTTTGTTTTTGCCTCATGTGCATATGGGTAGTGTTTTCTCTTTAGACCCCCTCTATTCTTAAATCTCATCTTTTCTAAACCCTCAGATGCCTCCGAGACGTGACCCCGGATTTACCTTTCCACCGGAGCTCATCCAGTTGATCCAGCAGCAGAACACATTGATGCAGTTGCTAGTCTAGAATCAGAATCAGGGGAACAAAAACAACAACCCACCACCACCACCACCACCTGTTGATCACTTAGCCCGTTTTCTTAGGCTGAATCCGCCGGTGTTTTCCAGTAGCACCGAGCCGATAGTAGCAGATGATTGGCTCCGCAAGACATCTAGAGAGTTGACCACAGTAGGATGCATAGATGCGGAGAAGGTGAAGTTTGCCGCACATCTGCTTGAAGGACCCGCAGCATCATGGTGGGAGAATTTCACAGCCACTTTCCCTGTTGACACTGTCACATGGGACCAGTTTTAGCAGGCTTTTCGAACTGCCCATGTTTCAGCACGAGCTATGGCCATGAAGAAGCGAGAGTTTTGCAACTTGCGCCAAGGAGGACGGACAGTTGGCCAGTATGTGGAGGACTTTAGTAAATTAGCACGTTATGCCCCAGATGACGTTGCTACGGATGCAGCTAAGCAGGAGAAGTTTCTGGAAGGACTTAATGATGAGTTGAGCATGCAATTGATGGTAGCAACCTTCAACAACTACCAGGAGTTGGTAGACCGTGCTCTTATGATTGAAGGGAAGTAGCACCAGATTGAGAACCGCAAGAGGAAGTATGGACAAGGGAAGTACAATTCAGGAGCTCAGCAGAAGCCACGTTTTACCCCTAGATCGGGAGGACATTTTCAGCATACCCATGGAGGAGGTAGCTCGCACAATCACAACGGCACCAAGAATGGAAATGGCAATGGAGGAAGCAATGGCCAGAACCGTACCAACCCATCAACCCCAGCCAAGAAAGACCTGAGCCAAGTCACTTGCTTTAAGTGCCAGAAGACCAGACATTATGCCAATGAATGTCCTGAAGGCCGGATTGGCAATGGAAGCTTTGGGAAGAAGCCGAACCCTTTCAACAGGGGACAGGTGAACCACGTTAACGTGGAGGAGGTTGAAGAGCAACCGGATGCCGTAATCGGTAAGTTTTTGGTTAAGTCAATTACTGCACTCGTTCTTTTTGATACTGGTGCATCGCATTCATACATATCAAGGGGATTTGTGGATAAGTATAACTTGCCCACTAAGGTTCTTAGAACACCTATGCTAGTAAGCTCACCAGGAGCGGAGTATATGGCCAGTCAAGGATGTTTTCAAGTGCCATTGAGTATATGTAGGCATGTGTTTCCCTCGGATTTAATCATTTTGGAATCACGAGGATTGGATATAATTCTGGGTATGGATTGGCTGTCGATGTATGGAGGAAACATCGATTGCGCCAATAAGACAATTTTGCTTACCACCCCAGAAGGGAGAAGCATCAAGTATGTATCCCGACATGTGCCAAAAGGGACTCAAGTAAATTGTTTAACAGGAGTTGTGCAGGAGGAAGTACCAGTGGTAAGGGATCTCCCTGAAGTATTTCCAGAGGGGTTGCCAGGCATGCCACCGGATAGAGATATTGAGTTTTTGATCGAGCTATTGCCAGGCACAGGGCCAATATCGAAGAGACCATACAGGATGCCTGCAAAGGATTTGGTGGAGATTAAGAAGCAGATTAAGGAGTTATTAGATAAGGGATATATTCGCCCAAGTTCTTCGCCTTGGGGATCGCCAGTACTTCTAGTGGAGAAGAAGGATGGATCGTTAAGGATGGTTGTTGATTATCGAGGATTGAATGAAGTAACCATCAAGAACAAGTACCCACTACCAATGATCAATGATCTGTTTGATCGATTGCAAAGAGCTAAGGTATTTTCCAAGATCGATCTGCGATTAGGATACCACCAGTTGAAGATTCGAGAACAGGATATACCTAAGACAACTTTTACCACCAGGTATGGGTTGTACAAGTATACCGTTATGTCATTTGGTCTGACTAACGCACCTGCCTATTTTATGAACGTGATGAACAAAGTGTTTATGGAGTTCTTGGATAAGTTCATCGTGGTGTTCATTGATGATATTCTAGTTTACTCGAAAAGTGAAGAGGAACATAAGGAGCATTTGCGATTGGTACTTGAGAAGCTCAGAGAACATCAGTTGTATGCCAAGTTCAGCAAATGTGAGTTTTGGTTAAAGGAAGTAGGATTCCTCGGACACATTATATCCGGAGAAGGTATAGCAGTAGATCCCACTAAGGTTGATACCATGACAAATTGGGAAGCCCCAACAACGGTTGGAGAGATCTGGAGTTTTCTTGGACTCGCAGGATACTACCGGAGATTCATTGAGAATTTCTCAAAGATTGTGAAGCCTATGATGGAGTTATTAAAGAAGGATACCAAGTTCAAATGCACTAAGGAATGTGAGGCTAGTTTCCAGGAGTTGAAGAAACGCTTGGTTACTTCACCAGTGTTGATTTTGCCAGACCAGACCAAGGATTATGAGGTATATTGCGACGCTTCACGTCGAGGACTTGGAGCAGTGCTTATGCAGGAAGGGAGAGTTGTTTCATATGCCTCGAGACAACTGAAACCTCACAAGTTGAATTATGCTACGCATGATTTGGAGTTAGCAGCCGTAGTTCATGCACTGAAGACTTGGAGACATTTCCTCATTGGAAATCATTGTGAGGTGTACACGGATCACAAGAGTTTGAAATGCATTTTCACACAGAAGGAGTTAAACCTCGGACAAAGGAGATGGTTGGAGCTCATCAAGGATTATGATATGAGATTGCATTACCATCCCGGAAAGGCTAATGTAGTAGCTGACGCATTGAGCCGTAAGAGCCATGTCAATACACTAAAGACGGGAGAAATACCAAGGGAGTTAGCCGAAAATCTTCGTGAACTATGTTTGGAAATAGTTCTGAGAGGCTATGTAGCAGCATTGGAGATTCAGTCAACTTTGATGGATAGAATCAGAGAAGCTCAGAAGACTGACAAGAAGATTGCCTCTATAAAGGAGAAAATGAGCGAAGGAAAGGCTAAAGGATTTCATGAGGATGAGCACGACACCCTATGGTTTGAAGACCGTGTTTATGTGCCCAATGACCCGGAAATCAGGAAGTTGATTCTGTAAGAGGCACACGATTCACCATATTCGATTCACCCAGGAAATACCAAGATGTATTTGGATTTGAAGGATATTTTCTGGTGGACCGGAATGAAGAAGGATATTGCGGAGTATGTAGCAGTTTGTGATGTATGTCAGAGAGTAAAGGCAGAGCATCAGAAGCTAGCAGGATTGCTACAACCATTGCCGATACCCGAATGGAAGTGGGATAAGTTAGGCATGGATTTTATCGCAGGATTACCCAGGACTCGTTCAGGCTATGACTCGATTTGGGTTGTAGTTGATCGGTTGACGAAAGTAGCTAATTTCATCCCAGTAAAGACCACTTACACCAGTGCTAAGTTGGCAAAGATATACATGACCAGGATTGTATGCTTACATGGAGTTCCGAGGAGTATAGTATCAGATAGAGGAACCCAGTTTACCTCAAAGTTCTAGAATTAGTTGCACGAAACTTTGGGTACCAGGCTAGAGTTCAGCACAGCTTTTATCCACAGACAGATGGACAGACCGAGAGAGTAAATCAGATTTTGGAGGACATGCTGAGAGCTTGTGCGCTAGATTATGGATCTAGTTGGGACGAGAATTTGCCGTATGCAGAGTTCTCTTACAACAACAGCTATCAATCCAGTTTAAAGATGGCCCCTTTCGAAGCCTTGTATGGAAGGAGGTGCAGGACACCGTTGTTGTGGGATGAAGTTGGAGTCTGCCAGTTGTTTGGACCTGACTTGATTAAGGAGTCTGAATAGAAGGTGAAATTGATTCGCGATAGGCTCAAGATAGCCCAGTCCAGACAGAAGAGTTATGCAGATTCTAAACGCAAGGAGAGAGTTTACGAAGTTGGAGATAGAGCTTATCTTCGAGTATCCCCACTTCGGGGAACAAAGCGCTTTGGTGTTAAAGGAAAGTTAGCGCCATGATTTGTAGGACCATACCGAGTATTGGAACGTATGGGAGAAGTGGCCTACAAGTTGGAATTGCCTGAAGGATTGTTAGGAGTTCATGATGTGTTCCACGTTTCTCAGTTAAAGAAGTGCCACGCGGAGATGGCTGACATACCGCTGAGAGACACCGTGCCATTGGAAGCAATTCAGTTGGATAACGATTTGACCTATCAGGAGAAACCAGTTAAGATTCTAGAATATGCCAGTCGAGTCACCCGCAGCAAGGTTATCAAGTTTTGTAAGGTTCAATGGAGCCACCACACGGAGGATGAAGCCACTTGGGAGCGAGAGGAAGATTTGCTGAAGGACCACCCTCACCTATTTTCTAGCCAACCCGAATCTCGAGGGCGAGATTCATCTTAAGGGCGGTAGGTTTGTAACATCCCAAATTTTCAATTTGGAATGTTATAGATTAGATCATCATTGCATATCATAATTTATTTGCTTTTGGGTTTGATCCTAGAAATTCCACGCAACTCAAGGACCCACGGAGAGAGTTGGGGATTTCGTTATTTTCATATTTGAGTTTTCTCAAATTTTGCGAATAGGATCATTTGATTTTAATTATTTTATCATCAATTATTTCTATTACAAAAATATGAGAGAGGGAATAAAATGACTTTCCCAAAATAAAGAAATATTGAGGATTTAATAATAAAATCAAACAAGATTTTATTTCAGAGTTTTTCGGTATTTTATTTGAATTTAGGAAAAATGTGCGTTTTTCAAAATTGCATTTAGGCCCCAAATAAATGTTCACCTTGTGCGGATTGATTTTAGAATCCCGAGAAAATTTATTTTGGGATTTTTGGAGTCCGTTTAGTATTTCTTTTATTTGTTTTTCTGCGCAAAATAATTAAAAAAACGCGAACCGACTTTGGGCCGTACCCGAGCGGGACTCCGCCCGGGGGCAACCTTTAAATAGCCGCCGCCCGAGCCGCCCCAGCCCACCAGAGCCGCCGCCAACCCTAACCCTAGCCACGCCTCGATCCGTGCGCCCGCCGCCGCCCCCCGAGCCGCCGGAGCCGCCGCCGACCCGCCTCCCGAGGTAACAAAAAAGGAAAAAAAAGGGGTCACGGTTTTATTTTTTTTAGTTTCATTTTTTTTAAATAGATCGGTTTTTCCGATTTATTTATTTAGCGAGCGTTCGTCCGTTCGTTCGTTCTAGCGAACGTTCGTCGTTTTTCTTTTTCTCGGATTAAATTCGCGATTTTCTGATCGCGATTCCTGATCCGATTTTCGTTTTAGTATAACTTTGCGCTCGATTATCGGAATCAGGCGATTTATGCACCTGGAGTTTCGTCTCGAAACCCTCTAATCGTTTACCCAGCTTAAACAAGTTTTTGCCACTGTAAAAATTGCCCTAGATCCAGAATAGTAAACGAAGCTTGTTTCTTTTGTCGTTTGACTATTGTTGCTTCGTTTGATTTGATTCTTTTTGCAAACCAGAGTTCTTAAGTTGAACCTTCTGGTTAGATCTCTTATTTGTGTTTTACCTGTGCATTAGATGAATACTTATTGTATGCTTGTTTGTTTGTCTGCGATAGAATACCTGGAGTGCGCCGCTTGTTACTTCGAATCTATAGGTTTCGCGGATCATTAGCAAGGCAAGTAACACTTTGATCATACCTCCTACTACCCAGTTTTATTGCATTATATCAATCCTCAAACATTGCATGATTGGGATCTAATAAAATTGTGGGATGGGAAGTAGTTGAGGTAGTACCTATTACCTGTTTATTTTCAAACCTTTGGGAGTTACTTCTACGTTTGCTTACTATTGCTATGCTATGCTAGTAGACATGGATTGGGTGAGTGATATCCATGACAGATGTGAGTTTGTTAATTAATGGTTTATCTAAGGTGGCAACTTAAATACACATCTAGGTGGATTGAGGTACCTAGTTATTCCAGGATTGCCTGTCTAGGCACCTGGGTAGACCAGGATTGCCTGTTTTCTTTATGGACCGCCACCCAGGCCCAAAGGGATCATGAGATTTTTCATACTAGAAACTTCCATGTGCAGCCACAAGCTATTATGGGCTCTAGCATAGTTGATTAAGTCGTGCGAACTCTTACAGGGTAGACTAGCAGATGTAGCGGAAAGTAGGTGTAACGGTCTATCCATCGTAAGGTGCTAGCGCTTCTGAAAGACTATGTCTCGGTCATCCGTCTTCTCAAACACCATGTAGTGCGAGAAACCAAATGGAGGCGATCGAGACTTGTGGGGAAAAGTGCGCAAACCTCTGTAGAGTGTATAAACTAATCATGGTTAGCCGTGTCCCCGGTTATGGACAGTTTGAGTATCTAGTACTTGGATTATCATGTGAATCTCAACATGTTACTCTAAATTAATTTTGTTGGGTTTTGTTAATGATGATGCTTAATTGGGATTGAGAATGCTGTCAACCATTCTCAATGTTTAACAACTACCCTGATAGTTAATTAAAATTTATTCCTTTGTAGTAGGGAAAAATTTGCTTTACGCAAAACTGTAACCATAGAGCTTTCCACGAGCCAAATATGCATATAGTATAGCTGTTTCATTCCATTACTCTCTATGTGCTACTTTGCCAGCATATTCCATGTGCTGACCCGTTTCGAGCTGCAACGTTAATGTTGCAGGCTTTTTAGATGATG
Source organism: Triticum dicoccoides (assembly GCF_002162155.2). Classification (NCBI taxonomy): domain Eukaryota; kingdom Viridiplantae; phylum Streptophyta; class Magnoliopsida; order Poales; family Poaceae; genus Triticum; species Triticum dicoccoides. The sequence goes on along the minus strand of NC_041392.1, from coordinate 215,814,204 downwards.
ATTAAGGAGTTTTTAGGTCGTGGTTCTATACTCAGTGATGCCGTTGGAGTTGATGGACTCACTTATCTTCCAAGCCTTCCGCTGTTATAGTTATTAGATGGCCTTAAGCCATATTTATTGTAATAAGTTCTCTATTGAGACACTCGATGTAATAAGTGTGTGATTGCTACTCTGTTATAAATCCTCCGAGTACTGTGTGGTGTCAGCATTACTGATCCAGGGATGACACTTGAGCACAGAGATCAGACTGTTTGAGGTCTGGTCGCTACATGGATATATAAGATCTTGACAGAATTCAGCACCATTGATAGGCCATCCATGGAGAAACTCTTCATTGAGCATAGAACATAATATTAGTACAAAATGTGTACTCCAAGATGATATATAAATTATGCTCAGAAATTTAAAATGTAGCTTATGGTTACAAGTGTAGATGATAATATAAAGTACCTAGAGAACTGTGGAGCCAAACACCATATTGAAATGAGCACAGAGATCATGTATTACACCCAAGGTCTCCAGTTTAGGCGCAGAGAGGATGGTTATTTGCAACGGTGAATAACTAGAATCAAGGATCAACCTTTGAAGTGAAGGGGCATCTTGGATGATGAGCTGCCTTTCGTCAAAAGAAATTCCAATTCTTACAAGGTTAGGCGACTTTATTTGGAGACAACCGATTCTAACTGTGAAAACAAGCACCAAGCACTCCAGCGCAGGGCAACTGGAGTGGATGATGATGTGCGATGAGGCCTCCGATATACGAACCCGCACAAGTGAAAGTTTCTTGAGAAATGGGAGTCGAAGGTTTAGTACCAGATTGTCTCGTAGGTAGCACTGCACAAAGGTGGCGGTGTGGAGAGAGGACGAAAACCCCGAGATGGACATCGGTGCTGAGGGCACAAGTTCATGGCGTTCGATATGTGGTATGTGATTTCTAGGGGAATAGTAGAACTCAAGCAGCTGTAGTTCTATGAATTCAGGGGATTCCAGCCAGGCGTCCACCGTGCAGGGCATGGTATGCTTGCTCTGGTAGCATAACGGGATGCAGAGGCTTTGAACGGAGCCCTAGTGGGAGGAGATGATGGCTCTGGGGATTTCAAAATCATTGAAGAGAGATAGCTGATGACAGTCGAGATTAAGGGGAACGACACGCCATAGAGGGCGCCACCGAATTGAGAGGACTTGGGTGTGGCAGTAATCCTTGGTGGGGAGAAGCGAGATGATCTCCCCAAGGATGGCGTCTGGGAGATTGCTGATGCGGTCCACCTGAGATTCTACGGGTTCCTGAGATCCGGTGGGGGCGGGGTCGCCGCTTCTCCCCGCGCTGCCGGGTGCAGGATCTACAACATGCGTCACCGCTGGCGGGAGCCTCATCTTCTTGGCGCTGGGGTCTGCCGACTCCATTTTCCTCGAGGGCGTCGCGTCGCGCTCACGGATTTGAGCAGAGTAACGAATGACGAGCCTAGTTGTAGTGCAAGCGAAGAAGAAGGGGAGCTGGGGGTTTCTATAGGAGTGAGGAAGAAGGGGAGCTGGGGTTTTTTGTAGGAGTGAGGTGAGGAATTTGGGGGTATGAGTGGAGCGAGCTGACGTCAGGTGGGTGGGAGCGAGGAGGAAGAAGAGCACCTAGGTTTTGGGGGGGGGGGTTGTGTGCTGGGTGTGGGTAGCGCCTCTCATTCAGTAAATATATGGGCTTTTGAATTGATTTTACTATTTACTAGTGTGGATGGGCTGTTTTATCCTGGGACCTGAGAAACAATTACTACTAGTACAGTGGAGACACTCTACAGCTACCCAGAAAAACAATTACTACTAGTACAGTGGAGACACTCTACCGCTTCTGGCTCCTCCTAGGTCATTGAAACGTCTCCCTCTACTGAATGTCGTTATACTTTTGTTCACCGACATGTAGGCCATGCAGTGCACGGGCCGAAATGCCATTCACCAAATTAGAAGGTAGTATGCAGGCGGAGAGTCACCCCGGTCGTAGCGCGTTAGTAACGGGCCGTCGTATCACAAAACCCCACCTCCCCGCAGTCTAAGTTTGACGGACGAAGCAACCATCATTTCACTCTTCGCTAAATCCCCTTCTCCCTCACCGTCTTCAAGAAAGGCAACACTTGCATCTGCCACTGTTCTTCTCTCTGAACGAAGGGAAGGTAAGCGGATCAGTGATGTTGGTATATTTTCGTTCAGAGAAAAAAAGAACTTTTGCAAAGCAGTAACCGATCCTCACTCTATTTTTTGTTTCATTGTCATTGCGATTGTGTTTTCCTTTCAGTGGTCTCCTAGTATTCGTCAGTTTCATGATGGACCAAGGAGAACCAGGCAAAGATCTGCCGATATTGGAGTAGACGCGGGAGGCTGGTCCCCACGAGATAGAGAGCTCCAAGAAAATGGAGGCAACCACCGAGGCGACCCCAGATACTGAGATGGTCAACGCCCCGTTTGAGGTTACAGCCCCCGTGGCACTGCAAGAGCAGTTTTCCCCCTTCGAGGATGTGTCCCCCCTGCTGAGATGCCCAAGGTGATTTCCTTCTTTGCCGATCTCGATTGTGGTTTTTCATCTAAGTATGTGGTGATTTTTTAGAAAAGGAAGTATGTGGTGATTAATAATGCAAAATTTTATTAGCTTTGATGCCATGGTATACGTAGTGGTTTAAATAACTTGTGTTTCTTATACTGAAAAGTAATTCAGATTTTGTTTCTGTTTCAATTAAAGCCCTGATGCAGACAAGGATTGTGTGGTTGTACATGTCACTCGCTATGAGGCAGACGACCTGAATATACGCACTGGGAAAACAGAGTTCTTAGGCTGTTGGATCCTGGAAGCCATTTGCGGTTATACCAATGAAGAGTTGTATTCCAGCCTCACTATTGTCAGGCGTGTTGTCCAGGGTGTACTGAAGCACAAGAAGTTATAAGCTACTCCTTCGTTTGTGAGGAATACTGTTCTTGTCAAGCTTACGTAGGAAGTGTTGGGGAACGTAGCATAAATTCAAAATTTTCCTACGTGTCACCAAGATCTATCTATGGAGTCATCTAGCAACGAGGGAGGAGTGGATCTACATACCCTTGTAGATCGCGCGCGGAAGCGTTCAAGAGAACGGGGTTGATGGAGTCGTACTCGTCGTGATCCAGATCACCGATGATCCTAGCGCCGAATGGACGGCACCTCCACGTTCAACACACGTACGGAGCAGCGACGTCTCCTCCTTCTTGATCCAGCAAGGGGGGAGGAGAGGTTGATGGAGATCCAGCAGCACGACGGCGTGGTGGTGGAAGTAGCGGGATTCCAACAGGGCTTCGCCAAGCGCTGCGGGAGGAGGGAGATGTGTCATGGGAGGGAGAGGGAGGCGCCAGGGCTTAGGTATGGTTGCCCTCCCTTCCCCCCACTATATATAGGGCCAAGGGAGAGGGGGGGCGCAGCCTTGGCCCTTCCTCCAAGGAAGGGTGAGGCCAGGGAGGAGTCCATCCTCCCCAAGGCACCTCGGAGGTGCCTTCCCCCTTTAGGACTCTTCCTTTCCTTATCTCTTGGCGCATGGGCCTCTTGGGGCTGGTGCCCTTGGCCCATATAGGCCAAGGCGCACACCCCTACAGCCCATGTGGCCCCCCGGGGTGGGTGGCCCCACCCGGTGGACCCCCGGGACCCTTCCGGTGGTCCCGGTACAATACCGGTGACCCCGAAACTTGTCCCGATGGCCGAAATAGCACTTCCTATACATAATTCTTTACCTCCAGACCATTCTGGAACTCCTTGTGACATCCGGGATCTCATCCGGGACTCCGAACAACTTTCGGGTTACCGCATACTAATATCTCTATAACCCTAGCGTCACCGAACCTTAAGTGTGTACACCCTACGGGTTCGGGAGCCATGCAGACATGACTGAGATGACTCTCCGGTCAATAACCAACAGCGGGATCTGGATACCCATGTTGGCTCCCACATGTTCCACGATGATCTCATCGGATGAACCACGATGTCAAGGACTTAATCAATCTCGTATACAATTCCCTTTGTCTAGCGGTATGATACTTGCCCGAGATTCGATCGTCGGTATCCCGATACCTTGTTCAATCTCGTTACCGGCAAGTCTCTTTACTCGTTTCATAACACATCATCCCGTGATCAACTCCTTGATCACATTGTGCACATTATGATGATGTCCTACCGAGTGGGCCCAGAGATACCTCCCCGTTTACACGGAGTGACAAATCCCAGTCTCGATTCGTGCCAACCCAACAGACACTTTCGGAGATACCTGTAGTGTACCTTTATAGCCACCCAGTTACGTTGTGACATTTGGCACACCCAAAGCACTCCTACGGTATCCGGGAGTTGCACAATCTCATGGTCTAAGGAAATGATACTTGACATTAGAAAAGCTTTAGCATACGAACTACATGATCTTGTGCTAGGCTTAGGATTGGGTCTTTGTCCATCACATCATTCTCCTAATGATGTGATCCCATTATCAATGACATCCAATGTCCATGGTCAGGAAACCGTAACCATCTATTGATCAACGAGCTAGTCAACTAGAGGCTTACTAGGGACATGGTGTTGTCTATGTATCCACACATGTATCTGAGTTTCCTATCAATACAATTCTAGCATGGATAATAAACGATTATCATGAACAAGGAAATATAATAATAACTAATTTATTATTGCCTCTAGGGCATATTTCCAACAGTCTCCCACTTGCACTAGAGTCAATAATCCAGTTCACATCGATATGTGATTAACACTCAAGGTCACATCCCCATGTGACTAACACCCAAAGAGTTTACTAGAGTCAATAATCTAGTTCACATTACCATGTGATTAACACTCAATGAGTTCTGGGTTTGAACATGTTATGCTTGTGAGAGATGTTATAGTCAACGGGTCTGAATCTTTCAGATCCGTATGTACTTCGCAAATCTCTATGTCATCTTGTAGATGCAGCTACTATGCTATATTTGGAGCCATTTCAAATAACTGTTCTACTTGGAGCTATACTAAATTGTTGCTCCATTATACGTATCCGGTATCTCTACTCAGAGCTATCCGGATAGGTGTTAAGCTTGCATCGACGTAACTCTTTACGTCGAACTCTTTATCACCTCCATAACCGGGAAACATATCCTTATTCCTCTATGGATAATTTAGACCGCTATCTGGTGATCTACTCCTAGATTACCTTTGTACCCTCTTGCCAGATATGTGGCAAGGCACACATCAGGTGCGGTACTCAGCATGGCATACCGTATAGAGCCTATGACAAAAGCATAGGGGACGACCTTCGTCCTTCCTCTTTCTTCTGCCGCGGTCGAGCTTTAAATCTTAACTTCATACCTTACAACTCAGGCAAGAACTCCTTCTTTGACTGGTCCACCTTGAACACCTTCAAGATCATGTCAAGGTATGTGCTCATTTGAAAGTACCATTAAGAATTTTGATCTATCCTTATAGATCTTGATGCTCAATGTTCAAGTAGCTTAATCCAGGCTTTCCATTGAAAAATACCTTCCAAATAACCCTATATGCTTTCCAGAAATTCTACGTCATTTCTGATCAACAACATATATTTATCAGAAATTCTATAGTGCTCCCACTCACTTCTTTGGAAATACAAGTTTCTCATAAACTTTGTATAAACCCAAAATCTTTGATCATCTCATCAAAGCGTACATTCCAACTCCGAGATGCTTACTCCAGTCCTTAGAAGGATTGCTGGAGCTTTGCATACTTATTAGCATCTTTCAGGATCGACAAAACCTTTCGGTTGTATCACATACAACCTTTCCTCAAGAAAATCGTCGAGGAAACAATGTTTTGACATCCTATCTGCAAGATTTCATAAATAATGCAGTAATCGCTAATATAATTCCAACAGACTCTTAGCATCGCTACGAGTGAGAAAGTCTCATCGTAGTCAACTCCTTGAACTTGTCGGAAAACATCTTAACGACAAGTCGAGCTTTCTTAATGGTGATACTTACCATCATTGTCCGTCTTCCTTTTAAAATCCATATGTACCTAACAGCCTTACGACCATCAAGTAGTTCTTCCAAAGTCTACACTTTGTTTTCATACATGGATCCTATCTCGGATTTTATGGCCTCGAGCCATTTATCGGAATCCAGGCCCACCATCGCTTCTCCATGGCTCGTAGGTTCATTGTTGTCTAGCAACATGACTTCCAAGACAGGATCACGTACCACTCTGAAGTAGTACGCATCCTTGTCATCCCACGAGGTTTGGTAGTGACTTGATCTGAAGTTTCATGATCACTATCATAAGCTTCCACTTCAATTGGTGTAGGTGCCATAGGAACAACTCCCTGTGCCCTGTCACACACTAGTTGAAGAGACGGTTCAATAACCTCATCAAGTCTCCACCATCCTCCCACTCAATTCTTTCGAGAGAAACTTTTCCTCGAGAAAGGACCCGATTCTAGAAACAATCCCTCATTGCTTTCGAATCTGAGACAGGAGGTATACTCAACTGTTTTGGGTGTCCTATGAAGATGCATTTATCCGCTTTGGGTTCGAGCTTATCAGCCTGAAACTTTTCACATAAGCGTCACAGCCCCAAACTTTTAGGAAATGACAGCTTAGGTTTCTCTAAACCATAGTTCATACGGTATCATCTCATCGGAATTACGTGGTGCCCTATTTAAAGTGAATGTGGTTGTCTTTAATGCCTAACCCATAAACTATCATGGTAATTCGATAAGAGACATCATGGTATGCATCATATCCAATAGGGTGCAGTTATGATGTTCGGACACACCATCACACTATGGTGTTCCAGGCTGTATTAGTTGTGAAACAATTTCCACAATGTCTTAATTCTGTGCCAAACTCGTAATTCAGATATTCATCTCTATGATCATATCATAGATATTTTATCCTCTTGTCACGATGATCTTTCAACTTCACCCTGAAATTACTTGAACCTTTCAATAATTCAGACTCGTGATTCATCAAGTAAATATACTCAACATCTACTCAAATCATCTGTGAAGTAAGAACATAACGATATCCACTACATGCCTCAGCACTCATTGGACTGCACACATCAAAATGTATTACCAACAAGTTGCTTTCTAGTTCCATTTTACTGAAAATGAGGCTTTCAGTCATCTTGCCCGTGTGGTATGATTTGCATGTCCCAAGTGATTCAAAATCAAGTGAGTCAAAACGGTCCATTTGCATGGAGTTTCTTCATGCATATACACCAATAGACATGGTTCACATGTCTCAAACTTTTCAAAAACGAGTGAGCCCAAAGATCCATCAACATGGAGCTTCTTCATGCGTTTTATACCGATATGACTTACGTGGCAGTGCCACAAGTAGGTGGTACTATCATTACTATCTTTTGGCATGAACATGTGTATCACTACGATCGAGATTCAATAAACCATTCATTTTAGGTGTAAGACCATTCAAGGTATTATTCAAATAAACAGAGTAACCATTATTCTCCTTAAATGAATAACCGTATTGCGATAGACATAATCCAATCATGTCTATGCTCAACGCAAACACCAATCTCGATGGTAGAGGGAGCGTACGATATTTGATCAACCTTGGAAATACTTCCAACACATATCATCATCTCACCTTTAGCTAGTCTCCGTTTATTCCGTAGCTTTTGTTTCGAGTTACTAACACTTAGTAACCGAACCGGTATCTAATACCCTGGTGCTACTGGGAGTACTAGTAAAGTACACATTAACATAATGTATATCCAATATACTTCTATCGACAGCCTTCTCATCTACCAAGTATCTAGGGTAATTCTGCTCCAGTGGCTGTTCCCCTTATTACAGAAGCACTTAGTCTTGGGTTTGGGTTCAACCTTGGGTTTCTTCACTAGAGCAGCAGCTGATTTGCCATTTCATGAAGCATCCCTTTTTGCCCTTGCCCTTATTGAAACTAGTGGTTTCACAAACCATCAACAATTGATGCTCCTTCTTGATCTCTACTTTTGTGGTGTCAAACATCGCGAATATCTCAAGGATCATCATATATGTCCCTGATATATTATAGTTCATCACGAAGCTCAAGCAGCTTGGTGGTAATGACTTCGGAGAACCATCACTATTTCATCTAGAAGATCAACTCCCACTCGATTCAAGCGATTGTTGTACTCAGACAATCTGAGCACAAGCTCAACAATTGAGCTTTTCTCCCTTAGTTTGCAGGCTAAGAAAAATCGTCGGAGGTCTTATACCTCTTGACGTGGGCACGAGCTTGAAATCCCAATTTCAGTCCTTGGAACATCTCATATGTTCTGCGATGTTTCAAAAACGTCTTTGGTGCCTCAATTCTAAACCATTTAGCATTACGCACTGAACTATCATGTAGTCATCAAAACGTGTATGTCAGATGTTCGCAACATCCACAGACGATGTTCGAGGTTCAGCACACTGAGCGGTGCATTAAGGACATAAGTCTTCTATGAAGCAATGAGGACAATCCTCAGTTTACGGACCTAGTCCGCATAATTGCTACTATCAACTTTCAACTAATTTTTCTCTAGGAACATATCTAAACAGTAGAACTAAAGCGCGAGCTACGACATAATTTGCGAAGACCTTTTGACTATGTTCAGGATAATTAAGTTCATCTTATGAACTCGCACTCAGATAGACATCCCTCCAGTCATCTAAGTGATTACATGATCCGAGTCAACTAGGCCATGTCCGATCATCACGTGAGACGGACTAGTCAACATCGGTGAACATCTTCATGTTGATCGTATCTACCATACGACTCATGCTCGACCTTTCGGTCTCTTGTGTTCTGAGGCCATGTCTGTACATGCTAGGCTCGTCAAGTTAACCTAAGTGTTTCTCATGTGTTCCGAGGCCATGTCTGTACATGCTAGGCTCGTCAACACCCGTTGTATTCGAACGTAAGAATCTATACACCCGATCATCATGTGGTGCTTCGAAAGACGAACTTTCACAATGGTGCACAGTTAGGGGGAACACTTTCTTGAAATTTTAATGAGGAATCATCTTATTTACTACCGTCGTTCTAAGCAAATAAGATGTATAAACATGATAAACATCACATGCAATCAAACAGTGACATGATATGGCCAATATCATATTGCTCCTTTTGATCTCCATCTTCGGGGCTCCATGATCTCCATCATCATGATCTCCATCATCGTGTCTTCATGAAGTTGTCTCGCCAACTATTACTTCTACTTCTACAGCTAACGGTTAGCAATAAAGTAAAGTAATTACATGACGTTTATGTTGACACGCAGGTCATAAATAAATTAAGACAACTCCTATGGCTCCTGCCGGTTGTCATACTCATCGACATGCAAGTCGTGATTCCTATTACAAGAACATGATCATCTCATACATCACATATATCATTCATCACATCCTTTGGCCATATCACATCACATAGCATACCCTGCAAAAACAAGTTAGACGTCCTCTAATTGTTGTTTGCATGTTTTACATGGCTGCTATGGGTTTCTAGCAAGAACGTTTCTTACCTACGCAAAAACCACAACGTGATATGCCAATTGCTATTTACCCTTCATAAGGACCCTTTTCATCGAATCCGATCCGACTAAAGTGGGAGAGACAGACACCCGCTAGCCACCTTATGCAACTAGTGCATGTCAGTCGGTGGAACCAGTCTCACGTAAGAGTACGTGTAAGGTCGGTCCGGGCCGCTTCATCCCACAATGCCACCGAATCTAGATTGGACTACTAACGGTAAGAATATTGAACAAAATCAACGCCCACAACTACTTTGTGTTCTACTCGTGCATAGAAACTACGCATAGACCTAGCTCATGATGCCACTGTTGGGGAACGTAGCATAAATTCAAAATTTTCCTACGTGTCACCAAGATCTATCTATGGAGTCATCTAGCAACGAGGGAGGAGTGGATCTACATACCCTTGTAGATCGTGCACGGAAGCGTTCAAGAGAACAGGGTTGATGGAGTCGTACTCGTCGTGATCCAGATCACCGATGATCCTAGCACCGAACGGACGGCACCTCCGCGTTCAACACACGTACGGAGCAGCGACGTCTCCTCCTTCTTGATCCAGCAAGGGGGAGGAGAGGTTGATGGAGATCCAGCAGCACGACGGCGTGGTGGTGGAAGTAGCGGGATTCCAACAGGGCTTTGCCAAGCGTTGCGGGAGGAGGGAGATGTGTCATGGGAGGGAGAGGGAGGCGCCAGGGCTTAGGTATGGTTGCCCTCCCTTCCCCCCACTCTATATAGGGCCAAGGGAGAGGGGGGGCAGCCTTGGCCCTTCCTCCAAGGAAGGGTGAGGCCAGGGAGGAGTCCATCCTCCCCAAGGCACCTCGGAGGTGCCTTCCCCCTTTAGGACTCTTCCTTTCCTTATCTCTTGGCGCATGGGCCTCTTGGGGCTGGTGCCCTTGGCCCATATAGGCCAAGGCGCACACCTCTACAGCCCATGTGGCCCCCAGGGGTGGGTGGCCCCACCCGGTGGACCCCCGGGACCCTTCCGGTGGTCCCGGTACAATACCGGTGACCCCGAAAGTTGTCCCGATGGCCGAAATAGCACTTCCTATATATAATTCTTTACCTCCGGACCATTCCGGAACTCCTCGTGACATCCGGGATCTCATCCGGGACTCTGAACAACTTTCGGGTTACCGCATACTAATATCTCTATAACCCTAGCGTCACCGAACCTTAAGTGTGTAGACCCTACGGGTTCGGGAGCCATGCAGACATGGCTGAGATGACTCTCCGGTCAATAACCAACACCGGGATCTGGATACCCATGTTGGCTCCCACATGTTCCACGATGATCTCATCGGATGAACCACGATGTGAAGGACTTAATCAATCTCGTATACAATTCCCTTTGTCTAGCGGTATGATACTTGCCCGAGATTCAATCGTCGGTATCCCGATACCTTGTTCAATCTCGTTACCGGCAAGTCTCTTTACTCGTTTCGTAACACATCATCCCGTGATCAACTCCTTGATCACATTGTGCACATTATGATGATGTCCTACCGAGTGGGCCCAGAGATACCTCTCCATTTACACGGAGTGACAAATCCCAGTCTCGATTCGTGCCAACCCAACAGACACTTTCGGAGATACCTGTAGTGTACCTTTATAGCCACCCAGTTACGTTGTGACGTTTGGCACACCCAAAGCACCCCTACGGTATCCGGGAGTTGCACAATCTCATGGTCTAAGGAAATGATACTTGACATTAGAAAAGCTTTAGCATACGAACTACATGATCTTGTGCTAGGCTTAGGATTGGGTCTTTGTCCATCACATCATTCTCCTAATGATGTGATCCCGTTATCAATGACATCCAATGTCCATGGTCAGGAAACCATAACCATCTATTGATCAACGAGCTAGTCAACTAGAGGCTTACTAGGGACATGGTGTTGTCTATGTACCCACACATGTATCTGAGTTTCCTATCAATACAATTCTAGCATGGATAATAAACGATTATCATGAACAAGGAAATATAATAATAACTAATTTATTATTGCCTCTAGGGCATATTGCAACAGGAAGATGACGTGGCATGCCTCCACAACCAAGTTTATCAGTGGCAAGGCCACAAGGTTGTCTTCATGAAGGTTCACAGGATTGAGCTGCTGCGGGACGTCCTCGATGATGTTCATGGTAAGGTCCGTCTTGTGTCCAGCCCAAATTAGATCGAGGCATGAAATAATTGCCCCAGCTAGTGTTTAATAGTAGTTTGGATTGTGTCTAATTATCCGAACCTTGCCTGTTATCGACCCCTCTGGGGCTAGTACTCTGTTTGAAACCGTCTATGGCAACTGCTGCTACTTTTGTGTGCCCGTGAATCATGTGAGAACCATCATAATTGTTGCCGAAACAGATGCGTCCTCACTAGTTTTTTCATGAATATGGCATGGTAAGACATAAGTTGTCATAGTTTATCATACGAGCAGTGTGTGTTTTGATGAAATAGAGCACTCGTTCGAGAACCGTGCGCCGACGTATACATAAGTACTTGTAAACACTATTGGTGCTACCCCACTTGTAAGCAGTTGTGCAAAACACGGCACATTGGCTCAGCTCGCTTCAACACTAGGCTATCGACGAGCTAACAATCAATAATCTGCTGTTTGACATATAAGCAACTATGTATCTTGTTACAGTGGTTCATGCAGTTAATTGAGGCCACAATGTAATAAATTCCAAACGTTCACACGCTAGTCCAGCGCTCATGTGGAACACTCACATTAAACTCGTCTTCATAAAAAACTTGAAAAGCATAAGTTAAGCAATTTTATACATCTCAATGATTCATAGAACATAACAAACATATACTTGTTCACAGCAAAAGACAAAGTTGTGAGAAGGTTTACAAATCAGGAAAAAAACAAGCAAGGCTTCTCTCTGAGCAAAGGGCCTCCCGGCAGGCTTAAATTTCCTGGAGTTCACTCTGGTTTTTTCTTGTTGCCACCATTCAGGGTTAGGTTCTCTCATTCCAGAATAACCAATTATAATTGTGGTCTCAGCTGGAATGCTGAACTGAACCATGCAGTGTACTGACCAGCTGAAATGCTTGTGCATTCCACTAAATTTAAGCATCGCTATTTGCAGAAAGAAGCATACCACAATGCCTCTTGTCCGCGCACCTGTCCAAAAACCCGCCGTGCAGCCGTGCCAGCTAGTCATCGGTCCATGGATGAACTGGTAGAAAGTGCATTCTGGACTAGGATGCAGTTGTTTTCTCTCGTCCCTGCACTGCAATCAGGAAGTAAAACGTACGAATCAACTTCTTTTAGATTGCGTTGGTCATTATACCTTAGTTACTACCAATGTAGGGATACCTTGAAGACGGGAGGTTAGACGATGACAGCGAGGGATAGCCATCTCATTTTGCGCAGTTGTACTAAAACTGAGTTGTGTGCTTTTGATTGCGCAGATAGAAACGATACGGAGATAGACATCCCAAAACAATATGGAGACAGACATCCCTGTTTGCGCAAATAAGAAATACAGTTATTTAAACAGTGACAGATATTACTACTTTCGCCCGTTTCCTCTTAGAACCAAGTCCTAGATTCATGCTACAACTTTCCCACTTTCTTCCCTGTTTGAACCAACGCTTTGAGTCGACTGTATGAAATAGCTTTACTTCTAATAATAGTAGAAGTCTAGGTGGCTTTGGAACAGCGGACGGAAGTAGAAAAGGATCCACATGAAGGGAGCTGGGGCAATAGAGCAAGGCAGGTTTCAAAGGAATATATACCTGAGGGTCGTCGGCATGTCGGAAATATGGCGTCGGGAGGCTGCATCTTGGCCACAATACCGCAGGGAGGAAGAAGGGGTCGGAGGCCCTCCCGAGCCGGCGCTCTCTCGGAGAGAACGACACGGCCACCGATCGGGACGCACGGGCAGCCGTTGGTCTCCTCCCTCGCCGTCGACGACAGCGTGAACGATGCACCTACACCCCTGCCCCAGTAGAGGTAGTCTGGCCGGATTTGTGACCAGCCGTGAGCTGAGAGAGAGTGTGGCCACCTATGTGTTGCTTAGATCTAGAGAGCATGAGAGAGTGAACGAGAGGAACCCTAGTAAAGCAAGCGCTAAGGCTCCTGCTTTTATATATAGTGGAGTGATTTTGTTGTACCAACTTCAAAAAAATGCGCTCCTACGTGTACCCGCGAGTGGGTGTGAGAGAACTAGTGCGTGCGTGCACCGCTTCTCTTCGTGAGAGTACAATATACTATGCCCAAAGAACGTTCGTCGCAAGAGTAATAGTACAAGTGTGTGACGTGTGAGCTAAAATAAAATGTGCGCACCGTCTTTTGTATTTTAGAAGTTCTGAGGGTAGGGTGTGAAGAGCACATATGTGCGTGACGTCTACCTGCAGATAGACGATGGGTGGGATGTGCGAGTCTGCGAGAGGACTCAGGAGAGTCATGACTCGGGAGGGTGTGTGTGCGTGAGAGAAAGGGGGGCGCGTATCAATGCAATGCATGTGTCCGTAAATCATTATCCGACAAACGTTCGCCACAAGACTTTTCCTGACGAACGCCGTAAGGACCGTTGGACCGGCATCCGACAGTGTCAGTTTTGCCATGTCATTTAACAGAACAGCGACTCCTCCTACACACAAATCTTCCACGCGAGTGTTAGCAACTGCCGTATGCTCCCTTCATTCCGAAATGCAGTGCATATAGCTTTATTGAAAATTCGAACCTCGCAAACTTTTACCGAGTTTTCGTGTACCAAATTGCACATGTAGAATACCATGTATATATCATTTCATTCATCTTCGAGAGGTAACTATAAAGTTGGTTGAGGAGTCCACAAAGAAAGACCATCATATCACCTGCAGCAATTTCAAGCATCCTTTAGTGTCGAGGAATACCATAGGAACTCTATATGATATGATTTTTATAGGATTTTTTCCTTTACAGCCAATTGGTTCATAGGAATAGATTCATATACTCCACATTTCAAAGGAAATAAACATGATATCATTTCTATAGCTTTAGAGCCACTTGGTTCATATGAATGGTTTCCTATACTCCCTTAATTTCAAAGGAAAATAAAAATTAGCGTATATTCAATAGAAAAGTTCCTATGATATGAACCAAATTACATCTCTTTTCTAATCCCTCCTCATAAGAATTGAGAAACATGTCATCTCTAGATTCAATAGAAAAGTTCCTATGATGTGAACCAAATGACATCTCTTTTCTAATCCCTACTCATAGGAATTGAGATGCTCCATGTCATCTCTTTCCCTACAACTTCCATGTATACATCTTCTATTCCTAAATAGATAGTACAACCCACTAGTAGCTTTTTTCCAAAACATGCAACTATGGCACAAGAACTATATAGTGTGCCAATAACTTTGAAAGATGGTCACTTGATGAAGCTAACCCGAGAGTGCAGAGATAGGCAAATCCGAGCACTACTGGCTGTTGGATATCATTAACATTCCACCAGATCTGCCACATGTACAATTTAGAAGACTCCATGGTTGAACTTAAGGATAATGCACAAACCTTCCGCTTCGGGTAGCTCTTGGTGTGGTGATTACCGCCATACTTCGCTGTTGTGTTGAGTACTTTACTCCATATGATTCTGAGTGTGTCTTGCGCAGCCTTGAGCCTTTGCTTCTGCTTTTTTAGACTCCTCGCGATGGCAACAAGCCTTTGATGGGCATTCAGTTGCTCCGGGTGTCTGTCCGGTGTGATGTCGTCCGGATTATTATCTTTGATAGAGTCGGGCTGTTCCGTTTGATTCTCCGTGTTGCCATAGTCCGGCGATGGTTCACCCTGTTCTAACGCTAGGTCTATATGATCGTTGTTTCTGCCGAGGCGGGATTTGGGGCGGCGCTTACGGCGCCGCTTTGACTGCTTCTCGAGGGGACAACCCTACGTTGTGTCCTTCCGTTCCTTGTCGTCGTTTCCTTTTGGTGTGTCCACCATGTATAAGTCATGTGATGAAGTGGGCGTCTGGTGCCCTGTGGGCAGTGGTTCCTATTCGTCTCCTGCATCATCGTCCATACCGTCGATGTCTTCGGAGTCGATGTTGAGCATGTCGGTGAAATCGTCGACAGTGGCTACTAAATGGGTGGTGGGTGGGCGGCGAATTTCTTCATCATCCGCATCCCAATCCCGTTGGACACAGTTCGGCCAGGATCCTCCTGACAAGGAGAGAGACCTTAATGAGTTCAGTATGTCGCCGAAGGGCGAGTGCTGAAAAATATCCGCGGAGGTAAACTGCATGATCGGTGACCAATCGGATTCGATAGGAGCGGGCGCAGGCGGTTCGGAGTCCGTGGCCGGAGAAGGATCCGGCAGTTTGACAACACGGCTCTCGTGAAGGGTAAGGTCGATATTCGGCTCGATCGCCGCTGAGGATGAGGCCTCCGTGGCAGGGTCTATCCACCCGTCCATGGACGGCGCAACTGGCTCCGAATTGAGGGTCAGAGCGGTTGCCGGTGCGATTTCTCAAACACTGTCCGATGGTAGAGCTAAATCGTACTCATCGTGACCGTGCGGCGCACAAGGCAGGGGCTCGAATCCGTCGAAGATCAAATCTCCGCGGATATCGCCGTGTAGTTTAAGCTTCAAAACCTGACCTGGTGGCCAGGGGCGTAACTTTCGATCTGCTCCAGATGGCCAAGCGAGTTGGCCCGCAGTGCGAAGCCACCGAACACAAAGATCTGTCCGGGGAGAAAAGTCTCACCTTGGACTGCATTGCTATCGATGATTGTAGGAGCCATCAATCCTAATGGCGACGACACAGAGGAACTCTCAATGAAAGCACCAATGTCGGTGTCAAAACCGGCGGATCTCGGGTAGGGGTCCCGAACTGTGCGTCTAAGGCGGATGGTAACAGGAGGCAGGGGACACGATGTTTTACCCAGGTTCGGGCCCTCTTCATGGAGGTAAAACCCTACGTCCTTCTCGATATATTCTTGATGATATGAGTGTTACAAGAGTTGATCTACCACGAGATCGGAGAGGCTAAACCCTAGAAGCTACCCTATGGTATGATTGTATGTTGTTCTATGGACTAAACCCTCCGGTTTATATAGACACCGGAGGGGGCTAGGGTTACACAAGGTCAGTTACAAAGAAGGAGATATCCATGTCCGTCCTGCCTAGCTTGCCTTCCACGCCAAGTAGAGTCCCATCCGGACACGAGACGAAGTCTTCAATCTTGTATCTTCATAGTCCAACAGTCTGGCCAAAGGATATAGTCCGGCTGTCCGGAGACCCCTAATCCCGGACTCCATCAAAGATCTTTATCGGTCAAAATGCACAACACTATACGTTCTCTTTGTCATCGGTATGTTACTTGCCCGAGATTTGATCGTCGGTATCCAATACCTAGTTCAATCTCGTTACCGTCAAGTCTCTTTACTCGTTCCGTAATACATCACCCCGTAACTAACTCATTAGTTATCATGCTTGCAAGCCTTATAGTGATGTGTATTACCGAGAGGGCCCAGAGATACCTCTCCGACAATCGGAGTGACAAATCCTAATCTTGATCTATGCCAACTCAACAAGTACCATCAGAGACACCATTAGAGCACCTTTATAATCACCCAGTTACGTTGTGACGTTTGGTAGCACACAAAGTGTTCCTCCGGTATTCGGGAGTTGCATAATCTCATAGTCATAAGAACATGTATAAGTCATGAAGAAAGCAATAGCAGTAAACAAACGATCAAGTGCTAAGCTAACGGAATGGGTCAAGTCAATCACATCATTCTCCTAATGATGTGATCCCATTAATCAAATAACAACTCATGTCTATGGTTAGGAAACTAAACCACCTTTGATCAATGAGCTAGTCAAGTAGAGGCATACTAGTGACACTATGTTTGTATATGTATTCACACATGTATTATGTTTCGGTTAATACAATTCTAGCATGAATAATAAACATTTATCATGAAATAAGGAAATAAATAATAACTTTATTATTGCCTCTAGGGCATATTTCCTTCAGTCTCCCACTTGCACTACAGTCAATAATCTAGATTACACAGTAATGATTTTAACACCCATGGAGCCTTGGTGTTGATCATGTTTTTCTTGTGGTAGAGGCTTACTCAACGGGTCTGCAACATTCAGATCCGTATGTATCTTGCAAATGTCTATGTCTCCTACCTGGACTTGATCCCGAATGGAGTCGAAGCATCTCTTCATGTGCTTGGTTCTCTTGTGAAATCTGGATTACTTTGCCAAGGCAATTGCACCAGTATTGTCACAAAAGATTTCCATTGGACCCGATGCACTAGGTATGACACCTAGATCGGATATGAACTCCTTCACCCAGACTCCTTCATTCGCTGCTTCTGAAGCAGCAATGTACGCTGCTTCACATGTAGATACCACCACGATGCTTTGTTTAGAACTGCTCCAACTGACAGCTCCACCATTTAATATAAACACGTATCCGGTTTGCGATTTAGAATCGTCCGGATCAGTGTCAAAGCTTGCATCAACATAACCATTTACGATGAGCTCTTTGTCACCTCCATAAACGAGAAACATATCCTTGGTCCTTTTCAGGTACTTCAAGATGTTCTTGACCGTTGTCTAGTGATCCACTCCTGGATTACTTTGGTACCTCCTTGCTAGGCTAATAGCAAGGCACACATCAGGTCTGGTACACAGCATTGCATACATGATAGAGCCTATGGCTGAAGCATAGGGAACACTTTTCATTTTTCTCTCTATCTTCTGCATTGGTCAAGCATTGAGTCTTACTCAACTTCACACCTTGTAACACAGGCAAGAACCCTTTCTTAGCTTGATCCATTTTGAACTTCTTCAAAACTTTATCAAGGTATGTGCTTTGTGAAAGTCCAATTAAGTGTCTTGATCTATCTCTATAGATCTTGATGCCCAATATATAAGCAGCTTCACCGAGTTCTTTCATTGAAAAACTTTTATTCAAGTATCCTTTTATGCTGTCCAAAAATTCTATATCATTTCCAATCAACAATATGCCATCCACATATAATATTAGAAATGCTACAGAGCTCCCGCTCACTTTATTGTAAATACAGGCTTCTCCAAAAGTCATATAAAACCATATGCTTTGATCACACTATCAAAACGTTTATTCCAACTCCGAGATGCTTGCACCAGTCCATAAATGGATCGCTGGACCTTGCACACTTTGTTAGCTCCCTTTGGATCGATAAAACCTTCAGGTTGCATCCTATACAACTCTTCTTCTAGAAATCCATTCAGGAATGCAGTCTTAACATCCATTTGCCAAATTTCATAATCATAAAATGCGGCAATTGCTAACATGATTCGGGTCTCATCGTGGTCCACTCCTTGAACTTGTCGAAAAACTTTTGCAACAAGTCGAGCTTTGTAGACAGTAACATTACCGTCAGCGTATGTCTTCTTCTTGAAGATCCATTTGTTCTCGATGGCTTGTCGATCATCGGGCAAGTCAACCAAAGTTCACACTTTGTTCTCATACATGGATCCCATCTCAGACTTCATGGCCTCAAGCCATTTTGCGGAATCTGGGCTCATCATCGCTTTCATAGTTTGTAGGTTCGTCATGGTCAAGAACATGACCTCCAGAACTGGATTATCGTACCACTCTGGTGCGGATCTTGCTCTGGTTGACCTACGAGGTTCGGTAGTAACTTGATCTGAAGTTTCACGATCATCATCATTAGCTTCCTCACTAATTGGTATAGATGCCACAAGAACCGGTTTCTGTGATGAACTTCTTTCCAATAAGGGAGCGGGTACAGTCACCTCATCAAGTTCTACTTTCCTCCCACTCACTTCTTTCGAGAGAAACTCCTTATCTAGAAAGGATCCATTCTTAGCAACGAATATCTTGCCTTCGAATCTATGATAGAAGGTGTACCCAATAGTTTCCTTTGGGTATCCTATGAAGACACATTTCTCCGATTGGGTTCGAGCTTATCAGGTTGAAGCTTTTTCACATAAGCATTGCAGCCCCAAACTTTAAGAAACGACAACTTTGGTTTCTTGCCAAACCATAGTTCATAAGGTGTCGACTCAACGGATTTTGATGGTGCCCTATTTAACGTGAGTGCAGCCGTCTCTAAAGCATAACCCCAAAATGATAGCGGTAAATCAGTAAGAGACATCATAGATCGCACCATATCTAGTAAAGTACGATTACGACGTTCGGACACACCATTACGCTGTGGTGTTCCAGGTGGCGTGAGTTGCGAAACTATTCCGCATTGTTTCAAATGTAGGCCAAACTCGTAACTCAAATAATATTCTCCTGCACGATCAGATCACAGAAACTTATTTTCTTGTTATGATGATTTTCCACTTCACTCTGAAATTCTTTGAACTTTTCAAATGTTTCAGACTTATGTTTCATTAAGTAGATATACCCATATCTGCTCAAATCATCTATGAAGGTGAGAAAATAACGATACCCGCCACGAGCCTCAACATTCATCGGACCACATACATCAGTATTCATCGGACCAAAATAGATAATATAATAGCATGGAGCAATCAAAAATTATAGATACGTTGAAGACGTATCAAGCATCCCCAAGCTTAATTCCTGCTCATCCTCGAGTAGGTAAATTATAAAAGAAGAATTTTTGATGTGGAATGCTTTCTAACATATTTCTCAATGTAATTTTTTCTTTATTGTGGCATGAATATTCAGATCTGAAAGATTCAAGACAAAATTTTAATATTGACATAGAAATAATAATACTTCAAGCATACTAACTAAGCAATTATGTCTTCTCAAAATAACATGGCCAAAGAAAGTTATCCCTACAAAGTCGTATAGTCTGGCTATGATCTATCTTCACCACACAAAATATTTAAATCATGCACAAGCCCGATGACAAGCCAAGCAATTGTTTCATACTTTTGATGTTCTCAAACTTTTTCAATTTTCACGCAATACATGAGCGTGAGCCATGGACATAGCACTATAGGTGGAATAGAATGGTGGTTGTGGAGAAGACAAAAAGGAGAAGATAGTCTCACATCAACTAGGCATATCAACAGGCTATGGAGATGCCCATTAATAGATATCAATGTGAGTGAGTAGGGATTTCCATGCAACGGATGCACTAGAGCTATAAGTGTATGAAAGCTCAACAAAAGAAACTAAGTGGATGTGCATCCAACTTGCTTGCTCACGAAGACCTAGGGCAATTTGAGGAAGCCCATCATTGGAATATACAATCCAAGTTCTATAATGTAGAATTCCCACTAGTTTATGAAAGTGACAACATAGGAGATTCTCTATCATGAAGATCATGGTGCAACTTTGAAGCACAAGTGTGGAAAAGGATAGTAACATTGTCCCTTCTCTCTTTTTCTCTCATTTTTTTATTTGGACCTTCTTTTTTTGGCATTTTTTCTCTTTTTTTATTTATTTTTCGTCCGGAGTCTCATCCCGACTTGTGGGGGAATCATAGTATCCATCATCCTTTCCTCACTGGGACAATGCTCTAATAATGATGATCATCACACTTCTTTTTACTTACAACTCAATACTTAGAACAAAATATGACTGTATGTGAATGCCTCCGGCGGTGTACCGGGATATGCAATGAATCAAGAGTGACATGTATGAAAGAATTATGAACGGTGGCTTTTCCACAAATACGATGTCAACTACATGCTCATGCATGGCAATATGACAATGATGAAGCGTGTCATAACAAATGGAATGGTGGAAAGTTGCATGGCAATATATCTCGGAATTGCTATGAAAATGCCATAATAGGTAGGTATGGTGGCTGTTGTGAGGAAGGTATATGGTGGGTGTATGATACCGGTGAAAGGTGTGCGATAATAGAGAGGCTAGCAAATGTGGAAGGGTGAGGGTGCGTATAATCCATGGACTCAACATTAGTCATAAAGAACTCACATACTTATTGCAAAAATCTATTAGTTATCAAAACAAAGTATTACGCGCATGCTCCTAGGGGGATATATTGGTAGGAAAATACCATCGCTCGTCCCCGACCGCCACTCATAAGGAAGGCAATCAATAAATAAATCATGCTCTGACTTCATCACATAACGGTTCACCATATGTGCATGCTACGGGAACCACAAACTTCAACAGAAGTATTTCTCAAATTCACAACTACTCAACTAGCATGACTCTAATATCACCATCTCCATATCTCAAAACAATTATCAAGTATCAAACTTCTCTTAGTATTCAATGCACTTTTTATGATAGTTTTTATTATGCCGGTCTTGGATGCCTATCATATTAGGACTAAATTCATAACCAAAGCAAATTACCATGCTGTTCTAAAGGACTCTCAAAATAATATAAGTGAAGCATGAGAGATCAATAATTTCTATAAAATAAAACCGCCACCGTGCTCTAAAAGATATAAGTGAAGCACTAGAGCAAAAACTATATAGCTCAAAAGATATAAGTGAAGCATATAGAGTATTCTAATAAATTCCGATTCATGTGTGTCTCTCTCAAAAGGTGTGTACAGCAAGGATGATTGTGGTAAACTAAAAGGCAAAGCTTCAAATCATACAAGACGCTCCAAGCAAAACACATATCATGTGGTGAATAAAAATATAGCTCCAAGTAAACTTACCGATGAACGAAGACAAAAGAGGGGATGCCTTCTGGGGCATCCCCAAGCTTAGGCTTTTTGGTGTCCTTGGATTTACCTTGGGGTGCCTTGAGACTCCCCAAGCTTAGGCTCTTGCCACTCCTTGTTCCGTAACCCATCAAATCTTTACCCAAAACTTGAAAACTTCACAACACAAAACTTAACAAAAAATCTCGTGAGCTCCGTTAGCGAAAGAAAACAAAACACCACTTCAAGGTAATGTAATAAACTCATTATTTATTTATATTGGTGTTAAACCTACTTTATTCCAACTTCTCTATGGTTTATAAACTCTATTACTAGCCATAGGTTCATCAAAATAAGCAAACAACACACAAAAAATAGAATCTGTCAACAACAAAACAGTCTGTAGTAATCTGTAACTAACTCAAACTTCTGGAACCCCAAAATTCTAAAATAAATTGCTGGACGTGAGGAATTTATCTATTAATCATCTGCAAAAAGAATTAACTAAATATCACTTTACAATAAAAAATGGCAGCAATTCTCGTGAGCGCTAAAGTTTCTGTTTTTTACAGCAAGATCAAAAAGACTTTCCCCAAGTCTTCCCAATGGTTCTACTTGGCACAAACACTAATTAGACACAAAAAACACAAAAAAAAAAACAGAGGCTAGATAAATTATTTATTACTAAACAGGAGCAAAAAGAAAAGAATAAAAATAAAATTGGGTTGCCTCCCAACAAGAGCTGTCGTTTAACGCCCCTAGCTAGGCATAAAAGCGAGGATAGATCTAGGTATTGCCATCTTTGGTAGGCAATCCATAGGTGGCTCTCATAATATATTCATATGGTAATTTTATTTTCTTTCTAGGGAAGTGTTCCATGCCTTTCCTTATCGGAAATTGGAATCTAATATTCCCTTCCTTCATATCAATAATTGCACCAATCGTTCTAAGGAAAGGTCTACCAAGAATAATAGGACATGTTGCAATCTATATAAAGAACAATGAAATCTACGGGCACATAATTACTAACAATAAGAACATCATTATTATTTCCCATAGGTTTCTTAATAGTGGAATCCACAAGGTGCAAGTTTAAAGAACAATCATCAAATTCACGGAAACCTAGCAAATCACAAAAAGTTTTTGAGATCGTGGAAACACTAGCACCCAAATCACACAAAGCATAGAATTCATGATCTTTAATTTTAATTTTAATTGTAGGTTCCCACTCATCATAAAGTTTTCTAGGGATAGAAACTTCCAACTCAAGTATCTCTTCATTAGATTGCATCAAAGCATCTACGATATGTTTAGTAAAAGCTTTATTTTGACTATAAGCATGAGGAGAATTTAGCACGGATTGCAACAAGGAAATACAATCTATCAAAGAGCAATTATCATAATTAAATTCCTTGAAATCCAAGATAGTGGGTTCTTTGCTATCTAAAGTTTTAACCTCTTCAATCCCACTTTTATCAATTTTTGCATCAAGATCTAAAAACTCCGAATTTTTGGGACGCCTTCTAAATAAAGTTGACTCATCTCCAGTCCCATAATTATCAAGATTAATATTGCAAACAAAGATTTAATAGGGGACACATCAATCACTTTTAGATCTTCATCCTTATTATCATGAAAACTAGAAGAACACGCTTTTATGAAGTAATCTTTTTTAGCACACATCCTAGCGGTTCTTTCTTTGCACTCATCAATGGAAATTCTCATGGCTTTGAGGGACTCATTGATATCATGCTTAGGTGGAATAGATCTAAGTTTCAAAGAATCAACATCAAGAGAAATTCTATCCACGTTCCTAGCCAACTCATCAATCTTAAGCAAGTTTTCTTCAATCAAAGCATTGAAACTCTTTTGCGAACTAATAAATTCTTTAATACTAGATTCAAAATCAGAGGGCGTCTTATTATAATTTCCATAAGAATTGTTGTAGGAATTGCCATAATTACTATAGGAATTACTAGGAAACGTCATAGAATTAAAATTACCTCTACACGCGTTGTTACCAAAATTGTTCCTACCAACAAAATTCACATCCATAGATTCATTATTATTCTAAATCAAAGTGGACAAAGGCATATCATTAGGATCAGTAGGAGCACTCTTATTAGCAAACAATATCATAAGTTCATCCATCTTTCCACTCAAAACATTAATCTCTTCAATTGCATGCACTTTTTTACTAGTAGATCTTTCGGTGTGCCATTGAGAATAATTAACCATAATATTATCTAGGAGTTTGGTAGCTTCTCCTAAAGTGATTTCCATAAAAGTGCCTCCCGCGGCCGAATCTAAAAGATTTCTATAAGCAAAATTCAATCCGGCATTAAAATTTTGTATAATCATCCATAAATTCAAACCATGTGTAGGGCAATTACGTATCATTAATTTCATCCTCTCCCAAGATTGTGCAACATGCTCATGATCAAGTTGCTTAAAATTCATAATATTGTTTCTAAGAGAGATGGTCTTAGCGGGAGGAAAATACTTAGAGATAAAAGCATCTTTGCACTTATTCCATGAATCAATACTATTTTTAGGCAAAGACGAAAACCAAGCTTTAGCACGATCTCTAAGCAAAACGGAAATAGCTTAAGTTTAACAATATCATTATCCACATATTTGTTCTTTTGCATACCACACAAATCAACAAAGTTGTTTATATGGGTAGCGGCGTCTTCACTAGGAAGGCCAGAAAACGGATCTTTCATGACAAGATTCAGCAAAGCAGTATTAATTTCACAAGATTCAGCATCAGTAAGAGGAGCAATCGGAGTGCTAATAAAATCATTATTGTTGGTATTGGCAAAGTCACACAATTTAGTATTATCTTGAGCCATCATGACAAGCAAGCAATCCAACACACAAGCAAACAAGCGAAGAAAAAGCAAACAGAAAGAGAGGGCGAAAGGAAAAGAGGGCGAATAAAATGGTAAGGGTGAAGTGGGGGAGAGGAAAACAGAGGCAAATGGCAAATAATGTAATGCGAAGGATAAGAGTTGTGATGGGTACTTGGTATGTCTTGACTTGGCGTAGATCTCCCCGGCAACGGCGCTAGAAATCCTTCTTGCTAAGCACTGCGTTGGTTTTCCCTTGAAGAGGAAAGGTGATGTAGCAAAGTAGCGTAAGTATTTCCCTCAGTTTTTGAGAACCAAGGTATCAATCCAGTAGGAGACCATGTGCAAGTCACCTCGTACCTGCACAAACAAATAAGAACCTCGCAACCAATGCGATAAAGGGGTTGTCAATCCCTTCACGGCCACTTGAAAGAGTGAGATCTGCTAGAGATAATAATGGTAAGATAAATATTTTTGGTATTTTTATGATATAGATTGAAAGTAAAGATTGCAAAATAAAATAGATGGGAAACTTATATGATGGAAAATAGACCCGGGGCCATAGGTTTCACTAGTGGCTTCTCTCAAGATAGCATAAGTATTACGGTGGGTGAAAAAATTACTGTCGAGCAATTGATAGAAAAGCGAATAATTATGAGAATATCTTGGTATGATCATGTATATAGGCATCACGTCCGTGACAAGTAGACCGAAACGATTCTGCATCTACTACTATTACTCCACACATCGACCGCTATCCAGCATGCATCTAGAGTATTAAGTTCATAAGAACAGAGTAATGCCTTAAGCAAGATGGCATGATGTAGAGGGATAAACTCATGCAATATGATATAAACCCCATATTTTTATCCTCGATGGCAACAATACAATACGTGTCGTTTCCCTTTCTGTCACTAGGTTCGAGCACCGCAAGATTGAACCCAAAGCTAAGCACTTCCCCCATTTCAAGAAAGATCAATCTAGTAGGCCAAACCAAACTAATAATTCAAAGAGACTTGCAAAGATAAACCAATCATACATAAAAGAATTCAGAGAAGATTCAAATATTGTTCATAGATAAACTTGATTGTAAACCCACAATTCATCAGATCTCGACAAACACACCGCAAAAGAAGATTACATCGAATAGATCTCCAAGAGAATCGAGGAGAACTTTGTATTGAGATCCAAAGAGAGAGAATAAGCCATCTAGCTACTAGCTATGGACCCGAAGGTCTGAGGTAAACTACTCACACATCATCGGAGGGGCCATGGAGTTGATGTAGAGGCCCTCCGTGATCTCCAGCGGAGCTCCGGAAAAGGCCCCAAGATGGGATCTCTTGGGTATAGAAGGTTGCGGCAGTGGAAATAGGGTTTTGTGGTGCTCCTGGATGTTCTCGGGGTATATGGATATATATAGGAGGAAGAAGTAGGTCGGTGGAGCAACGAGGGGCCCACAAGGGTGGAGGGTGCGCCCAGGGGGGTAGGAGCGCCCCCTGCCTCGTGGCCTCCTCGATTGTTTCTTAACATCCACTCCAAGTCCTTTGGATCACGTTTGTTCCAAAAATCACGCTCAGAAAGGTTTCGTTCCGTTTGGACTCCATTTGATATTCCTTTTCTGTGAAACACTAAAATAGGCAAAAATACAGCAATTTGGGTTGGGCCTCCGGTTAATAGGTTAGTCCCAAAAATAATATTAAAGTGTAAAATAAAGCCCATTAACATCCAAAACAGATAATATAATAGCATGGAACAATCAAAAATTATAGATACGTTGGAGACGTATCACTCTTCAAACCCCATCTTTTTTGGCGCCTCTTTCAGATGATGAGATATATGTTCAACTGTTCGAGGGGGAGTGGTAGCATATGGTGATTACTTTGAGTGCAAGAAGGATGCCCTTGAAAAGGTTGGCTTCTCCACTTACCAGAAATGCACTACGGCTATTTGTATGCTTGCATACGAAATTCCCGGTGATCTCATGGATGAGTATGTACGCATGAGTGTTTGACCCTGAGTACTTGACAGAGCCAAATGTCACAGATATAAACCGGTTGTTGGCGATCAGTGCAGATAGGGGCTTCCCAAAAATGCTTGGTAGCATAGATTGTACGCACTAGAAGTGGAAGAAATGTCTATTTGATTGGTAGGGGCCATGCAAGGGGCATGTAAAATGTTGTGCCTGAGCACCAACAACCGACAACGATTCTACAGTTTATTCAATTTCATCATGAAATGCATGATTGGCGAAATCACATTCAACTCCAAATGTTATGGTTGAGCACATGTGGACTCACCTTGGTAACTAGTAGATGTATTGGTTCATTTTCTTTCGATGTATTTGTGGCAATTTAAATTTGATTGTAAACTTTGTGATTTTATTGTTGTAAACTATTTTTTATTGTGATACTATGTGATTTATTTGGTTGTGAACTATATGCGATGTTTTTTAGACGTATGCATTCAGAAATTGTATATTTGGCCGCCGGATTGCTAGTCAGACCAAATGTGTCGGCCAATTAGACGTACCGTCAACACAACCACAAAATGTGGCTAACACAACATAAAAAGTGGCTAGACATTGTCCCTTTACCCGACCCAGACATATAGGACACGTTGGTTACCCACATAAGGTCCAACTAGGCCCGTGCGGGAAGGAATCAGGTTGTTTGGTTGTCATGTATACACTGTTCGGCCTGCACGACATGAACTTTACAACACTCTGAGCCAGGCCCGCGACCTACGCCTAGATCGACAGTTTCTCCAGAGCCAGGCTCATGCGAGGCATGGGAGGGGAAAGCGGCGCTAAGCTCCAGTGACTGGGGAGATGGCGCGAGCTCGCCCACGTCTCCGAAAAATCGGCGGGGGGATTTCGGCTCACCCCCCGCCGATTCGGTCGCCCTATTTAGCCTCCATCCTCTCACCGCCCAAAGCCCCGCCACCCTTCTCCCTCCTTTTGATCTTTCCCAACGACGTGCATCGGCACCAACGACCAAGTAATTAAGCAGAGCTCCTTCATCATCTGACGGTCCACGGCGGCGGCCACTCCCGTCCTCAACTTCTCCGACCCTTTTCGCGTCCCCCCGAGCTGCATCCATGGCCTCTGTGAGTTCAATGACCTCTTTCTCTGTGTTTGTTCTATCTGGATCTAAGAGGATGTGGTCTTAGGGTTAGATGTGCAAGCATGTGGTAGGGTTGACTCGTGCATTGATCTTTGAGGAGATGCTAGATTTTGATGTAGTGATAGCTTTTTGTGCTAGATCTATGTAGATTGAGTAGTATGATAGTGATGCACACTATGGTCTATGGATGAACACTATGGATTCATACCTAGTTGTGTAGGATTTGTAGCATGCTAGAGTAGCTATTTGTGATGAACACAATGAACTCATAGCTAGTTCTGATGTTGTGGTAGCTATTAGTGATGGAGTCATATCTAGGTTGCATGTATGCTCCTACTTTCATGGATCGTCCGGTTGTTATGTTGTGGTACTGTGTGTTCTATGCTTACTATGTATGCCCGATATGATTGTAGGACATGACCACGCAGGCGCAATATCCTAGGCAGGTGGCACATCCCTAGCTTTACCCTGGCCTTGGACTAGCTTGGTTGCTGCATCATGTTTAAATTCAAATGAAATTTGAACTGAGGAATTCAGAAGCCTCAAAACCCTAATTAAAAGAAGGGCAAGCACCCTTTAAAATTGCATTCTGTGAATCCAAAATGCCCTAAAAATAGTTTTGTGAATTTTGGCAAGAGTTATATATCAAACCAAAATTCTGGAATATTTTTAAGGAATTATTTGGTCTCTGAATTTAAATCAATAATCTATTTGAATTTGGGGATATATTCATAATATATAATGAATATATTTTCAAATGCTTTGAAATGTTTTATGTACTTTTGGAATAGTCCAGAGAGGTAACATAAAATATTTCAGAATGTTTTGGCACTGTAAGAAATTATTTTGAATTTGAAAACAGTGGCAAAATAAAATAAAAAGGGAAACATAACAGAAAAAAATAAAAAGAGAGAAGGAAATACCTGGCCTCACCCGTGCAGCCCAGCCGGCCCAGCTCCTCCCGCGGCCCAGCCCACCTGGCCCCCTTCTCCTGTCTTCTTCCCGTGCCAGCGCACGAAGCAGCTGCGTGCTGGACGCACGCGCGCCGACGCCGGCCACCTCCTGCTTCGCCGTGGCAGCCTCCCCGACCCCCTCGCGACGCCACGGAGACGGCCTCGACCCCCTCGACCGTCTCTCTCTCTCTGGACCCCCTCCTCCTCCTCTGTTCTCCCTCCCTCTCGTCACCGAACGCACCTGGGAGCGCCGCTCGCCGTAGCCATGACCACGGCCACCCCCTCCCCTCTCCGACGTGCTCCCGAGCTCCTGCACCTCGTCGCCAACCCCCTCACCGAGCCACGTGACCGGAAGGGCCCCGAGCAGCCGCCATCGTCATCATCTCCGAGCTTCGGCCCCGGTGCCGTCTCCGTCGAATTCGGCCACTCCGGCGCGCCCCCGAGCCCACTGACCCTCCCTACAGCTCCGCGGTGAGCCTCCATGCAGAACCCCTCTCTCTCCCCTCGCGTTTGCGAGCTCTAGGCCATAGCCCCGTCGCGGCCGAACTCCGGCCGCCGCTGACCATGTCGCCGCCGTGGCCTGAGCTCGAACGGGTCGCGCCCGTGCATCTCACCGAGCTCGTGGTGACTCCAGGAGGCTGCGCAGTGCTTTACCCCACTCGCCCGTGCTCCACAACGCCGTTTTCGCCGAGGTCCGAACTCCGGCCGCCGCCTCGGGCTCCACTCCGGCGAACCCCGGCCACCCCCGCACCTCCCGTTGGCCCCCCTAGATGCGCACGGGCACGGGCTACCTTCTGGTGCCCTTCGCGCGTCCAGCCGTTGCCCGTAGCGCAACCCCGGTGAACTTCCGCCGCGTTCCGGGTCGCCGCCGGCCGAACTCCGGTGGCCAGTGACGGGCTGGCTTAATTAGCCACTAACCACCGCTTGTGACACTGACAGCTGGGCCCCACGCCCTTAATTAACCACGGCTTAAACTTCTGCTAGTTTAGATTAATCACAGTGGCCCCACGCGTCAGCTTTGACCGTGCTGACGTGGCCTTTGACCCGGCCCCACCTGTCATTGACACTAACTAGCCCTGTGTCACTGACGTGTGGCCCCCACACGTCAGGTTTGACCGAGCCAGCCCAGTTGACCCTGCTGACGTCACTGTGACGTGGGGCTGACGCAATAAGTATTTTCTGGATTTAATAATATTCAGGAAATTCCAGAAAATACCACAAACTTCAAAAATTCATAGAAAATTAACCGTAACTCCAAATTAAATAATTTATATATGAAAAATTATCAGAAAAATTCAAGGAATCCATCTGTACCATTTTCATGCATGTTAGAACAACTTATAGCTGCTGTTTAGCACAAATCAATTAAAGGGCATTTATTTAATCACATATGGAGTTTGAATTTGAATTTTATATTCAAACCAACTTCATTTAATCTGGTTTTAGTTGCATTAGCCCAACACACATTCATTTTGCCATGTCATGATCATGCATCATATTGTGCATTGCATTGATTGTGTTCCCTTCTGTGTTGCCGGTATTTGTCCCCTCTCGATAGACGTGATACCGATGATGTGATCGTTGACACTGATGAAGACTCAATGCTATCTTCAGAAGTGCCAGGCAAGCAAAACCCCCTTGTTCATTCCGATACAATCCTACTCTCTCGCTCCTGCTCTCTTTTACTGCATTAGGACAACAACGATTCATCTGTTACTTGCTGCGGTAGCCGAACCCCTTTATCCTTTGCATGACCTGTCATTCCACAGTAAATAGATGAAACCCACTAGTATGAGTAGGAATTGTTTGAGCCCTGTTGTGCCTACTCATTCATGCTTGTTTGTCATGCCTGCTACTGCTTAGAGTTGAGTCAGGTCTGATTCATCGGGGATGAATCAGAGGCGTGTGAACCTGTCCTACTGTGTGTGAGCTAAGTGTGTGAACACGATTTGGTAAAGGTAGCGGTGAGAGGCCATGTAGGAGTACATGGTGGGTTGTCTCATTGCAGCCGTCCTCAGGAACTGAGTTCTGTGTTTGTGATCCATGATTCAGCTACTACCACGCATTGGGCCCGAAACCAATGGACCCTCTCGGCTTCTTGATCACCCTTGTCCTCTGTCCAGGAGTTGCAAGTAGTTTCTGGTGTTTGTAGTATGCTGACCGTAGGGGTGGGCTGTGATGCGGTAGGCACGTGGCCGGGTAAACCGGGCGCCCGTTTGGTGTCACGGAACCCTGTTCACATCGTTTGGGGCTGTGAGCGAAACTCCGGCCGGATCTCCTCATGGATGGAACCCGAATAGGCGATAAACCTGGACTAGAGACTTGAGTGTTTAGGTAGGCCGTGGCCGACACCCACGTTGGGCTTCCGCTTGAAGGTTGCCGAGTACATGTCGTGTAAACGGCGGTAAGTGGTGAGAGCGTGTGTGAAGAAGTACACCCCTGCAGGGTTAATATGATCTATTCGAATAGCCGTGTCCGCGGAAAAGGACTTCTGGGTTGCTTATATCAGTTCATAGACAAGTGAAAGTGGATACTCTAAAATACGCAAGATAAGCGTGAGTGCTATGGATGGCGTTCTCGTAGGGAGACGGGAGCGGATCCATAGTGGCGTATTGATATGGTGAATATGTGGACTCGTGTGCGCCACCTCAAAAGAGTTACTTGCAGTCGTAGTTCAGGATAGCCACCGAGTCAAAGCTGGCTTGCTGCAGTTAAACCCCACCATCCCCTTTGTTGATAATGATGCATATGTAGATAGTTCTAATGTAAGTCTTGCTGGGTACATTTGTACTCACGTTTGCCTATTTATGTTTTGCAGAGAGACTTCGGTCTCGCTAGTAGTTCCGCGTGGACTTCGACGTTTATCTTGTTACCTCAGCTACGATCTTGTGCCCTCGGCAGGATTTGGTAGATAGTCAGGCTTCTCAGCCTTTTTCATTTATAGATGTCTGTACTCAGACATGATAGCTTCCGCTTGTGCTTTGACTTGTATGCTCTGATTTGTTGGGTCATGAGACTCATGTTTGTAATATCTCGCTCCTCGGAGCCTATTGAATATTTACTTGTGTCGTAGAGTCATGTTGTGATGCCATGTTGTATTTGCACCTATCGAGCATATTGTGTGTATGTTATTGAAATGCTTGGTATGTGTGGGATCTGGCTATCTAGTTGTTTATCCTTAGTAGCCTCTCTTACCGGGAAATGTCTCCTAGTGTTTCCACTGAGCCATGGTAGCTTGCTGCTGCTCCGGAACACTTAGGCTGGCCGGCATGTGTCCTTCTTCGTTCCTGTGTCTGTCCCTTCGGGGAAATGTCACGTGATGAATACCGGAGTCCTGTTAGCCCGCTATAGCCCGGTTCACCGGAGTCCTGCTAGCCCAGTGCTACAGCCTGGATTCACTCGCTGATGACCGACACGTTCGATGTTGGGTCATGGATGCCTGTCCCTGTAAGTCTGTGCCACTTTGGGTTTACGACTAGCCATGTCAGCCCGGGCTCCTTATCATATGGATGCTAGCGACACTGTCATATACGTGTGCCAAAAGGCGCAAACGGTCCCGGGCAAAGGTAAGGCGACACCCGTGGGAATACCGTGCGTGAGGTCGCAAAGTGATATGAAGTGTTACATGCTAGATCGATGTGGCATTGAGTCGGGGTCCTGACAGCGTTGGTATCAGAGCTTGACTGCCTGTAGGATTACCAAGCCAAACTGGTCGAAGTTGAGTCTAGAAATTCTTTAGTTATATAAGGGAATTGATTGTGGGATGGAACGTAAGGCTCTTTTTACTCCTTATACCTCATGGCCTTCTGATCTGAGTCATCATCTTCTCTTCTACGGGGATTAAGAACTAGGCTATCTCTTCTTCCCATCAGGATCACGTGTTACTAATCCGTAGACTTATAAGATTGTTGGATTTAAGCTTGAGTTCAGTTCCTACTACCTCCATATGTTAATTGTTGATCTCGAAACCTTGATATTGTGCTTCTGAGTGGTTATGCCACCATTTTTGTGAATGTCTCAAGTCTTTTCTGAGCATTTACAGCCGTTATGCTGTCCGAGTCATTCCAGGTTTCTAAATAGTCTGATGCATTTGCAAAATCCTTTCCCTCTAGTTTCGATGCTCCTTTATGCCAGCTCAATCACACTAATTGTTGAGTTGAGGTATTCTACTGCCTCGACCTTTATGTTGGAATAATTATTATGACCCTAGGTGTCTCAGGGGATCATCTAGTAATTTAGCCATGATTTGTGTTCCCAGTGTGATGATTCTGGCCATCATTCTCGAAAGCATCCCGTGATGCTACTTAGTAATAGGTATTCTGTTCCTGGGTTCTTGAACCCGAGATTCACTCTACTTACTTCATGTTGATAGTGTTTGCTAGTTCCTTCAGGATATTAGTAACTTTGCGATAGTCCTCGAGGTCCGTGGTATTTCCTTCTTTCAAATACTATGAACCGCTTATGGCAAATGTTTATTGGATCAAAAGATCACAATTAGAGTACTCTTGAGGAGATCTCCATTCATAAATCGTGACTCTGCCAGTCCTACCTCTCTGCATGGGTTATCTGGAAGAAATGTTGAATTCGTTCGACATGCCAAACCATGCATCCACAACTCAGAAAATCGTGTGTTCCTTTGAGTTGTCCCTCTTTAGTTGTCTACTGACCTTCGTCTATCAATTGATAGTCAAGAGTATGCGTGCGTTCGTTTATCAATGCCTATTACTCTTGTGGTCCGTCAAGCCATTCTATCGCATAATGACTAGGAGAAACAAACTCCAGTACCTCTTCCATATCCAGGATTGGGTCAAAGAAGTTGTGCTCCGCAGATCAAATTGCTAATCCAGCTTTTGTTCTGTTCTACCTTGGAGTATTACCATCTTTATATCGGGATTGTTATAGGAATTGCACACCATCCCATGAACTCTTGGTACAGTGATACTTCTTGCCATCACTGTTCATTCCTCGGCCCTCGTGTTGATGCAACCGGAATACCGACAAATGAATTGTGATGTGTGAAATCAATACTCCCAGCAACCTCGTTGCTTGGTAGTTAAAGGATAATAATTTCATTCTTAGCATGTTGGTTTTTGAATCATCCTTCTAAGACTTATCGTGCTACCTAGTTCTTATTTCGGTGCACCCTTCGATTGATGAGTTAGGATCTTGTCAAGTCCTCACTCATTTGATTATATCGTCTTGCCCTCAAAAGCGAGATTGTTCTCGAGCTTAGTAACATACCGGTGGTTCGTGATTTTCTGAATGTCTTCTCGGAAGTATCACCAGGTCGTCACCTGACCGTTATGTTGAGCCCGTGATCAAATTGGTTTCTTATGAACCACCTTCTTTCCAAGAATCGGTGTTAGATATCCCTGAGCTAGTTGGTTAAGCTGGACAACAACTTGGAGAGTTGGAAGATAAAAGCTTGTCTGACTTAGTTCGCTCCAAAGGGATATTCTTGTGTAGTGTGTGTTGAAGAAAGATGATATCTTCATCGATTGGTCCCTGTGATCAGTTGTTGGACCTATTGTCTTATCAATCCTTTGATTTGAGTGTGGGCCATCGTCAAATCAAATCAGTACCAACGATGCTCGTAATGTTGTCTTATTCGTGGTTGATCCCTCGAGCATACACCATTACATCTTTGGTCTGACCAATGCTATCACCGTGTTCACTTAACTATGGAATTCCTTTTAAAAGGAAACCCGGATGAATTGTTGTTGAGCCCATTGACAACATCCTTATCTCCTCCATGATTTTGTTGAGCATTAAGCTAGTGTTGGAAATTTTTGAAAGCATTTGTTCATGCTAGCTCATGAAGCATATGTTTGGATGAAGGTAGTGACTTCCTTTAATTCATGTGCATCTGATGCAAGTTGGCGCCGTGGATTCGAGAAAGTCAATGTTGCTTTCTTTGGAATCATTCCAAATCAGTCATGCACACGTGCGAAGAATGCTGTGGTTTGAAGACTTGCAACCTTCAATCTATATGTATCCCTAGCACACCAAGCCACTGGTTGATTTGTTCAAGGAGAAGGAGTTCCTTCATAAGAGCTAATCCGGACTTATGTAAGGACTTCGATACCCTCGTTGATGGTTCCCCCTCCTGAACTCGGTAGTGTTTTATTATAAGACTACTATGTGGTCATGCTTGTCTGGGACAACGTGTTCACATGTTAGTAGCAGAACCAGCTCATGTTTTGGAGCTTGCTATCGTAGTTCATCTCCCGAGAATCCCGCAACGTCATCTCGTCGATTTGTGTTGCAAACTTTCATTTTTCTTCCTAGACTCGATGGGTCTGGAATATCCTGACACCAACCAGATCTGAATCTCAGGCAGATATGATGGTTGGAACATTCTCCAAGAACTATAATATTGGTCCCTCGATAACCGGTAAAGTGGATGTCGTGGCCAACACACCCAGCCGGAAGACCTGTTATTATAATATCTTGATTGAGGAAGTTGGCCACCTCCCCATAGGGATTTCGTAGGATTTACTCCCTAGTTGCCCCTATGGATTTTGAGATCCCGAAGTCCGACCTTTTACTTGATGTCCTAGATACCAGACCATTTCTATGAATGGGTTACACTAGCACATCAAGGAGAACATTAGAAGCGGAGTGCTAAATGTTTCTCGGTCGATCATCCAGATTTTGTTTCCTTGGCCTCGCTAAGATGAAATCTGAGAAGGTGTTATCTTTCTTTGCATCTACATCCTCCATCATCATTCATCATGGTAGCAAGTTGTGTTGCCGGACCCTTGACACGGATGTTGGTAAAACCTTGATGAATATGGAAATGCTCAAGTTCTTGAGAGCACGCACAAGCGTTACGTGTTATCATCGGCTCTAACTGGGTTTGCTCTCAGTTTCCTCGGTTATGCTATAACTTCTCAACAGTGGATTCACTCTCTATTGTTGGGTTCTTCCCCAGTTACCAGAATCATTCCCAGCATTTGCATTTTGTTCCCAGCTTGCACCGCCAATGTGCCATTCTACCACGGATCTCTTCCATTTCCGGTGGTAAGCAAATTCATCCATTACGTTGTCTTCAACAAGGTAATCCACATCATCCAAGTCTGAGTATGCCATTCTACCGACCCCGCCAATCAATTGCTGTGATTTGCCTTAGGCTGATATAGAGAGTCTCAATGATCTCTATATCAAAGGTAATTCTTTTTGCCACTTAAGGGGTGATATCTATGAGTCACGGTTCCGAAGGTGTCTCGTTGTGGTATCATGGCAACTTAACTCCTTGCTACGTTGACAATCGTTTACCACCTTCTTAAGTGTGGAATTGTTGTCTACCTAGTGAACCCTCGTCATCCGTTCTCTCCACCCCTCTTGATGTGTATCTCGTGTCTCGACCCGAGAGATATTGCTATGTCTCATTCCGTGAGTTAATCCTGAGTTGTTCGACCTTCGAGAAGAACCATTCTTTTAGGATCTTTCCTTTCCTCTCGTTTTCATGTTAGTTGGAGTTCTCAGAGCAAGACATCAGGACAATGATGGTGAATGAATCAACGTTCAACTGAAGTGCACCCTGGATCGTGAAGATTATACTAGTTTGCGTTTCCCCTTCACCTTACCCTACGCTTGAATCTCGGGACGAGATTTTTGTTTAGTGGGGGTGAGTTGTCACATCCCTAGCTTTACCCTGGCCTTGGACTAGCTTGGTTGCTGCATCATGTTTAAATTCAAATGAAATTTGAACTGAGGAATTCAGAAGCCTCAAAACCCTAATTAAAAGAAGGGCAAGCACCCTTTAAAATTGCATTCTGTGAATCCAAAATGCCCTAAAAATAGTTTTGTGAATTTTGGCAAGAGTTATATATCAAACCAAAATTCTGGAATATTTTTAAGGAATTATTTGGTCTCTGAATTTAAATCAATAATCTATTTGAATTTGGGGATATATTCATAATATATAATGAATATATTTTCAAATGCTTTG
Source organism: Triticum dicoccoides (assembly GCF_002162155.2). Classification (NCBI taxonomy): domain Eukaryota; kingdom Viridiplantae; phylum Streptophyta; class Magnoliopsida; order Poales; family Poaceae; genus Triticum; species Triticum dicoccoides. The sequence continues at coordinate 215,777,223 of NC_041392.1, read as the reverse complement.
AAATGTTTTATGTACTTTTGGAATAGTCCAGAGAGGTAACATAAAATATTTCAGCATGTTTTGGCACTGTAAGAAATTATTTTGAATTTGAAAACAGTGGCAAAATAAAATAAAAAGGGAAACAGAACAGAAAAAAATAAAAAGAGAGAAGAAGTACCTGGCCTCACCCGTGCAGCCCAGCCGGCCCAGCTTCTGTGTAGCCCAACCAGCCCAACACTGTTGGTCCAGCCCACCTCCTCCCCCTTGTCTTCTTCCTCCCCTCGCACCGAAGCAGCTCGGTGGCGAGCGCCGATGCCGCCTCGGCCACCTCCTGCCTCCCTGCTTGCCTCCGCTACTCCCTGGAGACGCCACGCGGCTCCCTCAGGCCTCTTTCAACTCCCTCCCGTGCTCATCCCCTTCTCCTGCTCTCCCTCTCGCTCCGCACCTCGGACCCGAACGGAGCCGTCGCCACCGACGCCGTTCGCCGCGGCCACCATCCCCCTCTCTCCTCCCCGACGCCTCCCAGAGCTCCGCAGTGCCTCCCTCGACCTCCTCGACGTCTCACGCGACCAGAAGGGCCCCGAGCAGCCGCCATCGTCATCATCCCCAAGCTTCGGCCCGGCGCCGTTCTCCGTCGAATTCGGCCACTCCGGCGCGCCCCCGAGCCCACTGACCCTCCCTACAGCTCCGCGGTGAGCCTCTGTGCAGAACCCCTCTCTCTCCCCTCATGTTTGCGAGCCCTAGGCCATAATTCCGTCGAGACCGAGACCTCACCGGCGCCGGACTTGTCGCCGTCGTCGTTTTGGTTCACCTCCGTCCAAATCGAGCACGCAGACGTACTCAGAGCACTCCCAGGAGGCCGTAGCGCCCACCAGCCCCTCCTCCCATGCACCATAGCGCCATCTCCGCTGTTGCCCGAGCTCCGGCCGCCGCCGCGAGCTCGCCTCCGGCGAACCCCGGCCACCCCCGCACCTCCCGTTGGTTCCTCTAGATGCGCACGGGCGCGGGCTACCTCCTGGTGCCCTTGGCGCGTCGATCCGATGCCCCTAGCGCAAGTCCGGCGTTCCCCCGCCGTGCGGAATGGTCGCCGCCGGCGAAACTCCGGCAGGAGCTGATGTGGCCGGTCATTAGGGACTAACTACCCCGCTAATCACCCACTAGGCCACTGACAGCGGGCCCCACCCCTGGTCAAACCCCAGTCAGCGCTGGGTTTGACCGGGATTAGCTCCTGTGTCACTGACGTGTGGCCCCCACACGTCAGGTTTGACCTGGAGGCGCCCTGTTGACCTGCTGACGTCATGAAGATGTCAGGCTGACGCAATAAGTATTTTCTGGAATTTAAATAATCTTAAATGATTTAATAATTTCAGAAAATGCCTAAAACTTCTAAAAATCATAGAAAATTAACCGTAACTCCAAATTAAATAAATTATATATGAAAAATTATCAGAAAAATTCAAGGAATCCATCTGTACCATTTTCATGCATGTTAGAACAACTTATAGCTGCTGTTTAGCACAAATCAAGTAAATGGCATTTGAATAATCACATATGGAGTTTGAATTTGAATCTTGTATTCAAACCAACTTCATTTAATCTGTTGCTAGTTGCATTAGCTCAAACACATTCATTTTGCCATGTCATGATCATGCATCATATTGTGCATTGCATTGATTGTGTTCCCTTTTGTGTTGCCGGTATTTGTCCCCTCTCGATAGACGTGATACCCGATGATGTGATCGCTGACACTGATGAAGACTCAATGTTATCTTCAGAAGTGCCAGGCAAGCAAAACCCCCTTGTTCATTCCGATACAATCCTACTCTCTCGCTCCTGCTCTCTTTTACTGCATTAGGACAACACCGATTCATCTGTTACTTGCTGCGGTAGCTGAACCCCTTTATCCTTTGCATGACCTGTCATTGCCACAGTAAATAGATGAAACCCACTAGCATGAGTAGGAGTTGTTTGAGCCCTGATGTGCCTACTCATTCATGCTTGTTGTCATGCCTGCTATTGCTTAGAGTTGAGTCAGGTCTGATTCATCGGGGATGAATCAGAGGCGTGTGAACATGTCCTACTATGGGTGAACTAAGTGTGTGAACACGATTTGGTAAAGGTAGCGGTGAGAGGCCATGTAGGAGTACATGGTGGGTTGTCTCATTGCAGCCGTCCTCAGGAACTGAGTTCTGTGTTTGTGATCCATGACCAGCTACTACCACACATTGGAATGCTTAAGTGCCCCTCTCGACTTATTAATCAACTTGATCTCTGTCCAGGAGTTGCAACTAGTTTCTGGTGTTTGTAGGTAGTGTTAGTAGTCTACCAAGTGGCACCCGGTACAGGTGGGCTTGGGACAGACTAGGCACAGTGGCCCGGTGTACCAAGTGGCACCCGGTTGGTGGGCTTGGGAACCCTGCACACATCGTTTGGGGCCGTAAGCGACACCCCGGCCGGATCTCCTTGCGGATGGAACCCGAATAGGCGATAAACCTGAACTAGAGACCTGTTCGGTTAGTCAGGTTGTGGCCGACTCCCTCGCCCGGCTTCCGCTTGAAGGTTGCCGAGGTACATGACGTGTACAGGGCGGTAAGTGGCGAGAGCGTGTGTGAAGAAGTACACCCCTGCAGGGTTATCATCATCTATTCGAATAGCCGGATTCCTCGGATATGGAAACTTGGACCCCTTGCATAGTTCATAGACAAGTGAAAGTGGACACTCTAAAATACGCAAGATAAGCGTGAGTGCTATGGATGGCGTTCTCTGTCACATCCCTAGCTTCTGGCATTGCACTAGTACTAGCCTTTGGTGATGCATCATGTTTACTTTTACAGAAAGTTGAAATGGGGATTGTCCAAACCCTAGCATTTTAAGAATTCACCAGGTTCACCTAAAATATTTTCAGTCAATCCAAGTGGCTTTCAAAAATGTTCATCATCTTTGGAAAAATGCTGGAAACAGTAACCAGAGATGATGCACATTTTTCCATGTCATTTTGGATCTTTGAACTAATATATATTGTATTTGAGTTGGAGCAAATATATGTTATATATATTTTTAATGCTTCAATAATTCTGATATTTTGTGAGGGGCTCTAGAATATTACTTTCAGTCCCTGCAAAAATTATTGGAAGAAACAAAAATGATTTAGTGTTTGAACTAAATCAAAACAGATTGAAACAAATAGAAAACAATGATTAAAAAAAAATAAAACAGAGCAAAAATAAAAAGGGAGACGGCCACCTGGGCCACTTACCTGCTTACCTGCCCGGCCCAGCTCCTCCCGCTGGCCCAGCCCGCCACCGCTACCCCCCCTGTCGTCTTCTTCCCTCGCCAGAAGGACGCGGGCACGCGCCCGGCGCGCGCGGCCACGCGCCCCGGCCACCTCCTCCCTGCCTGGCTGCCTCCTCCTCCCCTGGTTCCCTCCCGCGACGCCACGCAGCCCCTCGGACCCCTCTCACTCTTCCTCGAGGCCCCGCCCCTCTGCTCTTTCTCTCTCGCCCGAACCCGAACACAGCCGTCGCCACCGACGCCGTTCGCCGCGGCCACCATCCCCCTCTCGCCTCCCCGACGCCTCCCAGAGCTCCGCAAGTCCTCCCTCGTCCTCCTCGTCGTCTCACGCGACCAGAAGAGCCCCGGAACGCCGCCCCCGACGTTTTCCCCCTCGCCGGCCACCGAAGCTCACCGCCGTCGATTCGCCGCCTCCGACGCCTCCCCGAGCTTCCCGAGGCCACCGTCGCAACCCCCGTGAGCTCCTCCGTCGTTTCCCCCTCCCCGCTTAGTCGCGCTCGCCCTCTAGCTGTCGTCTCCACTATGGCCGAACCTTCGCCGCCGCCGCACTCGTCGCCGGTGATGCTTCGGTGACCATTTGGTCCCGGGCATGCGCCCAACGCGCTCCCCGCATCGCGTGGAGCCTCCGTGGCACTTCGCCGCGCTTGTTTGCGCACCGCAGGCCCATCCCCACTTGCACCCGAGCTTCGGCCGCCGCCGAGCTCGTCGCCGGCACCACTCCGGCCACTTCCCGGCCGCGCCACCACCACAGTTGGATGCGGACGAGCGTCCGCATCCCGAAGCTGTGCTCCGCGCGCCAAACCGAGCCCTGTGGGCAAAACCCGAGGCTCGCCACCGCGGCTGACCTCGCCGGCGTCAAGCCGCCGGTGGGGTTGACCCACGTTGACCACGGCAGGACCCTCCCCTGTGTCCATGACAGGTGGGGCCGGCCTGTTAGTTAGGTTAGGATTAGTGTTAACTAAAAATTAGTTAGACTAATTACACTGACATGCATGGCCCACAGGTCAGTTTGACCTGGACGGCGCCCGTTGACTTGCTGACGTCACTGTGAAGTCATGCTGACGCAGTAAATTCATTTCTGGATTTATTATTATTCAGAAATTCCAGAAAATTGTATAAACTTCAATAATTCATAGAAAATTAACCGTAACTCCAAATTAAATAATTTATATATGAAAAATTATCAGAAAAATTCAAGGAATCCATCTGTACCATTTTCATGCATGTTAGAACAACTTATAGCTGCTGTTTAGCACAAATCAATTAAAGGGCATTTATTTAATCACATATGGAGTTTGAATTTGAATTTTATATTCAAACCAACTTCATTTAATCTGTTGCTAGTTGCATTAGCCCAAAACACATTCATATTGCCATGTCATAGCATGCATCATATTGTGCATTGCATTGATCGTGTTTTTCTGTGTTGCCGGTATTTGTCCCCTCTCGATAGACGTGATACCGATGATGTGATCGTTGACACTGATGAAGACTCAATGTTATCTTCAGAAGTGCCAGGCAAGCAAAACCCCCTTGTTCATTCCGATAAAATCCCACTCTCTCGCTCCTGCTCTCTTTTACTGCATTAGGATAACAACGACATATTTGTTACTTGCTGCGGTAGCTGAACCCCTTTATCCTTTGCATGACCTCTCATTGCCACAGTAAATAGATGAAACCCACTAGCATGAGTAGGAGTTGTTTGAGCCCTGATGTGCCTACTCATTCATGCTTGTTTGTCATGCCTGCTACTGCTTAGAGTTGAGTCAGGTCTGATTCATCGGGGATGAATCAGAGGCGGGTGAACATGTCCTACTGTGTGTGAGCTAAGTGTGTGAACACGATTTGGTAAAAGGTGTCGGTGAGAGGCCATGTAGGAGTACATGGTGGGTTGTCTCATTGAAGCCGTCCTCAGGAACTGAGTTCTGTGTTTGTGATCCATGATTCAGCTACTACCATACATTGGGCCCTGAAATATGACCCCGCTCGACTTCTTATTCACCCTTGTCCTCTGTCCAGGAGTTGCAAGTAGTTTCTGGTGTTTGTAGTATGCTGGAGGCCGTGGACAGCGCTGACCGTAGGGGTGGGCTGTGATGCGGTAGGCACGTGACCGGGTATACCGGGCGCCCGTTTGGTGTCACGGAACCCTGTTCACATCGTTTGGGGCTGTGAGCGAAACTCCGGCCGGATCTCCTCATGGATGGAACCCGAATAGGCGATAAACCTGGACTAGAGACTTAGGTGTTTAGGTAGGTCGTGGTCTACACCCACGTCGGCTTTCGCTTGAAGTCTGCCGAGCACATGTCGTGTGCAGACGCTAAGTGGTGGAAACATGTATGAAGAAGTACACCCCTGCAGGGTTAACATCATCTATTCGAATAGCCGTGTCCGCGGTAAAGGACTTCTGGGTTGCTTATATCAGTTCATAGACAAGTGAAAGTGGATACTTTAAAATGCACAAGATAAGCGTGAGTGCTATGGATGGCGTTCTCGTAGGGAGACGGGAGCGGATCCATAGTGGTGTATTGATATGGTGAATATGTGGACTCGTGTGCGCCACCTCAAAACAGTTACTTGCAGTCGTAGTTCAGGATAGCCACCGAGTCAAAGCTGGCTTGCTGCAGTTAAACCCCACCATCCCCTTTGTTGATAATGATGCATATGTAGTTAGTTCTGATGTAAGTCTTGCTGGGTACATTTGTACTCACGTTTGCCTATTTTATGTTTTTGCAGAGAGACTTCGGTCTCACTAGTAGTTCCACGTGGACTTCGACGTTTAGCTTGTTACCTCAGCTACGATCTTGTGCCCTCGGCAGTATCTGGTAGATAGTCAGGCTTCTCAGCCTTTTTCATTTATAGTTGTATGTACTCAGACATGTTAAGCTTCCGCATGTGCTTTGACTTGTATGCTCTGATTGTTGGGTCATGAGACCCATGATTGTAATATCTCGCTCCTCGGAGCCTATTTGAACAAATTACTTGAGTCGTAGAGTCATGTTGTGATGCCATGTTGTATTTGCACATATCGAGCATATTGTGTGTATGCTATTGAAATGCTTGGTATGTGTGGGATCTGACCATCTAGTTGTTTATCTTTAGTAGCCTCTCTTACCGGGAAATGTCTCCTAGTGTTTCCACCGAGCCATGGTAGCTCGCTACTGCTCCGGAACACTTAGGCTGGCCGGCATGTGTCCTTCTTCGTTCCTGTGTCTGTCCCTTCGGGGAAATGTCACGCGATGAATACCGGAGTCCTGTTAGCCCGCTACAGCCCGGTTCACCGGAGTCCTGCTAGCCCAGTGCTACAGCCTGGATTCACTCGCTGATGACCGACACGTTCGATGCTGGGTCATGGATGCCTGTCCCTGTAAGTCTGTGCCACTTTGGGTTTACGACTAGCCATGTCAGCCCGGGCTCCTTATCATATGGATGCTAGCGACACCATCATATACGTGTGCCAAAAGGCGCAAACGGTCCCGGGCCAAGGTAAGGCGACACCTGTGGGAATACCGTGCGTGAGGCCACAAAGTGATATGAGGTGTTACATGCTAGATCGATGTGACATTGAGTCGGGGTCCTGACAACAGGCCCTTGTCCTGTCGGACAACTAGTTTGCGGTCTCCTATATTGAGGACTTGCAGCCCCTGATACGTCTATTTTGCATCATGTTTTATTACTGTTATTTATAATGTTTTATCCATAATAATGCTTTTGGAGTAATTCTTATGCCTTTTCTCTCATAATTTGCAAGGTACACATCAAGAGGGAGAATTCTAGCAGCTGAAAATATGGACCTGAAAAAGCTACGTCAGGCCACCTATTCTGCACGACTCCAAACAAGCTGAAACTTCACGGAGATTTTTTATGGATTATTTAAATTTTTTTGGAGCAAATAACTAATAGAGGGGGCCCACCAAGTGGGCACAACCCACCTGGGCGTGCTAGGGAGCCCAAGCGCGCCCTGGTGGGTTGTGCCCTCCTCAGCCCACCTCCAGTGCCCATCTTTTGGTATATAAGTCATTTTGACCTAGAAAAAAAATAAAGAGAGGACTTCCGGGACGGAGCGCCGCCATCTCGAGGCGGAACTTGGGCAGGAGCACTTTTGCCCTCCGACGGAGCAATTCCGTCGGGGGAAATTCCCTCACGGAGGGGGAAATCATCGTCATCATCATCACCAACAACTCTCCCATCTTGGGGAGGGAAATCTCCATCAACATCTTCAACAGAACCATCTCCTCTCAAACCCTAGTTCATCTCTTGTGTTCAATCTTGTTATCGGAACTATAGATTGGTACTTGTGCGTGACTAGTAGTGTTGATTACATCTTGTAGTTGATTACTATATGGTTTATTTGGTGGAAGATTATATGTTCAGATCCAATATGCTATTTAATACCCCTCTGATCATGAGCATGTTTATCATTTGTGAGTAGTTACCTTTGTTCTTGAGGTCACGGGAGAAATCATGTTGCAAGTAATCATGTGAATTTGATATGTGTTCGATATTTTGATAGTATGTATGTTGTGATTCCCTTAGTGGTGTCATGTGAACGTCGACTACATGGCACTTCACCATATTTGGGCCTAAGGGAATGCATTGTGGAGTAGCAATTAGATGATGGGTTGCGAGAGTGACAGAAGCTTAAACCCCAGTTTATGCGCTATTCCGTAAGGGACCGACTGGATCCGAAAGTTTAATGCTATGGTTAGAATTTATTCTTAATACTTTTCTCATAGTTGTGGATGCTTGCGGGAGGGTTAATCATAAGTAGGAGGTTTGTTCAAGCTAGAACAACACCTAAGCACCGGTCCACCCACATACCAAATTATCAAAGTATCGAACACGAATTAAACCAACATGCTGAAAGTGACTAGATGAAATTCCCGTGTACCCTCAAGAAAGCTTTGCTTATCATAAGAGACCGTTTTGGCATGTCCTTTGCCTCAACAGGATTGAGCTACCTTGTTGCACTTTTGTTACTACTATCGTTATTTCCTCGTTACAAATTATCTTGCTATCAAACTACTCTACTACTTACAATTTCAGCACTTGCAGACATTACCTTACTGGAAACTATTTGTCATTTTCTTCTGCTCCTTGTTGGGTTCGACACTCTTATTTATCGGAAAGGGCTACAATTGATCCCCTATAATTGTGGGTCATTGATGCGTCCATTTTGCATCATGCTTTTATATCAATATTTATTGCATTACAGACTGTTATTACACATTATGTCACAATACTTATGCCTATTCTCTCTTATTTTACAAGGTTTGCATGAAGAGGGAGAATTCCGGCAGCTAGGATTCTGGGCTGGAAAAGGAGCAAATATTAGAGACCTATTCTTCATAGCTCCAAAAGTCCTGAAACTTCACGGAAGTTATTTCCAGAATATATAAAAAATATTGGGCGAAAGAAGTTCCAGAGGGGGGCACACCCTGGCCACAAGGGTGGGGGCGTGCCCTACCCCCCTGGGCGCGCCCCCCTGCCTCGTGGGCTCCCTGTTGGCCCTCCGATGCCCATCTTCTGCTATATGAGGTCTTTTGTCCGAGAAAAAAAATTGTAAGCAAGCTTTGGAGAAGAAACTCCGCCGCCACGAGGCGGAACCTTGGCGGAACTAATCTAGAGCTCTGGCAGAGCTGTTCTGCCGGGGAAACTTCCCTCCGGGAGGGGGAAATCATCACCATCATCATCACCAAAGATCCTCTCATCGGGAGGGGGTCAATCTCCATCAACATCTTCACCAGCACCATCTCATATCAAACCCTAGTTCATCTCTTGTATCCAATTTTTGTATCCAAACCTCAGATTGGTACCTGTGGGTTGCTACTAGTGTTGATTATTCCTTGTAGTTCATGCTAGTTGGTTTACTTGGTGGAAGATCATATTATCAGATCCATTATGCAGACTAATACCCCTCTGATTATGAACATGAGTATGCTTTGTGAGTAGTTACGTTTGTTCCTGAGGACATGGGAGAAGTCTTGCTATAAGTAGTCATGTGAATTTGGTATTCGTTAGATATTTTGATGAGATGTATGTTGTCATCCCTCTAGTGGTGTCATGTGAACGTCGAATACATGACACTTCACCATTGTTTGGGCCTAGAGGGAGGCATTGGGAAGTAATAAGTAGATGATGGGTTGCTAGAGTGACCGAAGCTTAAACCCTAGTTTATGCGTTGCTTCTTAAGGGGCTAATTTGGATCCATATGTTTCATGCTATGGTTAGGTTTACCTTAATACTTCTGTTGTAGTTGCGGATGCTTGCAATGGGAGTTAATCATAAGTGAGATGCTTGTCCAAGTAAGGACAGTACCCAAGCACCGGTCCACCCACATATCAAATTATCAAAGTACCGAACGCGAATCATATGAACGCGATGAAAACTAGCTTGAAGATAACTCCCATGTGTCCTCGGGGGCGCTTTCCTTCATATAAGAGTTTGTCTAGGCTTGTCCTTTGCTACAAAAAGGATTGGTCCACCTTGCTGCATCTTATTTACTTTTATTACTTGCTACTGCTACCTCTTGAGCATTGCGTTGGTTTTCCCTTGAAGAGGAAAGGGTGATGCAGTAAAGTAGCGTAAGTATTTCCCTCAGTTTTTGAGAACCAAGGTATCTATCGGAGTAATGGGCCACGGGTAGGCCAACCCGAGCCCTAGAACCTTTCAAGACATTGGGGCAGGCTGCGCCCCTCAAGACCCCAGGACGAAGAGCCGCCTTCAAGAAGTCAACGACAAGATGGCCGACTGACCACTCACGGCTGAGTCCCAGGGACGACTTCAGGGAAAGCCGACTCCTAACTGGCGACTTCTAGAGAAGCCGGCTTTGGGGAGTCGGCCTGCGACTCAAACACACCCCACGACCTCATCAAGTGGGACGGGGCAGGGGAGTGGCAACAATGAAGCCCGCTCCCGCCCCTTACCAAGGGCAGGCATGGCCACAGCATGCTGTACCCCAGAAGATCTCCGTGCGGCGTGGCACTGTTGCCATACCGGCCCTGACATCAGCACCGCAGGACCGAATCCTGCACCCACGACGGCTTATCTGTACGGCCCAGAGGCAGCGGGTCCCACCAGTCAGTGAGACCCCAGGAGACGGCAAGAGGACCACCAGTCAGGCCCGTTGGGAGTCGGCCCCGGGAGTCAGCCGAGCCCTCCCCCGGGGCCCATGCACCATTAATCAAGATGTGATGGAGAGTGGCACTAGTGATCGCCCGCCAGGCGGCGGGGCTGTTGCCACGACCTCATGATCAAGCCCGCATCATCAGAAGCACGACTACAGTAATCAGCAGCCGGCAAGACCCGCCCGCGACGGACGCGGCATGTCGTCTCCGTACCAGGCTAGTCGGCGGGGCCCGCCAGTCGGCGGGCCCCAGCGGTCGGCAGGGAAGACGGAGGCCAGAGGCGTTGATGGCTGTGCCTGCGTCCAGCTGGATTACCATTGTACCCCTGGGAGGTAGGCCTATATAACCCCCCCCCCCCCAGGGCACCCATGCAAAGGATTGGAACCCATTAGCTCTAGACCAGATCATATAGGAGGGAGAGAGCTAGCCTCGCCCTCTCCTACCTCCAGGAAACAGCTCAAGGAGCAACCGTGTAGACACTTTGCCATAGTGATCATGCGGAGACCCCGCAGAGCAGCAGTAGGGGTATTATCTCCCCAGAGAGCCCTGAAGCTCGGTAAGATTCGCCGGCATGCATGACTTCGCCTCATCCCGTTTTCAGGCACCGGCGACATTCTACTCGCCCCCACCATGATAAGCCATCCTTTGGCATATGTCGCACCTAACCCCCGACATTTGGCGCCCACCATGGGGCCTGGTGCACCACCGTCCGGAGACCTGTTCTAGACGGGAACCCTTTTCCTCCCTGGCGAGCGCAGCCAGCCAAGCATGCCAGACGGGGTTTACGCCGACGCGCTGCGCGGCGTTGAGATCGCCTGCGCAGCTAGCTGCCTGGCCGAACTTGTCGGCGAGGTTCGCCTCTCCGACGAACCTGCATCCGACGCAGGCACGGGCAGCTCCGAGAGCCTCCTCGCGGGCCTCCTCGATCAACTCCACGTTTCCGGCGAGCCTGCCGTAGACTTGGAGTCTGTAGGCTCCACCAACCCGATGCTGGTCAACTCCGGCACCGCGTCGGTCGACGCGTTCCCCACTAATGTGGTGGTCTACGACGAACCTCTCCCTCGCGCGGAGAGCGACGGAAGCACCGTCAACGAGGTGCTCGTCATTACTCATGACGAGCTCCCCGGCGGAGGAGCGCACAACTCACTCGGCGCGGTGCTACAAGACCTAACTGCGCCCATTCCGGAAAGCGCGCCGCCTTCAGCTCGTTGAAGGCGCGAAGAAGCTGGCCAGCATGAGACGCTTGTCAGAAGCCTACCAGCGGGAGATGGATCGCTCCATCGGCGGCTCGCCGGCCTCGGCGGGGCCCAGCCGCCTTGGCGCAGTCTAGCAGCACGGCGTAGCCATCGCCAACCTATTTGGGGCAAGCCGCCCTGTGTACGCTACACCAGGGGAGAACATCCGAGCCGCCCAGGCAGCGGCAGATGAGCTGGACAATTTCGAGGGCGAAGAACGCCGCCTCATGATGGAGCGAGTCCAGCAGCTCCTCAACGCGGCCGCCGCACAGAACGAGGCCGGCTGCCGCACGGAGGCACCGCAGCGGCAAAACGACGACCTTCGCCGAGATCAAGGCGCGACGTCTCGGACGCCGACTGGCGGCGCCCGAGGAAGAAGAGACAAGGATCCGGCTGTCATCCACAGTCGGACTCGCATTACCATAGAGCGCGACCGAGACGGCCGCCCGAGAGCAGTGGAACGACGGGACGACTGTCCGCCTCCCCCTCCTCGCAAGGAGAGGCGAGTCTCCCTGCCGCCTGTTGACCATCCGACTCTCGGCGACCGCCTTGGCCGCCGAGAAGGAGTTGGAGAGAATGACGCCCGCCACCGGATCGACCGACTTCACCGATCCCTAGCACTAGAAGAAGAAGACGAGCTGGGTCCACCTTGTTTCGAGCCCTGCATTCGGGACGAGCCCTTTCCGAGAGGGTTCACGCTCCCAAGAGACATGCCCAAGTATACCGGCTCCATGAAGCCGGAAGACTGGCTAGTCGTCTACTCCACGGCTGTCAGCATAGCAAACGGCAACAAGCGTGTCGCCGTAAAGTATGTTCCGCTCATGCTCCAGGGCACGGCCCGGACATGGCTGAATAGTCTGAAGCCCCGCAGCATCAACAGCTGGGTCGACTTCACCGAAGCGTTCGTCCGCAACTTCACCAGCACGTACAAGCGTCCTCCCAAGCCTCGTCAGCTCTCCTTGTGCGTGCAAGGCCCAGATGAGTCGACTCGCGATTACCTCACGCGTTGGGCCGATCTTCGGAACTCCTGCAAGGGCGTGCACGAGGTGCAAGCCATCGAGTACTTCACAGCCGGGTGCAGAGAAGGCACCCTCCTCAAGCACAAGCTCCTCTGCGACGAGCCAGAAACCCTCGACGAGCTGCTGATCATAGCGGACAAGTATGCCACGGCCGACTCCTCCATGAAGGCAGAGATTCAAATCAGCACAACTGGCAAAGTGGCCAACCGGTGACAATAGTAGGGCGACCACAAGCGCAAGGCCCCGCAGCCGGCAGGTCGCGACCGTTGAAGCCCAGCAGCCGGATGGGCAGCCTCCGCCCAAGCGACAGAAAGGTGGCAAGCCAAACTAGTTGCCAGCCTTCTCCTACGAGCAGACCCTGGATGGACCTTGCAAGATCCATAGCGGCGCGAAGCTGTCGAATCACACCACCCGGAAGTGCCACTGGCTCACCAGGATCGCCAAGGGAGACGGCCTCCTGCCACCCCCACCTGCTGGGCAGCCGCCTCCGCCTCTGCCCAAGCAGCCAGCTGTCAGGTCAGTCGGCGCAGTACAAGACGAATACCCTGAAGAACACGAAGCCTAGGTGGTGATTACCAGTATGGCTAATGATCGACGCAGCAGGCGGCTGCGGCGACAAGAGGTGAATGCGGTAGCATCAGAGACGCCAGAGTTCATGCACTGGTCCGAGAAGCCCATCAGCTGGAGCAGGGCTGACCACCCAAAGGTGATGCCAAGTCCGGGTTCCTATGCCTTGGTCTTGGACGCCACCTTTGCTACGGATAGACGAGCCGCGCGTTTCTCGCGAGTTCTAATAGACGGAGGCAGCAACATCCATATCCTGTACAAGGACACCATGGAGAAGTTAGGAATCAAGCAAAGACAGCTTCAGAACAGCCGGACTGTGTTCCACGGCATTGTTCCTGGGCTTTCCTGCTCACCAATCGGCAAGATCCTGATGGACGTCCTCTTTGGAGACAAAGATCACTTCCGCCGAGAGTCTGTTTGCTTTGAGGTGGTGGACCTCGAGAGCCCATACCATGCGCTACTCGGCCGACCCGCCTTGGCCAAGTTCATGGCGGTCCCCCACTACGCCTACCTCAAGATGAAGATGCCCAGTTCCAGGGGAATTCTGACTGTGGCCGGTGACTACCGGAAGTCGTCAGCCTGCGCGGCTGAGACCAGTCGGCTGGCCGAGTCCCTAGTAATCGCGGCCGAGAAGCGGCTCCTTGAGCGAGTTGTGGTGATGGCCGGCAAGCAGCCAGAGGTATCACCCAACCCGAAGGAGTCGGAGGCTGAAGGTTCGTTCAAACCGGCCAAAGAGACAAAGAAGATACCCTTGGATCCGGAGCACCCAGAGAGGTACGCTGTCATAGGTGCAAACCTCGATAGCAAATAGGAAGGCGAGCTCGTCGATTTCCTCCGTGAGAATCGGGACATCTTTGCATGGTCCCCCAAAGACATGCCAGGTGTACCGACGGAATTCGCCGAGCACAAGTTACATGTCCGATCTGATGCAAAGCCGGTCAGGTAGCCCCTGCGCCGCCTATCATAAGAGAAGAGAAGAGTTGTCGGAGAAGAGATAGCCCGACTCCTCGCAGCCGGCTTCATTATGGAAGTGTTCTTTCCAGAATGGCTAGCAAATCCAGTCCTGGTACTGAAGAAGAACAAGCAGTGGCGAATGTGTATTGACTACACGAGCCTCAACAAGGCCTGCCCCAAGGACCCATTTGCTCTACCAAGAATCGACCAGGTGATAGACTCCACAGCCAGATGCGAGCTGTTTAGTTTTTTGGATGCATACTCAGGATATCACCAGATCAAGCTGAACCCGGCTGGCAGACTGGAGACCGCCTTCATCACGCCGTTTGGAGCCTTCTGCTACCTCACCATGACGTTCGGCTTAAGGAATGCCGACGCCACCTTTCAGCGTTGCATGCAGAAGTGCCTCCTCAAGCAGCTCGGCAGGAATGCCCACGTCTACGTGGACGACGTGGTGGTGAAGACGGAAAAGCGTGGAACACTGCTGGAAGACCTCAAGGAGACCTTTGAGAACCTGCGCCGATTCCAGATCAAGCTCAATCCCGAGAAGTGTGTCTTCAGAGTACCAGCCGGCCAGCTCCTTGGCTTCCTGGTCTCTGAACGCGGCATAGAATGCAACCCAGTAAAGATCAAGGCCATTGAGAGAATGGAGGTACCCAGCCGACTGCTGGATGTGCAAAAGTTCACCGGCTGCTTGGCGTCCATCATCCGATTCATCAGCCGGCTGGGCGAGAAAGCTCTCCCCTTATACCAATTCATGAAGAAGACCACTTTTTTCGAGTGGAACCATAAGGCGGACGAAGCTTTTCTCCTGTTGAAGAAGATGCTGACTACTCCACCCGTCCTGGTGGCTCCGACTCCCAAGGAACCTATGCTCTTGTACATCGCCGCCACCAGCCGGGTAGTCAGCACGGTCATTGTAGTGGAACGCAAGGAGGAAGGCAAGGCACTACCTATCCAGAGACCGGTATATTACCTGAGCGAAGTACTGTCGACCTCCAAGCAGAACTACCCCCACTACCAGAAGATGTGCTATGGCGTACACTTTACTGCCAAGAAATTGAAGCCTTACTTTCAAGAGCATCCAATCACGATGGTCTGCACGGCCCCGCTTGCCGAGATCATTGGTAGCCGAGATGCTTCTGGCCGAGTGGGCCATAGAGCTGACTCCCTACACCATCCACTACTAGCCCCGCACCGCTATCAAGTCACAAGCACTGGCCGACTTCCTCGTCGACTGGGCCGAGACCCAGTACCTACCTCCAGCGCCTGACTCCACCCATTGGCGGATGCATTTCGACGGCTCCAAGATGCACACCGGCTTGGGAGCCGGCGTCGTCCTCACCTCTCCTAAAGGCGACAAGCTCAAATACGCACTGCAAATCCATTTTGCCGCCACCAACAACGTCGCCGAGTACGAGGCGCTCATTCACGGGCTCCGGCTTGCCAAAGAACTTGGCATCCGCCGGATCTTGTGTTATGGCGACTTGGACTTAGTGGTCCAGCAGTCATCTGGCGACTGGGATGCGAAAGATGCAAACATGGCGAGTTACCGTTTCCTCGTGCAGCAACTCAGCGGGTATTTCGAAGGGTGCGAGTTCCTCCATGTGCCAAGAAATGACAACGACCAAGCAGACGCCTTGGCACGAATCGGCTCTACCCGCCAAGCAATACCATCCGGCGTCGCCCTTCAATGCCTCCTCAAGCCGTCTGTCAAGCCTTCACCAGAATCAGACTCCATTTTTGTGCCGGCTCCTCCCAAAGACGTTGGATCTGACTCCAGAGCCCCGGCAGTCGGTGCGGGGATTTTGGCAGATGGCTCCAAAGCCTCCACAGTCAAACCCGGCCCGGGGACTGCGGCGGCGGACTCGAAGACTCCAGAACTCGACCCAAGGGCCGCGCCAGTCGGCCTAGGGAGTTCATTAGCCCAGCAAGCGGTTGTTGACTCCAACCCGCCGCCTCCCAGCCCAACCGCCCTCGTCCAAGTCGCAGTTCTGGCAGTCGAAGAAATAGCAGCACCCTCATGGGCCCAGCCCATCCTCAAATTCCTGGTGAGCAAAGAGCTGCCAACTGATGAGACCTCAGCTCGGCAAATACAATGCCGAGCGGCGGCCTACACCATAATCAACAGAGAGCTGGTCAGGCGCAGCGTCACTGGTGTCTACCAGTGTTGCGTAGAGCCAGAGCAAGGCCAAGCAATTCTCAAAGACATCCATCAAGGCGAGTGCGACCACCATGCGGCTTCGAGAGCACTCGTCGCCAAAGCCTTTCGACACGGTTTCTTCTGGCCGACTGCCCTAGAAGAGGCCAAGGAGTTGGTCCAAAAATGCAAAGGGTGCCAGAAGTTCAGCTCCAAGCCGCACCAGCCGGCTTCTGCACTCAAGACCATCCCCATTGCCTAGCCTTTCGCAGTTTGGGGTCTAGACATGGTGGGACCATTCAAGACAGCACGAGGTGGCTTAACTCACTTACTTGTCGCAGTGGACAAGTTCACCAAGTGGATAGAAGCGAAGCCAATCAAGAAGCTGAACGGTCCGACTGCCGTGACTTTCATCTCCGATATCACAATTCGGTATGGCATACCACACAGCATCATCACCGACAATGGCACAAATTTTGCCAAAGGCGCCTTGGCCCGTTTTTGCGCAACACGGGGCATCCGACTGGACCTAGGGTCTGTCGCCCATCCACAGTCAAACGGCCAGGTGGAGCGAGAAAACGACCTCATCCTGTCCGGCATCAAACCCCGGCTGATCGAGCCTCTGGAGCGCTCGGCTGGCTGCTGGCTCGATGAGCTACGAGCCGTCCTCTGGAGTCTGCGCACGACTCCAAACAAGTCAACTGGCTTCACGCCTTTCTTCCTCGTCTACGGTGTCGAAGCCATCATCCCAACGGACATAGAGTTCGACTCCCCACGAGTCACCATGTACACCGAGGAGGAAGCGGAAGAAGCACGACAAGACGGCGTCGATCTGCTGGAAGAGGGCCGGCTGTTGGCACTCAGTCGGTCCAGCATCTACCAGCAGAGCCTGCGCCGATACCACAACAGGAAGGTCAAGCCAAGATCTCTCCAAGAAGGCGACCTTGTGCTCCGGCTGATCCAGCGAACAGCCGGCCAGCACAAGCTGTCGGCGCCTTGGGAAGGCCCTTTCATCATCAGCAAAGTACTGGGCAATGACTCCTACTACCAGATTGACGCTCAGAAGCCCCGAGCACGCAAGAGGGACGACTCCGGCAAGGAGACAGAGCGGCCATGGAATGCAAATCTCCTCCGAAGATTTTACAGTTGATGCAGTATGTACCACGCTACCTTTTGTATTAAAGTACCAAGACTTCGGGCCCCCCGAGACGAGCTCGGGGACTGCCCTCTTTTGTCTGTATGATAAAAATTATGCCTACAAGTATGTTACTCTTTGTTATGCCGCTTGGCACTGGGCTCGACAAGTCGGCCCGGGGACTTGCCGCCTTGCACTGTGAAATGCTTCCTGCAGCCGGACAAGTAGTGTGTAACACCTAAACCGTCTCCTCTCCTGTCAGAAGCCGCAGCTCGCAGAAGAGACTGTACGGTGGGCAGAAGTAAGGTAGAACGGGCGTTCGCATGAAAAATGGCTAAGGACTCAAAGCATAAAACATAGCTCAAGACGGTTTCCAGCCTTTTTTCACAAACCGACTCTCGAATAGTCGGATTGCCGCCTTCTATTCAACTTGCTCAAAAACTCTTAAAACGGCTAAGTACTTGCCTTCCCAAGTAGCCAAGCATTTTATCCAGCGGCAGTCTGCAGAGCGGCTATCCGATTAGCAAGGCAGGCAACTAAGAGAAAGCGGCAAAGGAAAAAAGCCAAAAGAGAAATGAGCAAGAAAAGATAGAACTCAGATAAATATATTTACATAACGTAGGCCCTTCGCCGAATCTTCGAGCAGAAGTTCAAAATACACCCCGCGGGTGGAATTGTGCGAATTAACAAGTTCTTCAAAGACTACTGAAGCAGATAAAATAAAGATAAAGCGGCAGCTTAGGAAGCAGCAGACGGATTCGGAGGGTCGGAGGAGGCGGCAGCGTCAGGCGTCGGGGCGGCCGGCTGGGTAGTCTCGGCTTGATCGCCTCCGGTGGCAGTCGACTCAGTCGCACGCGGCTCATTGCTGGAGGCGCGGTCGAGCTGAGGCTGGCCGTCTGCTCCGTCTTCTGGTGCCTCCGCCTCACCTCCGTCCTCCGCCTCGCCTTCCTCCTCGACGCTGGAGCTAATCACCTCCGCTGAGTCCTCGCTGTAGTCTGGGTTCATCCCAAACCACTCCGGCGGTACCTCCTCGCTGTCTTCAGACCGCTCGGGGACGAAGATGCCGGTGTCGGTGTACTCGGCGATCGCCACAGCACGCTTGATGAGGGCGTCTTCTGCAGCTGCCAGCTCCGGCTGGGCCTCCGACCGAAGCGTGGCCAGCCGGTCTAGATCCAGCCCCGGATACCACGCCTTGATGAACTCCAAGGCCCGGCGCGCTCCAACTCGGGCCGAAGAACCCTTCTAGGCCTCAAGACGACCAGCCGCGACCTCTAGCCAGTCGGTCGTCAGGATGGGGTGCGCGGAGACTGCATATCCGGCCACAGGGTGGCAATCACCTGGGCACCGACACGCTGAAGCCGGCGCAGCATCCGGTGAGTCGGTCGAAGGCGAGCCTCGATGCTCAGGATGCACTCGTCAAGGGTTCGGGGGGCGTCGGCGGCGATCTCTGCGCCCTCCGCCCTCCGACCTTCACGGTCAGCCTCGATGGCTTGAATGGCGGCCTGCGAGTGCCCAGGAAAGAAGTCTGCCAAGACGGAAGAAACGAAGAAGCAAGTCAAAAACTAGGAGTCGGCACGACTTATAATCGGCAGCTCGAAGAAAGAAAGTAAAGAAACTCACCATCAACGATGTCTTCAATCTCATGGAAGCCGGAGGCCAGCATCACCTCCTTGTCAGACCAGGAGGAGCGCTCGCTCACGAACTCAGCCAGGAGGGCGGTTTCCGTCTCTTCCGCCTCCCTCTACGTCTTCGCAAGCAGCTCCTTCTGCTCTGCTAATTGAGTAGCCAGCAGATCGCGCTCCGTGGCGAGCTTGCTGCACTCCTCCCCTTTGGCGCACAATGCGGAGTTGGCTTCGCTCAGCTACTGTTGAAGAGCAGCATTGGCTCCTGAAAAGAAGGAAGAAAGAAGGTGTTAAGTCATCAATAAATAAGATTGCCGGGGAGATCCGGCCCGACTGCTCAGCAGTCGGCCCGAATCTCGGGGACTACAGCCCGCGGGTGCGCCAGCGCGCCCCCGCAAAGAAGAAAAAGGACTTACTCCGGCTCTTCGACAAATCGGCGGTCCGCTTGCCCAGCTCTTCAACGTTACAGTTGAAGGCAGTGACGCGGAGGTTGTGGTAATCCTGCGTCAAGCGTTTCAGACAAAAAAATAATACCCAGAGTTCATCAATTGGAGTTCCGGGCCGCCTGCTCAGCAGCCAGCCCGAAACTCGGGGAGTACACCCAGTGGGTGCGCTGGCGCGCCCCCACAGAGAGGAACAAGGAAACAAGGACCAAAGGAAAAAAACATACCCGGACGGCTGCCCGCGACACTAGGTACGCCTTGGTGCAATTCTGGAGAGCGTCGCCCTCAGCACGAAGCTTCGCCTGGACGTCCAGAAGCACCTGGTTCAGCGGCCCCATGTCGCCTCCTCGCACCCACCCAATGGGCACGGCGCTCGTCGCTTCGGCGTCTGGGATCGCGGAGCTGGCGGTGCCGGCCTCTAGGGGCGGGGTGCCGAAGTCGCCTTCTCCAGACGGCGGCGCGTCGGCGAGCCGACTTGGAGGAGTAACCTCGCCACGGCCTCATCTTCGGTCGGCGGCACCGGAGGGTCCGCTGGCTGCTTGCCTTGCGCACTCTCAGACGGCGGCGGAGGCGGCGGCGGAACGATCACGTCCGGCGTAGAGGGGTCGTCGCCTTCCCTCTCCACGACGGGGTTCTCGCCGCCGGCTTCCCCAGTCTGCCCCGTGAACTCCGGAGGCGGCGGTGCAGAGTTCAACGGGGTGACGAACACCGCCGATTGGCGGCGTGCGGCCTCCTCAGCCTGCCGCTTCGTCGCGGCGGCAGCTTCGGCCTCCGCCAGTTTTTTCTTGGCGGAGGCCTCCGCCCTATCGGCCTCTGCCTTCTCCAGGCGAATGGCCTCTTCTTCGTTGTGCTTCTCCTGCGCATTCCGCTCTGTCGCCTCCCAGAGGTCAGCAGAAGGGTCAATCCGCCAAGTGGTGGCGGACATCTCCGCTGACCCCCCGACGGAGGCGGCGGTGACCCTCTCAAGAGTGAGGGGAGCCCTGAAGCAAGGGGAGCAAGCAAAGACTCAGACAAAGCCACAAAGAAAGAATAAAGCATTGAGACAGAATACTCACGCGGAGACCAATGGCGGCTTCTTCACTTCCTTACGGAAGTGGATGGCCTTCGCAGCCGCCTCGTCCCGCCGGGTCGCCGCAGCCGAACCCTAGGGTTTCTTCGGCCGACTGCCGAACAAGGTCGGCACGGCCCTGCGCTTCTTCCCGCCGCCTGGAGCACCCGGCGCGGCAGAAGAGCCCGTGCCAGGCTGGCTGGCTCCTGGCCGATGGCGGGGGGCGACTTCTCCCTCGGCGTCGTCGTCAGGCCAGTCGGCGAAAGTGGCTGAAGGCCTGAAGTCGCCTGCTGCTCCTCCTCCTCCCTCGGCGTCGTCCTCCAGAGCCGCCGCCCCCAGATCGGGGTCGTCGACGTCGCTCTTCGCCCGGTCGGGGAGGAACTCGCGGGCTGGCCCCGAGGTGCCAGCTGGCGGGTGGAGGAGGGGATTCTGACCAAAGCCGACTAGTCAAAACAAACTCGGCGAGAAAGAAGACAATCCAAAGAAAGAAAGGAAAGGCAACTCACCACGGGCGGGGGGTTGGCGCGGGAGTACGGCTCCTTGCCGAACCGCCAATCCTCCAGGAGCTTGTTGTCCGAGAGGTAGTTCACCATGAAGGCCACCTCCTTGTGTGGCATGTCCTTGGTCCACATCCGACTCGGGTCGCGGTGCCCGCTCATTTGGCATATCATATGGGGGCGGCCTTGGAGCGGGAGAACTCGGTGCGCCACGAAGGCGGCCAGCAGGTCTGGACCAGTCAAGCCCTCCGACTGTGTCAGCACTCGGAGTCACTCGATGGCGCCGGCTCCCGCAGGCGTCAGCGACTTGGCCCGGTACGACCAGTTGGGCAGTCTCCCAGCCGGCGGGCCAGCTTCGAAAGCCGGCAGGTTGACCCAGTCGCCCCTCACGGAGACGCTCTTGACGTAGAAGTACGATCTCTGCCACATCTTCACCGACTTTATCAGCGAGATGGAGAGGAAGGGGTTGTCGGCCCCCGACCTTCGCATGGCGATGAGAGCGCCGCATTGAACCGGCACACCTGCAGCCTAGGTGCCGAGCTTGGAGAAGAAGAACTCCCCCCAGAGCTCGAGGGTGGGGAGGACTCCAAGAAAGCCTTCACACAAGGCCAGGAAGGCGGACAGCAGCACCACTGTGTTGGGGGTGAGGTGGTGCGGCTGGAGGCCGTAGAACTCCAGGAAGGATCGGAAGAAACTGCTCGCCGGCAGCCCCAACCCGCGCAAGCAGTGCGAGCGGAAGATGACCCACTCGCCCTCCTGCGGCACGGGGGAAATCTCCCCCTTCGGTGCAAGGCGCACCCGCATGTGATCCTCGCCGGGGAGCCGACGAGTCCTGCGGAGGAACTCGATGTGGTCGTCGTGAACTTCGGAACCGTCCCAAGTGCCGGAGCGCACCGGGGGAGGCGCGGCGGCAGAGGAAGAACTCATCGCGAGCTGATCGCCGCGGCTTCGCCGGAGCTTGGGCGCGCGGCGGAGCAAAGAAGAAGAAGAAGGAGGAGAGCGAGCAGCAGTGAGAAGGAAGAGAGCGAGGAGTGGTGGGAAGGAGGGGCACGCGTGCCCCCCTCTTTCCCCTACTTATAGCCTCGTGGGCTGCGAAGCCGAGGGGGCAGTCGTGGGATTTACTGCGCCCATGGCCCCACGACCCCCACATTCCACGACAAAGTTACTGTGCGCAGTAACTCCACGGGAATCCCAACCGTCCGCCGGGGCCGCAGCGGATCCGCTCGAGCGCCGAGGCACGGTAGTGGCGGGCCCCGCCTATGGGCCTGTCTCGTCGCGCGCGTAGGCTGGCAGGATGGCCCAGCCACATGTCATCGCATGACAGGCCTAGAATGGGCGGCGGCCTGGAGGCTTAGCTAGCACGCTACTTGGATCCCGCCACGATGTTCGAAATATTGTGCGAGTCGGAATTGAGCGAGTCCGAATTGAGTGAGTCCGACTCCTTCTAGTTGGCCCGGCAGAAGTCAATCACAGACCATGTGTTGAGCACCCGAAAAGAGAAACTGATGAGGCTTCTCGGCCGATCGTCCGTGGCACCTCACCAGCTTCGGGGACTACTGTCGGAGTAATGGGCCACGGGTAGGCCAACCCGAGACCCAGAACCTTTCAAGACATCGGGGCAGGCTGCGCCCCTCAAGACCCCAGGACGAAGAGCCACCTTCAAGAAGTCAACGGCAAGATGGCCGACTGACCACTCACGGCCGAGTCCCAGGGACGACTTCAGGGAAAGCCGACTCCTGACTGGCGACTTCCAGAGAAGCCGGCTTTGGGGAGTCGACCTGCGACTCCAACACACCCCACGACCTCATCAAGTGGGACGGGGCAGGGGAGTGGCAACAATGAAGCCCGCTCCCGCCCCTTACCAAGGGCAGGCATGGCCACAGCATGCCGTACCCCGGAAGATCTCCGTGCAGCGTGGCAATGTTGCCATGCCGGCCCTGACATCAGCACCGCAGGACCGAATCCTGCACCCACGACGGCTTGTCTGTATAGCCCAGAGGCAGCGGGTCCCACCAGTCAGTGAGACCCCAGGAGACGGCAAGAGGACCACCAGTCGGGCCCATCGGGAGTCGGCCCCGGGGAGTCGGCCGAGCCCTTCCCTGGGGCCCACGCACCATTAATCAAGATGTGATGGAGAGTGGCACTAGTGATCGCCCGCCAGGCGGGGGGGCTGTTGCCACGACCTCATGATCAAGCCCACGTCATCAGAAGCATGACTACAGTAATCAGCAGCCGGCAAGACCCGCCCGCGGCGGACGCGGCCTGTCAGCTCCGTACCAGGCCAGTCGGCGGGCCCCAGCGGTTGGCAGGGAAGACGGAGGCCAGAGGCGCTGATGGCTGGGCCCCGTGTCCAGCCGGATTACCATTGTACCCCTGGGAGGTAGGCCTATATAAACCCCCCAGGGCACCCATGCAAAGGGTTGGAACCCATTAGCTCTAGACCAGATCATATAGGAGGGAGAGAGCTAGCCTCGCCCTCTCCTACCTCCAGGAAACAGCTCAAGGAGCAACCGCGTAGATACTTTGCCATAGTGATCATGCGGAGACCCCGCAGAGCAGCAGTAGGGGTATTATCTCCCTGGAGAGCCCTGAAGCTGGGTAAGATTCACCGGCGTGCATGTCTTCGCCTCATCCCGTTTCCAGGCACCAGCGACGTTCTACTTGCCCCCACCATGATAAGCCATCCTTTGGCATATGTCGCACCTAACCCCCGACAGTATCAATCCAGTAGGAGATCACGCTCGAGCTCCACACACCTACACAAACAAATAAGAACCTCGCAACCAACGGTCAATCCCTTCATGGTCACTTACGAGAGTGAGATCTGATAGATATGATAAGATAATATTTTTGGTATTTTTATGATAAAGAGAATAAAGATGCAAAGTAAAATAAACGGCAATAGAAATAACTAAGTGTTGGCAAATTAATATGATGGAAGATAGACCCGGGGGCCATAGGTTTCACTAGTGGCTTCTCTCAAGAGCATAAGTATTACGGTGGGTAAACGAATTACTGTCGAGCAATTGATAGAAAAGCGAATAATTATGAGAATATCTAGGTATGATCATGTATATAGGCATCACGTCCGCGACAAGTAGACCGAAACGATTCTGCATCTACTACTATTACTCCACACATCGACCGCTATCCAGCATGCATCTAGAGTATTAAGTTCATAAGAACAGAGTGATGCTTTAAGTAAGATGACATGATGTAGAGGGATAAACTCATGCAATATGATGTAAACTCCATCTTTTTATCCTCGATGGGAACAATACAATACGTGTCGTTTCCCTTTCTGACACTGGGATCGAGCACCGCAAGATTGAACCCAAAGCTAAGCACTTCTCCCATTGCAAGAAAGATCAATCTAGTAGGCCAAACCAAACTGATAATTTGAAGAGACTTGCAAAGATAAACCAGTCATACATAAAAGAATTCAGAGGACATTCAAATATTGTTCATAGATAAACTTGATCATAAACCCACAATTCATCGGATCTCGACAAACACACCGCAAAAGAAGATTACATCGAATAGATCTCCAAGAAGATCGAGGAGAACTTTGTATTGAGATCCAGAGATAGAGAAGAAGCCATCTAGCTAATAACTATGGACCCGTAGGTCTGAAGTAAACTACTCACACATCACCGGAGAGGGCATGGAGTTGATGTAGAGGCCCTCCGTGATCAATGCACCCTCCGGCGGAGCTTCGGAAAAGGCCCCAAGATGGTATCTCTCGGGTACAGAAGGTTGTGGCGGTGGAATTAGGTTTTCGTGGTGTTCCTGGATGTTTGGGGGGTACGTGGATATATATAGGAGGAAGAAGTACGTCGGTGGAGCAACGAGGGGCCCACGAGGGTGGAGGGCGCGCCCCTGCCTCGTGGCTTCCTCGATTGTTTCTTGACGCCCACTCCAAGTCTCCTGGATCACGTTCGTTGAGAAAATCACGTTCCCGGAGGTTTCATTTCTTTTGGAATCCGTTTGATATTCCTTTTCGGCGAAACTCTAAAATAGGCAAAAAACAGCAATTTGGGTCGGGCCCCCGGTTAGTAGGTTAGTCCCAAAAATGATGTAAAAGTGTAAAATAAAGCCCATTAACATCCAAAATAGATAATATAATAGCATGGAGCAATAAAAAATTATAGATACGTTGGAGACGTATCAGCTACTCGTCACAAATTACCTTATCACAAAACTATCTGTTCTGACAATTTCAGTGCTTGCAGAGAATACCTTACTAAAAAACTGCTTATCATTTCCTTCTGCTCCTCATTGGGTTCGACACTCTTACTTATCGAAAAGCTATGATAGACCCCCTACACTTGTGGCTCATCAAGACTCTTTTCTAGCGTCGTTGCCGGGGAGTGGAGCGCCTTTGGTAGGTGGAATTTGGTAAGGAAAAATTTATATAGTGTGCTGAAATTTAATGTCACTTGTTACTATGGAACATAATCCTTTGAGGGGCTTGTTCGGGGTATCTTCACCCTGACCAGTGGAGCAAAGAGTTGCTCCTCAACCTACTGAACCTACTGAAAATGTTTACTTTGAAATTCCTTCGGGTATGATAGAGAAACTGCTAGCTAATCCTTTTGCAGGAGATGGAACATTGCATCCCGATTTACACTTAATCTATGTGGATGAAGTTTGTGGATTATTTAAGCTTGCAGGTATGCATGATGATGTTATCAAGAAGAAGGTCTTCCCTTTATCTTTGAAGGGAGAGGCATTGACATGGTATAGGTATGTGATGATATGGGATCATGGGACTACAAGCGATTGAAATTGGAATTTCATCAGAAGTTTTATCCTATGCATCTTGTTCATCGTGATCATAATTATATTTATAATTTTTGGCCTCGCAAAGGAGAAAGCATCGCTCAAGCTTGGGGAGGCTTAAGTCAATGTTATATTCATGCCCCAATCATGAGCTCTCAAGAGAAATGATTATTCAAAAAAATTATGCTCGGCTTTCTCTCAGTAATCGCTCCATGCTCGATACTTCTTGTACTTGATCTTTTATGATGAAGACTATTGAATTCAAATGGGATCTATTGGAAAGAATTAAACACAACTCTGAAGATTGGGACCTCGACGAAGGTAAGGAGTCAGGTATAACACCTAAGTTTGATTGTGTTAAATCTTTTATGGATTCCGATGCTTTTCGTGAATTTAGCACTAAATGTGGACTTGACTCTGAGATAGTAGCTTCTTTCTGTGAATCCTTTGCTACTCATGTTGATCTCCCTAAGGAGAAGTGGTTTAAATATAATCCTCCCATTGAAGTAAAAGCAGTTGAACCTATTAAAGTTGAAGAAAAGAGTATCACTTATGATAATCCTATTGTTCCTGCTGCTTATATTGAGAAACCACCTTTCCTTGTTTGAATAAAGAATCATGTTAAAGCTTCAACTCTGGTTAACAAAAGTAATATTAAGACACCTAAACCCCCTGAGCAAATTAAAGTTGAACCTAGTATTGTTATGGTTAAATATCTCTTGGCCGATAATATTGATGGGCATGTTATTTACTTCTGCAATGAAGCTGCTAGAATTGCTAGACCTGATGCTAAAAATAAACATAGACCTACTGTAGGCATGCCTGTTATTTCTGTTAAAATAGGATATCATTGTTATCATGGCTTATGTGATATGGGTTCTAGTGCAAGTGCAATACCCCATTCTTTATACCAAGAAATTATGCATGATATTGCACCTGCTGAGATAGAAGATATCAATGTTACCATTAAACTTGCCAATAGAGATACTATTTCACCGATTGGGATTGTTAGAGATGCTGAAGTCTTGTGTGGGAAAGTTAAATACCCTGCTGATTTTCTTGTTCTCGGTTCCCCGCAAGATGACTTTTGTCCCAGTATATTTGGTAGACCCTTCTTGAATAATGTTAATGCTAAGATAGACTGCAATAAGGATATTGTTTCTGTTGGTTTAGGGGATATGTCTCATGAGTTTAATTTTGCTAAAGTTTGTAGACAACCCCATGATAAAGAATTGCCTAGTAAAGATGAAATTATTGGTCTTGCTTCTATTGTTGTGCCTCCTACTGGTCCTTTAGAACAATATTTGCTAGACCATGAAAATGATATGTTCATGAATGAAAGAAGGGAAATAGATTAAGTATTCTTTAAACAGGGACCTATTCTGAAACACAACTTGCTTATTGAAATCCTAGGGGATCCTCCTCCACCCAAGGGTGATCCCGTGTTTGAGCTTAAACATTGCCTGATACTCTTAAATATGCTTATCTCGATGAAAAGAAGATATATCCTGTTATTATTAGTGCTAACCTTTCAGAGCATGAAGAAGAGAGATTATTGAAAATTCTGAAGAAGCACCGTGCTGCTATTGGATAGACTCTTGATGATCTTAAGGGCATTAGTCCCACTCTATGTCAACACAAAATAAATTTGGAGAAAGATGCCAAACCAGTTATTGATCACCAACGACAGCTCAATCCTAAGATGAAAGAAGTGGTAAGAAAGGAAATATTAAAGCTCCTTGAGGCAGGTATAATTTATCCCGTTGCTGATAGTCAGTGGGTAAGCCCTGTCCATTGTGTCCCTAAGAAAGGAGGTATTACTGTTGTTCCTAATGATAAAGACGAATTGATTCCGCAAAGAATTATTACAGGTTATAGGATGGTAATTGATTTCCACAAATTAAATAAAGCTACTAAAAAGGATCATTACCGTTTGCCTTTCATTGATCAAATGCTAGAAAGATTATCTAAACATACACACTTTTGCTTTCTAGATGGTTATTCTGGTTTCTCTCGGATACTTGTGTCAGCTGATGATCAAGAAAAGACTACTTTTACTTGCCCTTTTAGTATCTTTGCTTATAGACATATGCCTTTTGGTTTATGTAATGCACCTGCTACCTTTCAAAGATGCATGATGGCTATATTCTCTGACTTTTGTGAAAAGATCTGTGAAGTTTTCATGGATGATTTCTCTGTTTATGGATCTTCTTTTGATGATTGCTTGAGCAACCTTGATCGAGTTTTGCAGAGATGTGAAGAAACTAACCTTGTCTTGAATTGGGAGAAGTGCCACTTTATGGTTAATGAAGGTATTGTCTTGGGGCATAAAATTTCTGAAAGAGGTATTGAAGTTGACAAAGCTAAAGTTGATGCTATTGAAAAGATGTCGTGTCCCAAGGACATCAAAGGTATAAGAAGTTTCCTTGGTCATGCCGGTTTTTATAGGAGGTTCATTAAGGACTTCTAAAAAAATCTCGGCCTCTGACTAACCTATTACAAAAAGATATCCCTTTTGTCTTTGATGATGATTGTGTAGAAGCATTTGAAATACTTAAGAAAGCCTTGATTTCTACACCTATTGTTCAGCCACCTGATCGGAATTTTACCCTTTGAAATTATGTGCGATGCTAGTGATTATGCTGTAGGTGTTGTTCTAGGACAACGAGTTGATAAGAAATTAAATGTTATCAAATATGCTAGTAAAACTCTAGACAGCGCCCAAAGAAATTATGCTACTACTGAAAAAGAATTCTTAGCAGTTGTATTTGCTTGTGATAAGTTCAGACCTTATATTGTTGATTTTAAAATAACTATTCGGACTAATCATGCTGCTATTAATATCTTATGGAAAAGAAAGATGCTAAACCTAGGCTTATTAGATGTGTTCTCCTACTACAAGAATTTGATTTGCATATTATTGATAGAAAGGGAGTTGAGAACCCCGTTGCAGATAACTTGTCTAGGTTAGAGAATGTTCTTGATGACCCACTACCTATTGATGATAGCTTTCCTAATGAACAGTTAGCTGTCATAAATGCTTCTCGTACTGCTCCATGGTATGCCAATTATATTGTTGCTAAGTTTATACCACCTAGTTTCACATACCAGCAAAAGAAAAAGTTCTTATATGATTTAAGACATTACTTCTGGGATGACCCACATCTTTATAAAGAAGGAGTAGATGGTGTTATTAGACGTTGTGTACCTGAGCATGAACATGAACAGATCTTATGCAGATGTCACTCCGAAGCTTATGGAGGACACCATGCTGGAGATAGAACTACACACAAGGTATTGCAATCCGGTTTTTATTGGCCTACTCTCTTCAAGGATGTCCGTAAGTTTGTTTTGTCTTGCGATGAATGTCAAAGAATTGGTAATATTAGTAGACATCAAGAAATGCCTATGAATTATTCACTTGTTATTGAACCATTTGATGTTTGGGGCTTCGATTATATGGGACTGTGTCCTTCCTCTAATGGGTATACACATATTTTAGTTGTTGTTGATTACATTACTAAGTGGGTAGAAGCTATTCCAACTAGTAGTGCTGATCATAACACCTCTATTAAGATGCTTAAAGAAGTTATTTTTCTGAGGTTCGGAGTCCCTAGATATTTAATGACTGATGGTGGTTCACATGTTATTCATGGTGCCTTTCGTAAAATGCTTGCCAAGTATGATTTTAATCATAGAATTGCATCTCCATATCATCCACAGTCTAGTGGTCAAGTAGAACTTAGCAATAGAGAGCTTAAATTAATTTTGCAAAAGACTGTTAATAGATCTAGAAAGAATTGGTCCAAGAAACTTGATGATGCATTATGGGCTTATAGAACTGCATACAAAAATCCTATGGGTATGTCTCCGTATAAAATGGTTTATGGTAAAGCATGTCACTTACCTCTTGAATTAGAACATAAGGCATATTGGGCTATTAAAGAGCTCAACAATGACTTCAAACTTGCCGGTGAGAAGAGGATTTTTGACATTAGCTCACTTGATGAATGGAGAACCCAGGCTTATGAAAACGCCAAGCTGTTTAAAGAAAAAGTTAAAAGATGGCATGATAAAAGGATACAAAAACATGAGTTCAATGTAGGTGATTATGTATTGTTATACAACTCTCATTTCAGATTTTTTGCAGGCAAACTTCTCTCTAAATGGGAAGGTCCTTACGTTATCAAGGAGGTCTATCGTTCCGGTGCCATAAAAATCAACAACTTCGAAGGCACAAATCCGAAGGTGGTGAACGATCAAAGAATCAAACATTATATCTCAAGTAATCCCATAAACGTTGAAACTAATATTATTGAAACTATAACCCCGGAGGAATACATAAGGGACACTTTCCAGAACGTTTCAGACTCCGAAAAGGAATAGGTACGTGGTACGGTGTAGCGACCCGACCTCAGATGGTCAAGTCTTTGTGCTTCAGTGTCATCCCTGGATCAGTAATGCTGACACACACAGTACTCGAAGGATTTATAACAGAGTAGCAATCACACACTATTACATCGAATGTCTCCAAAGAGAACTTATTACAATAATATGGCTTAAGGCCATCTAATGCGATAACAGCGGAAGGCTTGGAACATAAGGTGAGTCCATCAACTCCAACGGCATAGTTGAGCCGCACTGCAACGACCTAACAAACCTTACTCCTCGTCTGAAAAGTCTGCAACATAATACGTTGCAGCCTGAAAACGGGTCAGCACATGGAATATGCTGGCAATATAACACAGTAGAGCAGAAACAGAATAATGCTATCACTACATGCATATATGGCTAGTGGAAAGCTGTATGGTTGTAGTTTTGCGAAAAGCCAATTTTTTCCTACAACAACGGAATAGATTTTAATTTTACTACCATGGTGGTTGAAACATCATTGAGAAGGTAACCCCAACTCAATCCCAATTAAAGTGATTAACAACCCAACAGTATTAATTAAGCATGGTGAGATACATGTGATAACCCAAGTACTAGATACTCAAGAATTGTCCATAACCGGGGACACGGCTAACCATGATTATATTGTACACTCTGCAGAGGTTTGCACACTTTTCCACACAAGACTCGATCGCCTCCGTTGGATTTCTCGCACTACATGGTGTTTGAGAAACGGATGACCGAGACACAGTCTTTCAGAAACGCTAACTCTCTACTCCGGGTAGACCATACCAAACCTACAAAACCCACTACCTGCTGATCTACCTCTTCAAGAGCTTCACGTAACTTACTCAACTATGCTAGAGCCCATAATAGCTTGTGGCTGCACACGGAAGTTTCTAGCATGAATCATCTCAGTTCCCTTTGAGCCTGGGTGGCGGTCCATAGGAAGATCACACGGGTACCCCGGGATTTCCAAAAAAACAGACAACACTGGGTTCCCCAGGTGCCTCAATCCACCCAGTTGTTTGATTAAGTTGCCACCTTAAGTTGAACTATTAATTAACAATCTCACATCTGACATGAATTTCACTCAAACCCAAAACCACGTCTACGAGCATAGCTTAGCAATAAGCAATATGTAGAAGTAACTCCCAAGGGTTTGAATGTAACAGGGCAATAGGTTCTACCTCAGCAACTACTTCCCAACCCACAAGTTAATGACATCCTAATCATGCAATGTTTGAGGATTGGAACTAATGCATAAAAACTGGGTAATAATGGGATATGATCAAAGTGTTACTTGCCTTGCTGACGATCCGCGAATCCTAGAGACTCGTAGTAACACGCTTCGCACTCCAGGAATTCTATCGCAAGCAAACAATAACATATAAAAGTAACAAGCAACGATGCACAAGAAAAACTCAAATAAGAGAGGTTGACCAGAAAGTTCAAATTAAGAACTCCGGTTCACAAAAAGAATCAAAACAAACGGAGCAACGAAACTCAAACGGCGAAAGAAAGAAGCTTCGTTTACTAATCTGAAACTAGGTCAAATTTTACAGTAGCAAAACTTGTTTGAGTTGGTTAAACGGAAAGAGGGTTTCGAGATGAAACTCTAGGCGCTTGAATTGCCTGATTCCGTTAAACGAGCGAAAAGATAAACAGAAATTAAGATCGGATCAGAAATCACGATCAAAAAAATCGCGGAATAAATCCGATAAAAGAAAACTCATGAACAGACTAACGAACAAGCGTTCGTTAGTTGTTTCTAACGGGCGAGGAACCGTTCGTTAAAACGAATGTTCGAACGAACATCCGCTAACTAGAAGAACCGAGAAAAACCGGCGAATCCGAAAAAACGGATCTAGGGTTTCTGAAAAAAAACCGAACGATTTTTATAAAAAAACCGGCGGCGGGGCGCGGTGGCTACCTCCGGCGAGGGGCTCCGGCGGGGCGGGGTGCGGGACGGCGGCTCGCGGGGCGACGGGGCTTGGCGGCGGCGGCTGCGGCGGCGAGCGCGGGCGGCGGCGGCTACGCGAGGCGGCGGCGACTGCGGCGGCGATGGTGGTGGTGTTGGGGGCGGGGGTGGCGACGTATATAAAGGGGCGGGGGCGGCGACTTGGAGGAGGGGGCAAGGCACGGCGGAGGCAAAGTCCAACTCGGACTCCGGTCCGAGTGGCGGCGGCGGCAGCGCGCGCACAGGAGGCGGCGGCGGCGGCCTGGCGCGGCTGGGCCTTAGGCCCAGTCGGCGCGGAACCTCTTTTTTTTTAAACTTCGCCGACCGAAATAAAATCCTAGAAATAAATAAATAAAAACCTAAAAATGCCAAAACAATTTTTCACCGTCTAAATAAAATATTTAGAACAAGATGAACATTTTCTTGGCCCTAAAATGCAATTTTGAAAAACATGCAATTTTTCTAATGCAAATAAAATCTGAATAAAATCAAATAAAAATCAATTTCATGATTTTAATATTTTTCCTCCAATATTTCATTTATTTTGGAGAAGTCATATTATCTCTCTTTAATTTTTAATGTGAAATATTTTTTGAAGAGAAATAATTAAAATCAAATCCTCTTTTCATTATTTGATAAAAGAATCAAATATGAAGACCGGGAAATCCCCAACTCTCTCCGAGGGTCCTTGAGCTACTTAGGATTTCGAGGATTACAGAACGAAAAAGCAATAAAACATGATATGGATGGATGATCTATGTATAACATTCCAAATCGAAAATTTGGGATGTTACATACGGTAAGTAAACCGACTCCAAAACAGTTCTAATGGCAATATTTCTCCGTTTTAGAATATATAAAAAATAGGAAAATAAGAAGCAGACCGGAAAGGACACGGGGCTTCCACGAGGGCGGAGGGCGCGCCCTACCCCCTGCCTCGTGGGCACCTCGTGTGCTCTCCGGACTCCGTTTTCTTGCACGATACTTCTTTTGGTCGGTAGAAATTCATTATATAATCTCCCGAAGGTTTTGACCACCGTATCACACAAATATCTCTTGACTTTGTTTCGAGATGTTTCTGTTGCAGATTTAGAGCAAGATGTCTTATCAAGAGTCAGTCGGGGAGAGTCGAGTGTCTCATCCAACACCGGGGCCAAGAGCAAACAGCAATGATGAACACTTTGGGCCATCAACTGAGGAAGAGATGGAGGCCGATTTGAAAAGGATAGATGCCATGGAGGAGGATGAAGAAGTTACTTCCCGCCTCCGAGCAGGATTCACCATGGGGGAACTACAGATCTCGGCTATTCCAAACTCGGTCATCCCTTCCAATGTTAGATTTCTTTCTTATGAAAATATGAAAAAGAGTGTTACTTGTTCTCCAGCATCTATGCAACATTCTTGGGTGAAGGGAGCTTTAGCTGTCACGAGCAAGCTCCGTAAGGAAATAATGGGCCTCAAGCAGCAAGTCAATAAGCTCAAAGAAGAGAATCATATCTTGCGGGGCATCATCGCCAAGAATATCACATCACCACCCCCGAAGAAGGAGACATAAACACATGGGTATGGGCACTCCCCTTGGCAACTGCCAAGCTTGGGGGAGTGCCCCGGTATCGTATCACCATCACTTTTATCTTTACCGTTTTTCTTAGTTCGATCCTTTTGATAATATCTTGATCTAGTAGAATAAAGTTTTAGTATGATCTAGTTGTGAGGTTTGCTTTATGATCTTCCTATGTAATCGAGTCCGTGAGCTATATAATAAAGATTTGTGTTGAGTCAAGGGCTTGCTTATTTTGCTACGATCTTGAGGGAATAAAATAAAAGAGAAGAAATAAAAATAAATAAAGAGATCATATGGATCTTATGAAGAGTATTGAGCTCACATATAAAGAGTATGATGAATAAAAGTTGTTGAGAGTTGACAAACATAGTTTTGGTCATCGTTGCAATTAATATGAAGTAATAAAGAAAGAGAGGTTCACATATAAATATACTATCTTGGACATCTTTTATGATTGTGAGCACTCATTAAAATATGACATGCTAAAGAGTTGACGTTGGATAAGGAAGACAACGTAATGGGTTATGTTTTCTTACATCTAAGATAAATTATATTGTCATGGATTATCCAACATGTTGAGCTTGCCTTTCCCTCTCGTGCTAGCCAATTTCTTTGCACCAAGTAGAGATACTACTTGTGCTTCCAAATATCCCTAAACCCAGTTTTGCCATGAGAGTCCACCATATCTACCTATGGATTGAGTAAGATCCTTCAAGTAAGTTATTATCGGTGCAAGCAATAAAAATTGCTCTCTAAATATGTATGTCTTATTAGTGTGGAGAAAATAAGCTTTATACGATCTTGTGATATGTAAGAAATAAAAGCGACGGACTGCATAATAAAGGTCTATATCACAAGTGGCAATATAAAGTGATGTTCTTTTGCATTAAGATTTCGTGCATCCAACCATAAAAGCGCATGACAACCTCCGTTTCCCTCTGCGAAGGGCCTATCTTTTATTCTTGTCTTATACTTCATGCAAAGAGTCATGGTGATATTCACCTTTCCCTTTTTAATTTTATCCTTTGGCAAGCACAATGTGTTGGAAAGATCCAGATATATATAGCAAATTGGATGTGAGTTTTCATGAACTATTATTGTTGACATTACCCTTGAGGTAAAACATTGGGAGGCAAAACTATAAGCCCCTATATTTCTCTGTGTCCGATTAAAACTTCATAACCATAAATATCGCGTGAGTGTCAGCAATTGTGAAATACTAAATGATAGTTGAGTATGTGGACTTGCTGAAAAGATCTTATATTGACTCTTTCCTATGTTATGATAAATTGCAATTGCCTCAATAACTGAGATTAGAGTTTGTTGGTTCTCAATGAAGTTTATAATTTATACTTGAAATTGTGATTGAATTATTACTTTAGCATAAGAGATCATATGACTATATATATATATATATATATATATATATATATATATATATATGTTGCTGTTCTAAGAATGATTATGATGCCTTCATGCTAGTATTTTATTTTTATCGACACCTCTATCTCCAAACATGTGGACATATTTTTCGATTTCGGCTTTCGCTTGAGGACAAGCGAGGTCTAAGCTTGGGGGAGTTGATACGTCCATTTTGCATCATGCTTTTATATTGATATTTATTGCATTATGGATTATTATTACACATTATGTCACAATACTTATGCTTATTCTCTCTTATTTTACAAGGTTTACATGAAGAGGGAGAATGCCGGCAGCTGGGATTCTGGGCTGGAAAAGGAGCAAATATTACAAACCTATTCTGCACAGCTCCAAAAGTCCTAAAACTTCACGAAAGTTATTTCCAGAATATATAAAAAATATTGGGCGAAAGAAGTTTCAGAGGGGGGCCATACCCTGGCCACGAGGGTTGGGGCGCGCCCTACCCCCCTGGCTCGTGGGCTCCCTGGTGGCCCTCTGATGCCCATCTTCTGCTATATGAGGTCTTTCGTCCGAGAAAAAATAGTAAGCAAGCTTTGGGGAAGAAACTCCGCCGCCATGAGGCGGAACCTTGGCGGAACCAATCTAGGGCTCCGGCAGAGCTGTTCTGCTGGGGAAATTTCCCTCCGGGAGGGGGAAATCATCACCATCGTCATCACCAACGATCCTCTCATCGAGAGGGGGTCAATCTCCATCAACATCTTCACTAGCACCATCTCATCTCAAACCCTAGTTCATCTCTTGTATCCAATCTTTGTATCCAAACCTCAGATTGGTACCTGTGGTTTGCTAGTAGTGTTGATTACTCCTTGTAGTTGATGCTAGTTGGTTTACTTGGTGGAAGATCATATGTTCAGATCCATTATACATATTAATACCCCTCTGATTATGAACATGAATATGCTTTGTGAGTAGTTACATTTGTTTCTGAGGACATGGGAGAAGTCTTGCTATAAGTAGTCATGTGAATTTGGTATTCGTTTGATATTTTGATGAGACGTATGTTGTCATCCCTCTAGTGGTGTCATGTGAACGTCGAATACATGACACTTCACCATTGTTTGGGCCTAGAGGGAGGCATTGGGAAGTAATAAGTAGATGATGGGTTGCTAGAGTGACAGAAGCTTAAACCCTAGTTTATGCGTTGCTTCGTAAGGGCTGATTTGGATCCATATGTTTCATACTATGGTTAGGTTTACCTTAATACTTCTGTTGTAGTTGCGGATGCTTGCAATGGGGGTTAATCATAAGTGGGATGCTTGTCCAAGTAAGGACAGTACCCAAGCGCCGGTCCACCCACATATCAAATTATCAAAGTATCAAACGCGAATCATATGAACGTGGTGAAAACTAGCTTGACGATAATTCCCATGTGTCCTCGGGAGCGCTTTCCTTCATATAAGAGTTTGTCCAGGCTTGTCCTTTGCTACAAAAAGGATTGGGCCACCTTGTTGCACCTTATTTACTTTTACTACTTGCTACTCGTTACAAATTACCTTATCACAAAACTATCTGTTATCGATAATTTCAGTGCTTGCAGAGAATGCCTTACTGAAAACTGCTTATCATTTATTTCTGCTCATCGTTGGGTTTGACACTCTTACTTATCGAAAAGCTACGATAGACCCCCTACACTTGTGGGTCATCAGTCATCAGCTCCTCCTTGATCAGAACATGCCTGCTGATTCAAAGGTGTTTGAGGTATCACCTGGTGCTTCTAACTTTGTGCCAGTCGTGCTCGTTGAGCCAATTGCCACTTCTACTGCCGCTTCACTGAAGGCCAAGAAGGATGGTAGGGGAAACAACATGAGTGGCAGCCGTTCATGTCCACATTCATGCTAAACAAAATGCGTGAGCTCATCTCTAGCGGGGTTAGGACTGACAAGGGCTTCAAGGAGGTGCATTTGAACACTTTTGCGAAGCAGGCGTCCGAGTTCTGTGGCCAGGAGGTGACCGCCACCCAGGTGTACAACCACCTGAGGAAGTGGAGAGCTCGTTGGATCCAAGTGTCCAAGCTCAAAGACCTTAGCGGCGCGTCCTGGGATTAGAGCACTTGCTCTATCTTTTTGGAGGCAAAGCACTACACTGGCCATGTCGTGGTTAGCTCATTGTTCCCTTGGTTTGCACACCGTCAAACATTGCCTTCTAGCAACTAACAACACTTGTGCTTCTATCTTAGGACCACCCCAAGGATGCTGAGTTTCTCAACAAACCCATCCAAAACTACAACTAGATGCAACACATCTTCTCCTTCGGCATTGCAACCGGAAAGCATACCATGGGCTCCGGTGAGCCTCTCGGTTCTCCCATGCCAGAGTTCCCAGGCACCCTGGATGTAGAGACGGTCCTTTATGGCCCTGATAAGCCATTTGAGCGTGTCCCTGTGGTCGTTAGGAAGAGGAAGAGGGGCGACCTGATGGAGGAGGAGACCGGTGTCTTCACCAGCATGACTGAGGCTGTGAAGGAGGTGGAAACCACCATTACGGAGAGCAAGACCCTGGAAATCCACCCTGACCTAAACAACGCCATCATGGAGCAAGGTGGCTTCAGCGACGAGGCTCTCATGGCAGTCTCTGAGCCACCTGTTGGACAATAATGAAACGCCCTCGATGCGGCTATATCTCCTACGTGTCGAAGCACGACTTAGAGGCATAACCGCATTGAAAGCAATGTCGCAAGTAAGGTAATCTTCACACAACCCATGTAATACATAAGGGAAAGAGATACATAGTTGGCTTAGAATCGCCACTTCACACAAATACATGAATAAAGCATTACATCAACCAGATACAATCAAGGTCCGACTACGGAACCCAAAATAAAAGAAGACTACCCCAAAAGCGACATGGTCCCTGATCGACCCCAACTGGGCTCCACTACTGATCAACTAGAACGAAACAACACAAAGGACAAGATCTTCATCGAGCTCCTCCTTGAGCTTGGTTGCGTCATCTGCATGGTAACCTCGGCACCTGCAAGCTAGTTTTGGAAGTATCTGTGAGTCACGGGGACTCAGCAATCTCACACCCTCGCGATCAAGAGTATTTAAGCTTATGGGTAAGGTAAATGTATGATGTGGAGCTGCAGCAAGCGACTAGCATATATGGTGGCTAACATACGCAAATGAGAGCGAGAAGAGAAGGCAAAGCACGGTCGAGAAACTATGATCAAGAAGTGATCCTAGAACAACCTACGTCAAACATAACTCCAACACCGTGTTCACTTCCCGGACTCCGCCGGAAAGAGACCATCACGGTAACACACGCGGTTGATGTATTTTAATTAAGGTCAACTTCAGGTTTTCTACAAAGGACATTAACAAATTCCCATCTGCCCATAACCGCGGGCACGGCTTTCGAAAGTTCAAATCCCTGCAGGGGTGTCCCAACTTAGCCCATCACAAGCTCTCACGGTCAACGAAGGATATTCCTTCTAGCGGGAAGACCCGATCAGACTCGGAATCCCGGTTACAAGACATTTCGACAATGGTAAAACAAGACCAGCAAAGCCACCCGAATGTGCCGACAAATCCTGATAGGAGCTGCACATATCTCGTTCTCAGGGCACACCGGATTGTCCAAACTTCCGGTAGGCCAGCCCAGAGTTGCCCCTGGTGGCCACCGGCGGCTGACAAGGTGGACCAACACTCAGAGGAGCACTGGCCCGGGGGGGTTAAAATAATGATGACCCTTGAGAGCGCGACTCCCAAGGGAAAAGAAAATGCTAGGTGGCGAATGGTAAAACCAAGGTTGGGCCTTGCTGGAGGAGTTTTATTCAAAGCGAACTGTCAAGGGGTTCCCATTGTAACCCAACCGCGTAAGGAACGCAAAATCTGAGAACATAACACCGATATGATGGAAACTAGGGCGGCAAGAGTGGAACAAAACACCAGGCATAAGGCCGAGCCTTCCACCCTTTACCAAGTATATAGATGCATTAATTAAATAAGAGATATTGTGATATCCCAACAAGTAAACATGTTCCAACAAGGAACAACATCTCCATGTTCCCACATGGAACAAACTTCAATCTTCACCTGCAACTAACAACGCTATAAGAGGGGCTGAGCAAAGCGGTAACATAGCCAAACAACGGTTTGCTAGGACAAGGTGGGTTAGAGGCTTGGCTTAACAATATAGGAGGCATGATAAGCAAGTGGTAGGTATCGCGGCATAGGCATAGCAAAAGAGCGAGCAACTAGCAAGCAAAGATAGAAGTGATTTCGAGGGTATGGTCATCTTGCCTGAAATCCCCCCAGGAAGAAGAACGAGTCCATGAAGAAGACAAACGGACGTAGTCGAACTGGTCCTCACAAACGCACGTAATCGAAACCAACCCAAAGAAGCAACACCGGAAAAGAAGCACACAACATAGTAAACAAACCACACACGAACATGGCATGATATGCGGGATGCGGTATGCGATGCATATGCATGATTTGGAAAGGAATGATTGAAACTGGCCTCAACTTGGAAATCCAAGAGTGCCACTGGAAAGGTGAGATGATTTTGGTTGAAATCGATATAAAGATCACCGGGATCGGATGCACGGTTTGGAAATGGCAAGCAAAACAAATATGGCACCGGTCTGCGATAAACAGCAAGTAGCCATCTAAATGCATCAAGTTAAATATGCTACATCACTCAAACATGGCAACAAAATACATGGCAGGGATCCACTCAAGATGCTTGACAAAAGATGAACACTGAGCTACGGCTAATTCACTCATTAACAGGTTCAAACAAGCATGGCAAAAGGGCAAATGATAACAAGTTTCAGACTTAGTGAAATTAACATAAGTCTGGAATTTATCATCAGGAAGCACACTTTAGAGCATGAAAACTACAAGCTACAGGAACTTAACATGGTAAGGCAAGGCATGGCATCAAGCTACTCAAAGCACTTAACAAAAGTCCCTTAGTGACCTTGAGCCAAAAGGGATCAGAAAATACAATTGCAAGCATGTGAACATGGCAAAAACATAAACAGATTCAGACTTGGTGAAAAACTGGAGCATGCAAAACAGATTAACAAGTAGGCATGTTTACGAGCTTGATGCACTCACTACAAAGCATGGCATGCCAAACTAAGCATACAACCTTCAAGAATACATGACATAGAAGCTAGACATGGCAAGAACAACAACATAGCATGCACGGATAAATAGCAACATCCTCGGCAAAATCGCTAACAAGTCAACAATCTGCCAGGATTCACGATATAGCAAAAGTAGAGCTCGATTGACTCAAGCTAGGGTGCTCCATAAATGCAACCAAAGACATGGATGGATAGAGCACCTCAATGTTAACAAATCATCCTTACTGATCATCCTTAAAAGAGGCACGAATCACCAGGAAACAACATGAACATATGGCATAATGACAAAATCAGAACAAGGACTTAGTGAAATTCTAAGTCCCTGAAATCAGCATTACCGATTACGCTACTTTGCAAGCTTGTGCTAGTCACCACAAATATCACAAAAATACATGGCAAGCACCTCTGTAAAGATGGCATGGCATATAACAAAACACATGTAGAGCTGAGAGTCATAGCATGCACACATTAAACATGGCAAAAATGACAAAAGTCTATTTGATGAAATAGATCTGGCAAAATACTCACATAGCCCTCTTCCAACAACATTTCGGGCATCAAGATGAGCTCAAATTAAAATGATGCAATGAGATGAATTGATGTACTCGTCGAGACAAACATTTTGATATGCTACACGCCCGAAACGGAGCTACGGATGCAGAGTTATGGCAGGTCAAAGTATACAAAATAATTAGGGTTAGGGACGAGAAAGTCAACCGAGGGGGGATTTTCAGATCTCAGATCCGGATCGGGCGGCACGCAAAACGAGGAACGCCGGGGAGCTCGTGGCCGGAACAGTAGCGCCGGAGAAGAGGGGCCGGCGAGGGGGAGGTGCGCCGACGACGAGGAG